>NC_043706.1:44250491-44301890 GCF_006229205.1 Suricata suricatta
TGGTTCTGGAGGCGGGGTTCTGGTGAGCACCCTCCTGTGGGTTGTGGAAGCAGACCTCCATTGTGTCCTCCTCACGTGGCAGCCAGCAGCCAGCCTTCTAGACTCATAAAAACATGAATCCCTTTTCTGAGGCCTCCATTTTCCATCCTGAGATCTCTTCTACTCCTAAGAGCCTCCCAATACCATCATGTTGTATTGAAGGCTTTCAACATATGGATTTTGGAGGGGGCAGACACACATTCAGCCAGGGTCCTCCAGTTTGGAACAGTGAATGGAAAATAAAACAAATGAAATTCCTAACTTTTTCTATGTAATTTTCTTTGGGCACTTTAGTGAGAACCTTCAGCAATTTCAATTGCTCTTTGGTGCTTTTTAGATGCCAGCATAGTGGTTCTATTGACTGCGAGGCTGTGCTGCCCAGATTTAATTATTCTGAATTGTTATTAATGCAACTGTATGTTTGTCTGTCTGCTTCCTCTGTAAGGCCCTGATCTCTTCCTGATTTTTTGGTAGTCTGGACACTTAACGGTGTCTTGTACATGGCATATGGAAGACTTTATGGAGGGCACTTGTGATGAGCACTGGGTATTGAATGTAAGTGATGAATCACTGAATTCTACTCCTGAGACCAATATTGGTCTGTATATTAACTAACTAGAGTTTAAATAAAAAAAAGACAAGGCCATCCTCAGGGGCCTGTTGCCGGCCTAATCACATGGGGCCTCATGCAGAGAAGAGCCCTATTTGGGGTAATGTTTTGCTCTCGTCATTTCAAAAGTCTTAAGTTTTAAATAAGGGGGCCCAGATTTTTATTTGTCATTGAGCTCTGCAGATGATGTAACAAGTGCTGCGCTCAGTGATTATTTGTTGAGGATAACCCATGCCCAGAACAAGAGAGTTAGATATGGATATTTTTTCCATTTCTTTCAGTTCTAAAATGATACTTCCATCTTTCTAAGAAGATGCTTCTTTGCATCCTGGAAGAATAGTTAACCAGATATCAGTCCACCAGAAAAACAATAGAAGGGTGTTAAGGAGAGAAATGTGGACCATGATCTGCCCAAAATAAAAACTAATTTGTGTGTGACTGTATGACACTGATCTTTAAAAGTTGTCCGAGTCAGAAAAGAAAAAAACTCAGGATAGAGATGTTATATAACAAACCAAGAAGGTATAAAGATGATTAAAGTTACCAAAAGGTTGTATATGAGAAGATGTACTGTATGTTTAAGAAATCTGTTTAGAATAGGGACAAAGCCATATTTATTTCCTGATTATGCTATAGCAAAAGATTTTTTTTAAATGTTTATTTATTTATTTTGAGAGAAAGAGAGAGAGATAGAGAGAGAGAAAGAACAAGCAGTGGAGGGGCAGAGAGAAGGAGAGACAGAATCCCTGGCGGGCTCTACACTGTCAGAGAAGAGACCAGCGTGGGGCTTGATCTCATAAATCATGAGATCATAACCTGAGTCTAAAGCAAAAGTCAGACACTTAACCTATTGAGCCACCTGGGTGCCCCATATAGCAGATTTTTAACTTTATTTGTCAAGTATGGGAGAGGATGTTTAAGGGGCTGGGTTGTGCACACTTGTTAGAAAAAAAAATAGAAAGAAATGAACAGAAATGGATCTTTGAGAATAGGGGACAATGAAATGGGTAATAATAGTGGTAAGGATAATTTGAATTTATTGACAAAATATTGATATTCCATGTCTGCTGGAATGTAAGCTTTGGTGGTGGGAGTTATCCCAAGAAAAAATTAGTCATCTCCTGGGCTGTGCTCCTGTAGAATTTACTTAATATATTTTTCCTACAACTCTCTTGGCTTTATACTCCAATTACTCTACAATTATTTGTTGTCAGTCTGTCAACACCAAAAGACACGAGCTCCTCCAGGGCAGATTTTAATTTTTATTCTTAGATTCTAAAAGAGTATCTGGCACAAAGCAGATAGCGAATGTTTGCTAAATACACACACACACACACACACACACACACACACACAGTCTTGAAAACCAAACCATATAGATTCATGTACTTTGAAAATTTCAAACTATTTTAGAAATACCCTATAATGATTGTGGTGATGAGGCTGAGGATGCTAAGGACAAAATCAATGGTAATTTATACCCTCCAGAACAAAAGAGTGTACTCCTTCACTGCTGGATAATAAATGCTGTCCTAGGAGTCTGTGACAGTTGGCACTTGTATGTAGAAAAATTATGGCTATGTATTTGTTAGGTTTTTCTCTGAGGATGAGAGCCTTATCTTTCATCAGCATTTCTAATGGTTGGGAATTTTTATTTATTTATTTATTTATTTATTTATTTATTTATTTTTAATGTTTATATTTGAGAGAGAGAGAGAGAGAGAGAGTGAGTGAAAAGGAGAGAGGGGAAGGGCAGTGATGGAGGGAGACACAGAATCCAAAGCAGGTTCCAGACTCCAAGCTGTCATCACAGAGCCTGATGCGGGCTTGAACCCATGGACAGTGAGATCATGACCTGAGCCAAAGTCAGATGCTTAACTGACTGAGCCACCCAGGCACCCCATGGCATTTTTAAAAGGTTAAGAATTCTGCTTTGTGGGAAAAAAAATCTACTACTTGCATGTTAGTGCAGTGATTTATTTCTCAGTTTGGATAAGATTTCAATCAAGAAGTGATCCTGTATCCTTTAGGATCTTATTGAGCATGTAAGTAAAATCACTTCTGCACTATACATCTCCCCCCACCAAAAAAAATTCATTAGGTTAAATGATCTGAGATATCCTTACAGGAGAGATTCTAGTATAAACACAAAATGGTATTATATTAAATGATATTACACTGAAATGAAAGTAGTCATTGAAAAACTGGAATCAGAGTCTAAAACATAAAGCACAGTAAGTGTATTAACAGAGAAGTAGAATGAGGCCAAGCATATCTTGTCTATAGTACTTTGCATGTACAAATATTTCATTAAGAAAAAAATATCTGGGTGATGTATTGATGTAACTATAGACTATGAAATAATTTCCCAGGAAAACACTAACTGCTTCAATGATAACATTACATAAAAAAATGAGCTGGTCTAAATTGGAATCTTCCTTCAGTTTTGAATGCTCTCTGCCAAAATAGATTGCAGGAGCAAAAGCTAAACATCATAGTACCTTCTAAATGTGTAATTCCCCCCTGTCCCCTCTCACTTCCTGCAGGAAAAACTTCTCATCATAATTCAGTCTTTAAAAATAATTCTATTAAAAGAATTCTATTTTTTTTAAACCCCTAAATGTTTTCTATTATGTACGACACAATCCTTTCCACTTTGCTACTCAAGGATAGCTAGTCCTTAGAAGCTTAGTAATGAATTACAGTGGCCCTCGGCTCAAAATAATCCACATGCCGAAGTAACCCATTTTAAGGTGGTGTATTCTATTCTCCTTCAATATATTATATTATCCTGGTTCTTTTAGGTGTAATGATTCAACAAACATGTATTAAGCCTACTCTGCTCTAAACTTTGTTCTCGGTGTTGAAATAAAATATAACCAAAATACAAATCCTATTCTCAGGGAATCTGTGTTCAGTGAAAGAGACAGCCACAAAAACCCAGAACTATACTCAGTTACTACCAGAAGTATGTGTTAAGTATTGCAGTATTAGTTTGGTGTTGTAGGGTTTTTTTGTTTTTGTTTTTGTTTTTTTTTTTAGTTTTAATGTCTATTTATTTGTTTTTGAAAGAGAGACTGCAGGAATGCACATGTGCGAGTGCAAGCGGGGGAGGGGCAAAGAGAGAGGGAGAGAGAGAGAATCCCAAGCAGGTTCTGTGCTGCCAGTGCAGAGCCCAACATGGGCTTCATCCCACAAACTGTTAAGATCATGACCTGAGCTGGTACAAGAGTCAGACGCTTCACCAGCTGAGACACCCAGGAGCCCATTCGTGTTATAGTTTTACTCTATGGCATCACTAGTATTTTGCAGCATTAGTAATGACATTAAAGTAGTGTGGTGGACATTCCAATATGGTTACAGCAGTATTTCTGCTCCTACATGATTTTCCAGAGCCTCGTCACTCCTATAGGTTTAGAGCTATCCCCACTCTCACACATTTTTTACCTAAATTAAACTCTGTTTAATTTATAAAGCATGCTTCTTTTTGAAGAAGGATTTTAATTACATTATAAAGACAGTTACAATATGTAGTTTCATTATATACTAGTCCTTGACATCTGAGCATACATCTAGCCCCCCCCCCTTTTTTTCGTTACTTCTACTCCCATCCATGTTATTCCTAGGTAAATAATGCAGCACTAGGATGTGTTCTCTTCATCAAGAGAGATTATTTCTTTTATTTTAAAAGTTTATTTATTTATTTATTTTGAGAAAGAGAGACAGAGATAGAAAGAGTGCACACAAACAGGGGATGGGCTGAGAGCGAGGGAGAGAGAACCAAGTAGGCTCCATGCTGTCAGCATGGACCCCAAGCTGGGGCTCCAACTCATGGACCATGAGATCATGACCTAAGCCAAAATCAAGAGTTGGATGCTTAACTGTCTGAGCTATCCTGGCACTCCCCCAAGAGAGGTACTATTATACATGAGTAGAGAAAAGCTTACCAATCTAGGATGTTAAGTATTCAAGAACTTAAGATTTTGGAGTGATTTGCAACCTGCTGCCTGCTTTAGGGTGATAACTAGAGAAAATGCCGATTCTTTCTTTAGAATAATTCATAATCCAGGGGCGCCTGATTGGCTCAGTTGGTTGAGTGTCCGACTTTGGTTCAGGCCATGATCTCGCAGTTTGTGAGTTTGAGCCCCAAGTCAGGCTCTGTGCTGCCAGCTCAGAGCATGGAACCTTCTTCAGATTCTGTGTCTCCCTCTCTCTGCCCCTCCCCTGCTCACACTCTGTCTCTCTCTCTCTGAAAAATAAACATTAAAAAATATATAAAAAATAAAATAAAGTAATTCATAATACCCCAAACCAATTATATATTGGTTTAGCCCTTTTGGAAAACAGTATAATATACAGACCCTTTTATCTATTAATTAACCCCACTGTGATACATAATTCAACAGAGTCAGAGATACATATATGAAAATTTCTTTGTGGCACTATCTATAATGGCATTTAGAAGTAACAAATAAAAATTAGAAATTAATTCAGTAAGCTACAAACCTTGAAGACCACAGAATGTGACCATCAAATAGGTAATTATGAAGAATCTATGGAAATATGTATTTATATAACAATAGGTTACATTGTGTGTGCTTATTCTGTGTCAGCCTCTGCTTTAAGTATTTTATAAAGATGATTCATTAGATCCTCAAAACATCCTCATGAAGTACGTAATATTCTCTACATTATCCAGATGAGGCACAGAGATATAAATAACTTATCCAGGATCAAAGAGCTGTGCAGTGACAGGGCAAGGGTTTAAAGCCAGAGAGTGTGATGTAAAATCCAAGTTTTAAAACACAATGTTATATACTTTTTGGTTTAAATTGCGTGTGTGCACGCATGCACACACACATGCACACACACAGATAAGGACTGGAAGTTAATAAAAATACTTGAAAATGATTATCTTAGGGTAGTGAGAATATTAAATTTTTTACTGTTTATCTAGATTACCTATCACATATGAAATTATTTTTAAACAGAAAAAAGAAAACAAAATTCAAAGAATTTGATGGTTAAGAGTAAAAAGTAAGCATAGGTTCATTCAAGAAAAACTGACTTTGACTGTGTAGGACATGAATTCTCAAATCCCATTTTGAGACTTTTTACTTAAGCTGCATCTGTTATTGCAGGTAAAATTTCCATTATTTGTAAGACCATGAAGGAATACTATTGCTAAATCTGTGTGTTCTATTTCTGTTATGAATTTTCAGACCAGGTAACATATGGTGCATCTCTTAAAAGTTTAACCTGAATTAGTTAGTCTGTGTTCCCAGCCCACCCTTTCCAACCCAACAAATACTGTAAATGTCTTTCTACCATTCAAATTTAAGATTAGATTCATGTATTTTGATGCTAACGGGATTGTAGAAACCCAAATCCATGTTAGTTTTCAAAACTATATTCTCATTATGTAAGGCAGTCCTCTCTCTAACTACTAATAGAATACCCTGATGTCTTTCTATAACAAGAAAAGTGAAGTTGTTTCTAATCACTATGTTGCTCAAAAGTTGAAGGTGGCTTAAATCACTGTGTATTTTATTTTTGTTTTAAATTACCAGATATTTTGCTCATGGTCTTTCTAATTTTGAGATAATGCATATGTATTACTCAAAATGGACCGAATTATTTTGTGGAAACAAATTAATTTCAAAATCCCAGCAGGTTAGACTTCTACCTCCAGCCAAGCTAGGGTCTCAGGGACCAGACTTACCATCCCGTACCCCCCTGGAAACAGTCAAAACAACTGGACAAATGATAAGAAACAATGGTTTGCAAAGCACTGGACATCAGATAGTTAAAGACAGTAAGGCCTGAGAGATGGGAAACAAATGAGATGAGCCCCACTCTTGCTCTGGGCCTACAACCTTGAGAGAGTTTCTAGGCCACGGTGCAGAGAGGCAGAATCGGGCGCAGCCCAGGGGACTCCCTGAGTTAAGATGGGCCTGAGAGTATGGGCAATCCAAGGTGGCTAGAGTTAGCAAGACAGAATCCTGGAGAGGAAATAGCTTCCTGACAAGGAATGTTGCAGATCTCCTATAGAGGCCCCCCTCAAGAATTCAGCATTGTGCTGATCTACCCACGTTTGTGAAGTTCCCGTGGTTTAAGGAAGAATCATTCAAAGGTAAGAGAGAACAGGCTCTGGTGCTCACAGAAGGACTAGAATAGCGCCTGATATGACCAGCCAGACTAGAACACTGCGGAGTAGAGTCTTGTCTCAGTAGTGGGACATGATTATCCCTAGATTAACACTGCTCTGGTCTCACCGGACAAAGCTTTCATACAACACTGAAGGAATCAAACAGTTTCCAGGGAAGTATTCCATGACTGTGCTGGAGAATAATGTGAAGCTTTACAAATAGCATAGGAGAGTGGCTCTTTTTTTTGGAATCGGACTACCTTCTGGAGTATGACAGTACAGTATGGATAACTGTCACCACACATTTCTGTTTCAAATGGAGCCCCTGCCTGTCATTTGTTGAAAAATACCTGACCTTCATCACTGTTCATCTATGCATTATCTCTCTCACTATTTTGTGGCTTTTTGATGGGACACTAATGAAACAATATTTTTAAATAAAAATGTCCCTCGGTGTAATTTCTCTTTGGTCTGGGTGCTTCAATAAGTAAATTTGAATTTGAGCATATGTTAAACCCGGTTTGTTTTTAATTGAAACTCTTTCGAATATATGTTGAAGATAGGTAAGTTTACATGAAAACCAGTTACAAAGGTATGGTCTTACTGGGAGGTGTGCAGGTGGCAAGTTGTAATTCATAGTTCTATTGTTCTTGAAGTCTTAAAAGCAACTCTGTACCTCTTAAAGAATTTGGAAAAAGAAGTATTTCCATATTACTCTTTCTAAAAAGGTCTCTGAATAACTCAATATATTATGACAGAGTGAGTCCCTTGCTTTAATAGAAGTGTAACAATTTTGATTAATTATTAAAGAAATTCAAAGGAAAGCAAGTAACATTTGCCAGGAGGCTGCTATCTGTAAATCACAATGGGGATGACAGTAATAACATGAAAAAAATAAAACCTATGATTTCATGAAGTTTTGGTGTGGGTAACTCACTTGTGTGCTATGAAGTTCCCATCCCTGGGGCGCCTGGGTGGCTCAGTCGGCTGAGTGTCCGACATCGGCTCAGGTCATGATCCCGTGATTACCAAGTTCAAGCCCTGCCTCGGGCTGCGTGCTGACAGCTCAGAGCCTGAAGTCTGCTTTGGATTCCGTGTTTATGTCATTCTGTCTGCCCCTCCCCGACTCATGTTCTGTCTCTCAAAATTAATCAAATAAATGTTTAAAAAAATTAAGAAGTTCCCATCCTGAAGTCAGTACATTTTGGGGAAAAAGAATGAAGGCAATAAATGTATGTACCATGTAATTCAGGATAAATGATAATGTTGCTTCTTGCTTTAAGGACTTTTCAGCATCTAGAACTTAGTAATGAGAAATGTCTGGCACTGTGTACACAATGAAAGGTAAAAGATGCAGTTGGTCATATCTGGAAATACGCAGACCACTATCCTGTAGCCTAGCGAAGGAGGTGATTTCCTAAATCTTCCACTTTCCATACAGCAGCTTTAGTAGTGTACAAAAATGGTCTCAAAATTATTGATATATTTGAGAAGGCAAGAAGGCGTATGGAAAAAGATGTTCTGGAAACCAAAAGGAAGAAAAAACACTTTTCTACATATAAGCTAGATTCTAAAAATTAATCAGGGAATATATTATAAAGAAAATCCCAAGAAAGAGGGGAAGAAGGAGAAAGTGATTTATGATATATGTTATATTAAAGTATGCAACAAATTCATTCCTAATAATGGGTAGCAAGTACTTCACTGACCTCTCTAGTTCTTGTTCTAAGTCTCCAGTGATTTGATGTATTTCTTCGTTAGATTCCCTTTACTGATTATCTTGCAAAATTCCTATTAGTAAAAAGGGGAAAAGTGTCTGATATATTGGATAAATGTTTTAACAACCCACAGCTATTTATCTCTCATGGTTTCTTAAATTATTTTTTTATTATTTTTTTATTTTTGAGAGACAGAGAGAAATAGCACGAGCAGGGGAATGTCAAAGAGAGAGGGAGACACAGAATCCTAAATAGGCTCCAGACTCTGAGCTGTCAGCACAGAGCCCGATGCAGGGCTCGAACCCACAAACCATGAGATCACTACCTGAACTGAAGCCGGATGCTTAACCAACTGAGCCACGCAGGTGCCCCTCTCTCATGGTTTCAATTCTAGAATAAGACTCCTTGCTTTGTAAAACTTCACTGCATCTTGAGGAAAACTAAGACAGGACTACTCATTGAATTTGGACAAAATAAAAGAAACGAGGCCCTCGGATCATCTATTTTGCCCCTAAATTTCAGAATCTCAACAGTACAAAAGGAGCCTATTTTGTTTCCACATACTTGCTTTTTCCTCTTAAATACTCCTACTAGTGACCTGCTTATGGTGCAGAACCAAAAACAGGGCCTGAAATCTCACAAATATGAATGTACTTGATGGGATCCATTTTGCACTCATTGGTGCAGATAATATCTTTGAATATCTAATAATATCAGGCATTACACCAGAAACTCTGAAAAATGTATCTGTTATATTATTATGGGTTTGTCCATAATAAAAATAGGAAAAATGTATACTCACTACCTATCATAGATCTTTCCATGTAAAGTTGGAAAATTCTATTTAAACTCAAAATTAGTAAACTTAAGTATTAAAGTTTACATTAAACAGTTTAATTTTTTCCAGAATTACATTTTTTAACAATAAAGTAAGAAAATAAATAAAATGGCATAGCTATTTAAAGGAGATTCTTCACAGAGCTTGAAAATATCCAGTGGGTACTTTTCATTTTTCCTCAAGCTAGGATACATTAAAGTTCAGGTGACTTAAAATTCTCAGAACTCAGAAATGAGCACTTCAACTGCAGGTAACAGAATGCAATTTTCTAATCCAATCTTCTTCTTTGAAATTTACCAATATTAACCCAAAATAAAAACGATTAAAACATTTATTCTCAATGGAACAAGAACATAGCCACAATTCAACGGATAAACTGTCATTCAAATATCGTCAAGTTAGACCAAAATAAATGGGCTGATAAAGCTGATGCACAACTCCTTCCAAAAACTTCAGTAGGTCATCTTGGTCCCTAAAGGTAAGAACACAGTCTAAGCATGAATGTGTCATGGGGTGTGAGAGAACTATTCCCATGAAAGAGAGACCATCTGCCTATGGCTGTGCCCATTGTCAATGACTTAGTTTTATTCTAGCCTCAGTAAGCCACTAGGTAAGGGAGAGGAGAGGAAGGTAAAGAAGGAAACAGATATTTCTAATAAAACAAAGTAGACAGAATGCATGCATTTATTTAGATTTACTCCCTCCTGAGGCCCCATTAGATGACATAAGTTTTTTTTTTTTTTGCAAAAGCATATACTCTATAAACATTTTTGGAACAGAATCAGTAACAGATAAAATGTTAGCAACTGGGGAAAATGAAAAGCAAGTGGCAGAATAGTAACTAACTATGTATGGGGAAAGATGAAAGCCATCCGTCTGAACAGTAGGATGCCAAAAAAGATTTTAGCTACAGAAACCTCAGAAAGATTCAAGAATTGGAGGCAACGAGTACTTCAGAAGGAAGGAATTTGTTGGGCTGCAAAGATGAAGTCTGGTTGAAATCTTTGTAAGGTCCAGCAAGAGTCTTAAGTAGGATGAGCTTTACTTTATGATTAAATTACTAGAGGGACTGTAACTTGCAAGACACTAGGTACAATGGAGATATGGAATGAAGACTTTCCTGAAACTGAAGGTTTTAGAGAAAGCTCAATATTGAAGAAACCCCCAGTATAACTAACTCTTTTTCTCTGCTTCTGGTAACAGATGTATCCCCACTAGGCAGGAAATTGGATTGAGTTTTCTCTAGACCAGTGCTTCCTAAATTGTGGCCAGAGGATTAGCAATACCAGCATTACCTCAAAACGGTTTACAAATGCAAATTATCAAGCTCTAACTACAGAATCAAAAAATCTGAGGGTGGTGCCTAGCGATTTATATTTTAACAAGGCTTCTAGATGATTCTGAGACACTCAGTTTGAATCTCAAACTCAGATTTGAGAACCACTGCTCTTGAATGCTCTGGTATCAACAGATCAGTCCACCATGAAGCATGCCAGTTAGCTATACTCAAGCATGCACAATGAACTTCCAACATGCTTTTTAAGAATCTGACATAGAAGAGTCACAAGATATTTAAGGAGGGCCATGAAGAAGGAATACAGAAACTTAAACAAACAGGACCCCCCCCCCCAAACTCAGAAACGTGTAATATTGGAGAGAGCAGAAGAAACTTCAAAAATTATAAATGATGGGGCTCGTGGGTGGCTCAGTCGGTTGAGCATCCGGCTTCCACTCAGGTCATGATTTCACAGTTCGTGGGTTTGAGCCCTGCATAGGGCTCTGTGCTAACAGCTAGCTCAGAGCCTGGAGCCTGCTTCTGATTCTGTGTGTCCCTCTCCCTCTGACCTTCCCCTGCTAGCGCTGTCTCTCTCTGCCTCTCAAAAGACATTAAAAAAATTATAAATGATGTCTTCAGAAGTTTAAGGAAAGAGATTGAATTCATGAAACAAGAGAGGATGATAAAGGCAAAGGAACAATGCAGAAAAAAGGAAGAATTCTTTGAAAACTGAAAGCATGATTGCTAAAATTAAAAATAGCAAAATAACAACACTACCACTTCTGGAAGAGTTACATGCGGAGGTCATCCAAACTGAAACGATCCACTGTGTAGCCAGCACGCACACAAAATATAGTTGCACCAATTTGGAACCTGATGTTTTAAAACAGTAGGGCTTGTTCAGAGAGGTGAAAAAAAGTTACATATAAAGCCTGGGGAATCAGAATAGTATCTGGTAACTGCAGTGGCTATACTGTGGAACATAGAAGATGATGGGAAAATGCCTTCAAATTTCAGAAAGAAGTATCTACTTCTTTAACCATTAACCCAAACCATTAAGGTCTAAGGATGGAATAAAGATATGTTCAGACATACAAGATCTCAATAATTTACTTCCAAAGCTCTCTTACTGAGCATGGACTCCATGTAATGAAGACACAAGATTTGGGAAGAAGGGTCACCATCACAGGACATGAAGGTAGGGCATCCTCGGGATCAAATTCATGGGAAACCCCATGGGTGACAACAGTAGAGCAAACATAGAGAGTGGTCAGTTTGCTGGCTCAGGAGAATAGAAGGTTCTAGAAGCAATATGTCTAAGAAGGAAAAATGGGCCTAACCAATTAAAGAATTTTGACATGTTGGAAATCATACTAAATTGGAAAGAATTAGCATATTAATAAAGAAAAGCAAAGCAATTACCAACTTGAGGGAAAAAATGAACAGAAAAAAATATAATCATGGCTCAGTTCTGAAAAATATTTACAGTCATTGTAATATAAACACTGACCATTACTTTAATAAATAACCATAGAGCCATAATGAGGGGATGGGGGGAGAAAGGCATGTATGGCTGAGGTGGTGTAAGTGGGCTTAATTCTCACATTCTATAATAGGAAGTCAGCAGAGTACAATTGTTAAATCAATCATTAAACAGCAGAATAGGGGCGCCTGGGTGGCTCAGTCGGTTGAGTGTCCGACTTCGGCTCAGGTCAGATCTCACGTTTGTGGGTTCGAGCCCCACATTGGGCTCTGTGCTGACAGCTAGCTCAGAGCCTGGAGCCTGCTTCCGGTTCTGTGTCTCCCTCTCTCTCTGCCCCTGCCCACTCACGCTCAGTCTCAGAAATAAATAAAACATTAAAAAAAAAAAAACAGCAGAATAATTGTGTATGTATTCAGAGAAAAGGCCTGGACTCCACTTAAATGTAGAGCTGAAACTAACTAGATGGGAGTATAAAGGTCCTGTGACAAAAAATTATACAATAACTAACAAAAGTCAGGAGTTGGGAAAGAGAAAGCCATAAAGGAAATAAAATATGCTAATTGAAAAGTGTTTCACTATAGAGAAGAAATAAGGGTGGCTAAAAATGGGGAAACAAATATTTAAATATTTTTTTCTACTGTTTATTTTTGAGAGAGAGAGTCAAGGCGTGAGTGGGGTAGGTGCAGAGAGAGAGGAAGACATAGAATCCAAAGTAGCACCAGCCTCTGAGCTGTCAGCATAGAGCCCGGCATGAGGCTTGAACCAAGGAACCGTGAGATCATGACCTGAACTGAAGTCGGACTCTTTCTTAACTGACCTAGCCACCCAGGTGACCCGGGAAACAAATATTTAACAAACTTTAATTCCTAATGTTTTGCATAATCTTTTTCTCTGATTAACAGAAATTCTAGAAATGAATATCTCTTTAGCTTTTTGAACTTTGTATAAAGTTCAGCAAAATTTCAGCTCCAGAAATTCCCTTTTAAAATTTTAAAGTAAATAAAATGTAATCATTAATAATAAAATACAGCATAATCTCATTTTGTTTTTTAATCTATCCACCTATTTTATCATTCATCCATCCATTAACCCATCCATCCACCCACCCAACCTTATATCTGCATAATTACATTAGCACTATCTAAACCAAGCAAAGTTTATCAATTGTTAATGATGACTGTTCTGAGTAGTGAGGCTTGGAATTATATTTTGTTCTTTCCTTTGTACTTTTTGCATTGATTGGATTTTTGAAAAAAATAATAATGATATCAGTACTAGGTCATCTTGGTTTTGAAATTGAAGGGATGTCTTTTAATGAATTTTAGTGCTTAAAATTTGAATGATATCATTCATTTTTTATTTTGCTTCCATATTATAATCTCTCATTATATGCTTTTAGCACCCTTATAATTAAGCCGCTTGTTTCATGTTGCTTATCTCATTTACTATTTTTTTCTCCATGTAGACATCATTATATTATCCTTTTTATCCCTCTGAATCATATGACTGTGCTTAACTTACACCATTATTTATAATCCTCTGCATCTTTTACATTTGAAATGGACAAACAGGACAGTCCATTTTTGCCATGGATTCCTCTTAGAACTTGAAGGAAAATATTGTGAAAGATGAAATTGTGGCTTTTATCTGAGGTTTTCTGTTTTCCTTGAAACATTCGAAGAAGTACCCAAATACCAAGGAGAGGAGGCTTTTTGCCTACTTTCACTTGTTGGAATCTAAGAAGATAAGCACCATCTCCACCAAGGATGACAGTAAGAACACCTAGCAATAGTTGTAGCTGGTGCCACAATCAAGACACTATGCAAACTACGTAAGAATAGGGGAGGGAAGAGGTTGGCATAAGCCAATCAGAGCAGAAGGTGCTGGAGTTTAAGGGCAGCTACTGGGGCAGGTATTAATCCTGCAGTGGCTGGATTGTGGGGAGACAGAAAAGGTCTGGGCGGGGTGAGGGCACTGGACAACTGGAGATGATGCTGAGCATTCAGGAGGCTTACGGCAGCAGCTAGTTATCTGCAAGTGTAAAAGTGTTCTAGTACTTGAATCACTATCAGTGATTAATCTCTACAGTCAGTACTGTAGCCAAGGATGAAGACCAAACTTGGTTAGAGATTCCCTTTTGGGTATAGAGTGAGTTTACACACAAATGTATTGCTCAAGAACAAAGGCCAAGCTAAAGCCATGCTTTGAAGATCTCTAATGCCTCACTGCTTGAAGTCTCACCATTATTAAAAACTTTGGGTTAAACATTGCCATCGTTCTTTTTTAAATGAAAATATAGTTAACACGTAGTAATTTCAAAACTATTGTCAGCTATTAACACTGATATGAAGTTCTCTCAAGTTGTTAAGAACGGGATACCAAGAGAAGGGCAGTTTGGGAAGAGTGGGGAGACACAGGGGACACTGTAAGAAATGGGACCTTTTATGGGGGAGGTGATAACACAGAACGAGAAGACAGAGTAGAGGGGAGTGCCAGTCATGACAAGAGAGAGATCAGTTAGGGGAAATGCCACAGATGACCATTTTCTACTTGTTAATTTTCCCCAGTCTTCATTCTGGAAGGAAAACAAGAAAAAAGTTGGCTCCAGTATTTCATCGTATGTTCTAGCAGCAGGCAAATGGCTAACCCTTCTCTGTATCGTCTGTTCAGAAGCCAAACGCCACTCTCTCCTCGGTGTTCCCTACTGTATTTTGTTCTACTATGGAGCCAAATACAGTCATTGTAATAAAAACATAGACTTTGGGAGCTAAAAGAGTTCTAAGGGTTTAAAGATAAGGCCATCTTTTGCTGATCTATACCAAATAAACTGAGACCCTAAATGCCTAAGTCCAGGATTTCTCAACCTATCACTAAGGACATTTTGGTTGGACATGTCCTTGTCATGGGGACCATCCTGTGCAATGCAGTGTTTATCGGCATCTCTGTTGCTTCCCCTCACATGCCAGTAGCCTTATTCCTGTAACAACAAAAAAATAACTGAAGACATTGCTGACTATCCCTTGGGGAGCAAAATTGCTTCTAGTTGAGAACAGTGCAATAATCTATGAAAATATTTAATTTTGGAAGGCATAGTATTTTTATTTCTTGCGTATGTTCCTTTCTAACTGTATTTTATATAGGTTAATATTAACATTGACTTTTATTTGCTGACCACAAATTAGTGAGCAGGGAAGTAGGCCAATAAATGTAAAACTATTACCCAGAAATCAGTCTGGGATTTAGAATACTTCACACTAAACCATATTTTTATAATCAAACCATGGCAGCATCATTCATTCATTCATTCATTCATTCATTTTTCTCCAACAAGCATTTATCTGCTACCCACTATTCTAAATACTGGGGCTTCAAGGATAAAAAGAAAGTTGACTCTGGGCCCTCATGGAACTTCCATTTCTGTGCCTACACATAAATATTCCAGCAAAATTCTAAAATTGTTCTGGCTAATCTTTGACTCTTTTTTTTTAAATTTATTTTTGAGAGACAGCATGAGCAGGAGAGGGTCAGAGAGAGAGGGAGACACAGAATCAGAAGCAGGCTCCAGGCTCTGAGCTGTCAGTACAGAGCCCGACGCGGGGCTCAAACCCACAAACCGTGAGATCATGACCTGAGCTGAAGCCAGAAGCTTAACTGACTGAGCCACCCAGGAACGCCTAAGTTTTTTTTAATGTTTATTTTTGAGAGAGAGAGAGAGAGAGAGAGAGAGAGAGAGAGAGAGAGAGAGAGAGAGGCAGAGCATGAGCAGGGGAGGGGCAGAGAGACAGGGAAACACAGAATCCGAAGCAGGCTCCAGGCTCTGAGCTGTCAGTACAGAGCCCGAGGTGGGGCTTAAACCCACAAATGCGAGAACATGACCTGAACTGAAGTCGGAAGCTTACTGACTGAGTCACTCAGGCACCCCTGATATTTGACTCTTATGTCTCACTGTACCTATATCAATCTAAAATAACACTCAAGAATGTAGTTCTTTTGGTTCATGCCACTAAAAATATGATTGGTGGTTGACATTTCTTAAAATCCAATCAGTTATGTACTCATTTCCATGTCAGATTCCAGGTTGTATTCACATGGAAATGCATGAGGTTTCCAGAGGGTTTCAAGCTCTCTCTCACTCCATTATTTTGGTGCATTCTGCTGCTGTTTTCAGGAATTCACTCTCCAATTCTTCTCCTTCAGTGAAGCTGTGCATCCTAAATTGCCCTTCATCACAACTGTTCCTATTTGTCTCATCTCTTCTTGGAAGCTTCATCACCCCAAGGCTGGGTTAGGCTTCCCGCTGACACTCCTTTAAAATTCTCTCTTAATTACATCATGGCTTTTGTATTGTGTTGTACTTATTTGCTTCTTGAAGTTACAGGATGTACCTTGTTCCCTTTCCTATACTGAGTAAGTAGCATATTCGATTATCGATGTATTGTTATTGAATAAACAAATTCATGACTAATCCCTTGGAAAATTCTTCCTGTTATACATTCTAACATGTGTGACTCATTTTTACCTGAGGTAGGTGTTTATCCTAATAGTAAGATCTCTCTGTTGTTTTATATTATTATTTTATATTATTCCCATCCTTCTTGGTTTCCACTGATTTCTGTTTTTATGAGACTTTGCCTAGTTACTGATCTTGCCTTGTCTTTGGTGCATCTTTTTGACTTTGCAAGATTCACCTTGATAACTCACCAGTCATGGAGCGGGAGCAGAGACTCTCCACGTCTCCCTTCCTCTAAGAGTCCATTTATCACAGTTGTACCTACTTTTTCCTAACTGTTCTACTACACTCATTCCTTAGTTAAACTAGTAATATTTCTTATGTACATATTACAAATTTGGCATGGTGCTTAGCATTCTGCATACAAAGATAAAATGGAAAACTCCTGCACTTGGAAAGTGCGAAGGGTACCGTACTCTTCTTCAACTTTACAGAGACATCCTGGGCCATCTGAACACAAGATGGATGCCAGAAAGTATGAGTCACATTTTCGAGACTGATCCCCAGACAGGCCTTCTACTCCTCTATTCTCTGATCTCATATTTGCCCCCTTTTAGTCATCATTTCAGCTCTCAGATGAATTATTTGTCCTGTCCTTCCAGGTTGAAACTACATTTGGGGACTTCTACAGGCCATGTCAGTCTCCAACTTCTTATGTTCTACATTTGGAACCTATGTACTTCCTGAAATTGCTATCCCATTTGATATACCTCACTCAGCTTGCTGCTGGAGCCCCCAAGGCCTTGAAAAAAAACTTTTATTAGGTATGGTTCATTAGGGAATGAATGCTTTCTTGGCTACCTTTCAAGAGTGGGATTAAAAACACAGTTTCACCTTCCTAGAGAAAAAGTGATGACTTCCTCAGGGACTTCTCAGCTCCCTGCTCCCATAAGGAAAGTAAATTCTTTCTGGCTGAAAGTTTTCGAAAATCTCACTGCATCAATACCTCAAGAAGCATTTATATTATAAAAGGAGATAGTTACAAATTAATAATTCAAATAATATATCTCACTTAAAAATGGGGAAAAGTATGAACCATAATTCACAAAAGAAGAAATTTATATTACCAATAGGGAGATTTAAAAAGTTCAGCCTCTGATCTAACAATTCTACTCTGATATTTACCCAAAGAAAATAAAAACACTTACTTGAAAAGATATCTGCACATCTGTGTTCATTGCAGCATAATTTACTTACAACAGTCAAGATGTGGAAACAACCTCCATGTCCATCAACAAATAAACAGATGAACAGAATAGAGAACCCAGAATTAGACCCACAATTGTATGGCCAGTTAATCTTTGACAAAGCAGGAAAGTTTATTCAATGGAAAAAAGATAGTCTCTTTAACAGATGGTGCTGGGAGAACTGGACAGCAACATGCAGAAGAATGAAACTAGACCACTCTCTTACACCATATACAAAAATAAACTCAAAATGGCTGAAGGACCTGAATGTGAGACAGGAAACCCTAAAAACCCTAGAGGTAAAAGCAGGAAACAACATCTTGGACCTCAGCCACAGCAATTTCTTACTTGACACATCTCTAAAGGCAAGGGAATTAAAAGCAAAAATGAACTACGGGGACCTCATCAAGATTAAAAGCTTCTGCACTGCAAAGGAAACAAGCAACAAAATTAAAAGGCAATCTATGGAATAGGGAAAGATAATTGCAAGTGGCATATTGGATAAAGGGCTAGTATCCAAAATCTATAAGGAACTCACCAATCTCCACACCCAAAAAACAAATAATCCAGTGATGAAATGGGCAGAAGACATGAACAGACACTTCTCCAAAGAGGACATCCAGATATCCAGAACAGATACATGAAATGATGCTCAACATCACTCATCATCAGGGAAATATAAATCAAAACCACAGAGATGCCACCTCACGCCAGTCAGAATGGCTAAAATGAACAAATCAGGAGACTATAGATGCTGGCAAAGATGTGGAGAAATGGGAACCTTTTTACACTCTTGGTGGGAATACAGACTGGTGCAACTGCTCTGGAAAACAGTGTGGAGGTTCCTCCAAAAATTAACAATGGAACTCCCCTATGACCCAGCAATAGCACTGCTAAGAATTTACCCAAGGAATACAGAAGTGCTGATGCATAGGGGCACATGTACCCCAATATTCATAGCAACACTTTCAACAATAGCCAAATCATGGAAAGAGCCTAAATGTCCATCAATTGATGAATGGATCAAGAAGATATGGTTTATATATACAATGGAATACTACTTGGCAACAGGAAAGAATGAAATCCTGCCATTTGCAGCAACATCGATGGAACTGGAGGGTATTATGCTAAGTGAAATAAGTAAGTCAGAGTGAGAAAGATACCACATGTTTTCACTCATATGTGGATTTTGAGAAACTTAACAAAAGACCATGGAGGAAGGGAAGATGGAAAAATGTTACGGAGAGTGAGGGAGTCAAACCATAAGAGACTCTTAAATACTGAGAACAAACTGAGGGTTGATGGGGGGTGGAGAAGAGGGAAAAGTGGGTGATAGGCATTGAGGAGAACACTTGGGATGAGCACTGGGTGTTGTATGTAAGCCAATATGACAATAAATTATATTTAAAAATCAGAAAATATGGCATATATATGTACACACATTATATATATATATATGGGGGGAGAATATTATTCAGCTCTAAAAAAGACTGAAATTTTGTCATTTGCAAAAACACTGATGGACCTTGAGGGCATTATGCTAAGTAAATTAGTCAAATACTATATGGTTTATCTTATATGTGGACTTTAAAAACAAAACAAAACCCATGAGTTCATAGAAAAACACATAACAGATTGGTGGTGGCCAGAGGCAGGGAGTGGGGGGAATAGATGAAAGAGGTAAAGGTGGTCAAAAGGCACAAACTTCCACTTGCAAAATAAGTAAGTCACAGGGATATAATGTACAGCATGGTGACTAGAATTAATAACACTGTAAGGCATATTTGAAAGTCGCTAAGAGAGTAATTCTTAAAAAGTTCTCATCACACATACCAAAAATTCTAGAGCTACGTGTGGTGATGGATGCTACCTATACTTATTGTGGTGATCACTGTACAAAATGCACAAATATCACATCATTATGTTGTGCACATAACTTATAATATTGTATATCAATTATACCTTATTTTTTTTAAAAAAAGGAAATAGGCTCAGCCTTAGTGATAAGGATATACAAGTAAAATAAAAATGTCATAGCATTTTTTCTTTTCAGCTTATCATCATAAAGATGAAACTATCCACAATTGATGAGAGTTTGAGGAAACAGACACTGTGATGCCTTGCTAAAAAGATTAATTAACATAATCTTTTTGAAAAGTAATTTGGCAGTGTCACGTATCTTTTGACCTGGCAATTTCACATTTAGAAATTTATCATAAAGAAATAGTTAGGAAGATGAATACAACTGCATGCCCAATCCTGGCCATGGCAGCACAGTAGTGATGATGGCCATAATAATGACCATTCACCGAGTGCTTACTATGCACCAGGCACTGTTCTCAACTCTGTGAGGAAGGTATTATTAATTAGTTCTATTTTACCAATGAAGAAACTAAGTTATAAAAAAGATAAGTGACTGTCCAAGGCCTCACAGATACTAAATGGTGGAACCGAGATTCCACCCCAAGCAACCCATCCCCAGACTCTATGTTCATAATCACTATGAATAGAGGCTGACAGTGTTACCACACAGCCATATGATGGAATGCCATACAGCCTTTTACATAATTTAAAACATTTAGTTATGTTGAAAGATATTCATAATAGAATGGATAAAACAGGCTAGAAAAACAAGTTTTCCAGTCAGTTTTGTTAGGATTTGAGTATATCTACTGTAATAGGTAGAACTCTAAGATGACTTCCAATAATCCGTACCTCCTGCTAGTCACACTCTTTTGTAGTATGTTGCCTTTGAGTGTAAATGTAGTGACTTGCTTTTAATAAATAGAATAGAAAAAAGTGGTGGAATGCCACTTCTATAATTAGGCTACAAAAGGTTATGACTTCCATCTTGTAGAGCCTTTTGTAGGGTTCCATGAAGAATTATTCTGAAGAATTCTGTGAAACAAGGAAGTGAGAAGAGTCTTTGGCCAGCAGCTAGTGAGGAGCGGAGACCCTCAACCAACAGTCTTGAAGAACTGAATCCTACCAACAAACATTGAATGAGTTTGGAAGGAATCCTGCCCTAGTTAAAAGCTAATTGCAACCTTACAAGAGTACCTAAAACGGAGAATCCACAAATGTATGGGATAAGCCATATCCAAGTACCTGCTACTCATAAACTATTGATAATAATTGTTGTTGTTTTAAGCTGATAAGTCTTGGAGTAATTTGTTATGCATCAGATAACTAAAAATATATATATTTATAGAGTTTTACAGCAATCTCTTCGAACAGTATGATTATAATAATGAGAATGACATTTTTTAAATCTTGCTTCATTCCATACTTTGAAGTTTTTCTATGAATAGCACATTTTATTTCTGTAATCAGAAAAAAACCCTTATATAGAAGGAGAATAAAATATAAAGATAAAAAAATATGTATCTTTTGGCTAATGGCTAATAATTTTATAAGTTCCATGTCCCCTTGAGTAACATGATGAAGCCTATGAGGGTAAAATCACTTTGGCCCTCCACATCCAGGAGGTGACCCAGGGAGCTTCCAGAACCACACTTTTCTTTACATAATTAATTTATTGATAGAACTAGAAATAGGAAAATTAGGAAATGATTAAAGTTGGCCTCATTGCTTCCTTATCCCTCTTCTCCTCTTCCTCTTTTTCCTTCTCTTCTTCTTCCCCTTCTGCTTTTCTTCCCCTTCTTATTCCACCTCCCTGATTTTCTTCTTTTGAGTTTTTTTGTTTTGTGGACTCTTCTTTACTAATTCATTCTGAGATTTAGTGACCTTATGTTCCTTCCCATTTCTGCTAATATAATTCTACCACTAATACCATGACTGCTACTCACAGTTCTTCCTCTACCACCACTCCCCATACCTGTCCTCAACGGAGCACCACTGAACTGCCAAGACGCAGTATGACATGGTGGTCAAGAGCTTTCTGCTTGAGTGTCAAACTTCGCTTGATCACTTAGTATGTATTCTGGGAAAATAACTTACACTCTCTATATTGCAATTCCATCTTACAAATATGACAATGACAATAGTGTCTACTTCATACTTTGAGTATGAAATCAGTTAATTCATTTAGAACCATGGCACATAAAGGCTAAGTAAATGTTAACATTCATTATGATTAGTAATTCATATTCATGATTGATAGATTTCTTTTTTTAATGTTTTTATTTATTTTTGAGAGATAGAGACAGCACGAGTAGGGGAGGGTCAGAGAGAGAGGGAGATACAGAATCTAAGCAGGCTTCAGGCTCTGAGCTAGCTGTCAGCACGGAGCCCGACACGGGGCTTGAACCCATGAACCGTGAGATCATGACCTGAGCTGAAGCTGGACACTTAACCAACTGAGCCATCCAGGCGCCCCTATGATTGATAGATTTCTTATCATGAAAATAATAGCTACCAGTTATTTAATCCCTCCTATTTTCCAGGTAGTATGTTAAACACTTTACATATGCTTTCCCATTTATCCTACACAATAACCCTGTGAAATAGACATTATTATCACAATGATGGTTAAGCTAACTAGGGTCACTCATCCAGCAAAAAAAATATGGGGCAATTAAGTCAGGATTCAATACTGGATTTTTTTTATGTTTCTTCAAGTGTGGGAGGTGTTACACTAGTGATTATTTTAGGAAGTACACAGGTTCCTCTATTTGTTGTTGTTGCTGTATCAATATTATAATGCACTTGGAAATAACCATAATATTCTATTTATGTTTACATTCTCATCAGAAATATTAACATTGAGCTTATTAACATCAAACTATAAACTCTTACACAGATGGTAGTCAAAAATATTATCATCCAGTAAAAGATGCCTTCTACCAAAGATGACTGTATGAGTCTATTTCCATGAGGTTCTGGAAAAAGCAAAAAACTGAACAGTGAGGTATAATCTGACCAGTGATTATTTCTGAGGGGTAAGGGTGGGGGTAAGGATTACAGGATGGGGTATGAGGGAGTCTGCTGGAAAGATAAAATGTTCTATACCTTCGTGGAGGTTTGGGTTATACAGCTGTATTATTTTTTCTCAAAAGTTAATGAATAACAGAATTAAGATTTGCACATTTATTATATATGAGCTTTATCCCAAAGGAAACAATAAACTGTAAACAGCATTGAACTTTCTAGTAGATGACATGCACACTTTAGGGATGAAGTGTAAAATGGACCAAAAATAAGATGGTTGATATGGACAGAGGATGGATGGATGAATAGCTATATGATAAAGAAGTGTGGTAAAGGTCAATTATAAAATCTAGGTGGTAGGTATAATTCTTTCACTTTTTTGGTATGTTTTCAAATGTTTATAATAAAAAGATAATAAAAAGTAAGTCCTTAATGACAGAAATGTGCAGGGTTTTTATTTCCTAGTAAGCAAATTATATTAGATATTCAAGAACTTGACTCTGTATTTCTAAATCTGTCTCTGTGTGTCTGTACAGACTTAGAAATAGAGAGTGAAATATAGATCTATGGATATCTATAGATATATAGACATATTGGAGAAAAGAGTTATCTTTAACTACGGCACTATAGGAAACTAAAGTCTTTTAAGTTCATATTTCCTATACATTTATAAAATCAATCACTACCATTTATATAATTCTCATGGCTGTATTTTTGATGTTCAAAGAATAAATGGACTTTCACTTATTAAATCTGCTCTCTTCCAGAAAGCAATATTATAGTTAAAGACAACAGTCTTATTTCTCCTGAGTTTTAAAATACACTGTATCTGCATCATTCTTCAACATGGACACATCAATACAACTGATTCTTTTAGGACCAGACCAATAAGAGTTATCTGCTTATATTCAGTTTATTCCATGCACAAAATCCAAAACATTTCCACATTATATCTTTATAAATCACATGCATGTTAAACCATGGGAGGGAAATAATTCTATTTTTATGTGTAAAAAACTAAAACATGAAGGAAGATGATTTCCTAGAGTACTTATATAGAATAAAGATAAACCCACCATAGTCTTTAGACCACAGAACTACATTTTTATATTCCTATGTTGGAATGCTACAATTTTTATTTATCATGGAAAGATCCACTGCCTCTTACATTTGGATAGATAGCTACATTCAAAGCTTCATACTCCTTTCTTCATCTGTGTTCTTAATCACACTTAAAAAAATTTTAACCCTTATTTCTCCATAACTGCTCATCTTACTTAAAAACTTAAAAATACCCTCATCCTTCAGTGGATTTTCAGTGAGATGAGATTTGATCATATAAAGAATTTTTTAAACATGTTTTACATACACTTGTCTCATATCCATGACAATTACTGAATTATTTTGGTAACTGTGTGCAATGTCCTCACATTTTTCTCTTTAAATAAGTTCCTCAAAATAAACTACTAAACTTCAGGGGTGGCAGGGTGGCTCATTTGGTTAAGCGTGCCACTTTTGATTTTCGCTCACGTCATGATCTGATGGTTCAGGAGACTGAGCCCTGTGTTGGGCTCTGTACTGGTGGTGTGGAGCCTGCTTAGGATTCTCTCTCTACCTATCTGTCCCTTCCCCATTTGTTCTCTCTCTTTTTCTCAAAATAAATAAACATTTAAAAAATAAACAAATTATTAAATTTCATATGGAATTCTGTTTATGCCTATAAAGATTCTAAATAACCTTCTAAGGAAAAATGAAAAAAGTTATGAAAATGAAAGTATTGGATCATTATTACTTTTTAAATTTCATATTTCAACAGTAAACACTATGTATTCCTCACTATGAAAGACAAGAGGTATGCATAATTCCTTTCTGCTCCCCAATTTTATTTTACTTATTTTTTAGATTTTTTAAGATTTATAACAGCTTCATTCTATTCTGTCTGTAGTTCTCAGAATTGGTAATTTTGTTCTATATTTAAGTAGCTTTATCATGGTTTCTCCTTTCTGAGTTTTTATTTTGATTCTTTCTTTTAACGACATTTTATGAAGGAGCTTCTTTTTCTAAGAAGGAGACATAGTGCTATATCCCCTCAGGTATTACACACAAGAGATCATCTATCTTTATTCTTAATGCCTGAGGACAATTGGGGTAATTATGAATATTTTATTTCTGTTCCATATTCCTCTATTTTTCCTCAATCACAGCTTATCATTATGTTGATGCTTTTGTCTTCATTTCAATCATCCTCTCTCTAATTACTTTCCTATTTTTGTTTCTTTAATTCCTTTTGTATGATTTATTCAAGTCTGTGTCTATGTTTCTAAATGTGTTTTCATTCTTTTTTATTTTATATTTTGTTGCTTTCAAAGTAGCTCATCTCTCTAAAACTGGTTTGATTTATTTCCTTCAATTATTTTCCCCTGAGCTCTGCCAGTTTATTTTTCCTCTTTTTGCTGTCTCTTCAGTTTTTCTGTTTTCTTTTGTGTCTATTTTCCACATTTTTGTAATCCTTAGAAAAGTCACAGTGTTTGTATCTTCTATGGAGAATGCTTTGAGGCTTCTCCATTTTGGGGGATAAATTGCTCTTCAGGCACAATTTCATCATCTTCATTTTGCTTATATTCTTTTCTCCTGTGTTTTGCGTGCTCATGTCTCTCTAGTTCTGGCATGCAAGCGAGTCTACCTAGAGCAGCTACTGCTGAACTCTGCGGGGACAGTAGCTGAAGTGAGGTGGGTTTGCCTTCAAGTTTCCATTTGGGCGCCATCTTAGAATTGCCCACACAGAATCCTCAGGATCCTCTATTCTGGTCATGCCTCTCCATTTAGCTCTGACCTCACGAAGAACGCTATAAATTGTCAATGAATGTTTTATTAGAAATACAAGTGCATCAGTAATGTTTTTCAATAAATACATTTATTATTGATAATTACTATTGATTTCATAATGGATGATGACTACAAAAAATTCAAGGATTCCTCCTTTCCTATATATATTAAATTAAATATTAAATATATTGTTTAAGAGTAATTACACTGAACATGATTCTTTCAGATAGGAAAGTCTATTTCATATAAAGGTTCAGGACAGAACAATAAATACTTGGAGAAAGTATGTATGTGAGTAAGGTTTCAGAAGATATTTGGCAATGATTATGCATCAGAAAGGAAGATAGGGGCGATTGTGCCGCTCAGCCAGTTAAGTGTTGGTCTCCTGATCTTGGCTCAGCTCATGATCTCATGAATGGTGAACTCTAGCCCCGCCTTGGGGTCTGTGCTGGAATCACGGAGTCTGCTTGGAATTGTCTCCCTCTCCCTCTCTGCCCTTCTCCTGCTCACTCTCTCTCTTTCAAAATAAATAAAAAATAAAAACTTTAAAAAAAGTAAAATAAATGTTAATATGATTTCATATTAACATATTGCAATATATGTGATCATATTGTATATGATTACATATCACAAATAGGATCTAGTGAATAGTTTAAGGCACAGGTAATTTCTCAGAAGTGCACCTATTATCCAAAATAAAATAGATGTGCAACAGAACTTAAGTTGGAGAAATTTCAAAGGTAGGGAAAACAATTACATAATTTGTAAATCAAGATTTTCTATAAGCTTGAGACTAAAGACAAAATTTCATATCTTCTCTTATGTTAGGTTTTCCCTATGACTTCAATATGAGTATAGGGTTAACTCAGTTCTTTGCAATGTATAATGTATAATTTGGGAATTATATATTGTAAATGTATAATAAAGAATTTCAAATAAAAGTCTGACCATTTCAGTACATTTTTATTTATTGATGAGAACTGAGTTTTAGTCATAAAACATAATGTATCTTTTCATATGACTCTTTGGAATTATTCTCAGAACCTTCTTATTGACTACTGCCTTCTTTACGTATAGCTCCTATTTTTACTGCTTCTTCAAATTGACATAGTTAAAAAAAATTATCCTGCTGATAGGATTGGCTCTTTATACCTTAAAGAAAAATTGCAAAAGGCTACATGGCACAAAACAAAGAACATTTAAGAAACCTATAAAAGGTACAAAGACAGACGTCAGGACATATGGAACTAAGTAAAGTAGCTAGAATGGTCTAATATTTTTGGATAGTAATAAAACGATTCACAGTAACAAAGCATATGCATAGATAACAAGACACTGTATGAAAGCCACTTATTTAGTCAAAATATTGTTAGCCTTATAAAGTTAGAAATATATAAAAATAGAGGAAGAATAATTTATGATACAATTATTCCCATTCAACTTTCTTGTCTTAGAAGAAATCCTTTATTTAATGGAGGGTGAAAAAACTAGTTTTAATTAAATAAAAGCCATGCTGATTCAATTGCTATTTATATTGTATATCCATATTCAGATAACTTTTTCTTGCTGTGCTCTATTTTTCACTATTCATTTCAGCATACAAAGCCTAACATTTCAAAGATTTTCATTCAAATACATTGATATTTTAGCAATATCCATGGAGTCTATATTGTAAAAAGAACCTGTGAGGTTTTTAGTCAAGTGACGTTTTTCTTCTTCAAAGGTTGTTTGCTTTTTTGGCTTGTTTGGTTTTTCAGTACCCAAATTATTTCTGAATAGCGGCCAAGTCAGCCATGCCACATGGTATAAATTTCAATCTATATTGAACTGGGTAATTGAATGTGTGTATGTGTATATAATTAATATGTTAATATCATATAATATACTATTATATATTTTTCCTTTTATCTGATAGGACATATGCATTTTGAGGGAATTTAGTAGACAGTATTATCATTTTTTTTTGCAGAACTTCAGTTAGTCTACTAGTTAGCTACCCACAAGGACACGGACAGGCAATATGCTGAGTGGCAGAGAGCTTCGGTGAGCCAGAGCCCCTGTGACTATGCACCATCACATACTAGCCAATAGGACCTGTGGCCAATTATTAAAATTCTCTCTCATTGTTCTGATCTATAAAATAAAGTTCCTTTAATGGGTTATTATGAGGATTTAAGTAAATTAATACCTATAAATTACTATCATTGGGACAAACTAAGTGCTGAGTACAGTTTAATTATTATTCAATCCCCTTTGTTTATTTTTCCTGGCTCCTTGACCACACAGTTTGGCTTGCAGAAGTGTCTTACATAGGTAATGCATTTTTAAACCTTAAATTTCAATGCTTTTGGCAGTGCATATAACCTATAAGGACAAATCACCACCATTCTCTACTTTCCTCTATCTACTGCACAAACCAAGTGTAAGCAGCATTTCTGTGGGGCATTTGAATTCAGAGTCTTTGGTAAGGATTTCTATGTGCTGCTCTTAACTGTCTTCACCTGCTTTATAAGAATTTCTTTACACCCTACCCTATCAAACCATTAGATCCCATTTTCTTTCAATCTGGTCTAATCAAACTAGAACCTAGAGTACTCCAAAGAATGATATTATGGAACTGTAAGCTCAAAGAAGCATCATGAACACTATTTCTGTTTTCTTTCATAATGTATATCAAGCTGGAGGGCAAGATCACCAATATAGTTTAGTAATACTGTGGTTAGTATTCTCTCAACATTCTGTACTTGGACCTAAGAATAAGTCTGTGCAAAGGGGAAGCACTGGTTTAAGTTCCCACTTTATACTGGAAATGTGGTGGGGTCACACTCTGGATAAAGTCATTCTTTTTGTTTGTTTGTTTAGGTTTATTTATTTAATTATTTATTTATTTATTTTCAGAGAGAGAGAGAGAAAGTATGAATGGGGCAAGGGTATAGAGAGAGGGAGAGAGAGAGAAGCCCAAGTAGGCTCCACATCATCAGCACAGTACCTGATGCAGGGTTCTACCCCATGAACCATGAGATCACAACCTGAGCCAAAATTGAGTTGGATGCTTAACTGACGGAGCTACCCCTGTGCCCCTGGATAAATCATTCTATTTCACGTTGCATTTTGAAGAATTTTGCTTCTGCACTCAAAATCCTCATAGTTGCAAACACTTTCCTTTCAGAAGGAAATGCCAATGTTTCAAAGGAAAAATAGTAATTGGTCTGTGGTGAAAGTAACTTGAAAAAGTTTGTATTTAAATACTATCTATTGAATTGGCAATTGAAGATAATAAACAAATTGCTACCTAAAAAGTTATGTGAAAAGCAAATTTGGATTAGAAGGTAGTTAATATTGGAGCGCTTGGGTGGCTCATTTCGTTAAGCATCTGACTTCAGCTCAGGTCATGATCTCACAGTTCATGGGTTCAAGCCCCGTGTCAGGCTCTGTGCTGACAGCTCAGAGCCTGGAATCTGTCCTCTGATTCTGTGTCACCCTCTTTCTCTGACCCTCCCCTCCTCACGGTATCTCTCTCTCTCTCCTTCTCTCTCAAAAATAAGTAAAACATTAAAAAAATAATGTAGTTAATATTAATATTAAGTATACAACACATATATATCAAGCAAATACTCAAATGATGATGGCTTAAAAGCTGCCCAGAATAACACCCAGGAATTCAATGTGCTACTGCAGCTGCGTCTGATTCCTCATTTTATTGGATGGTTAGTTGGATTACCCCACTAGGTGAAAATAAGAAAATAAGGGATAAAAAATAAAGCTTTTCATCTGAAAAATCAATAAATAGCTGCAAATATAATGAAGAACTCTAAGGCCAAATTTTGGGAGGAAGACTGAACCTAACGCAGAAATTCATAGGAATTCCATTTCTTCTTCAAGGGTTTTATTTAAATTTTTATATTTTTTTGTGTTTTTAACAATACTACACCCTTGGGCTGCAAGGCAGTAACCTGAAAGGATGACAGGAGACAGAGATTCTGTTCCTCGGGCTATGAAAGGTAAGATGCCTTATTGAGACAGCTTCTCCACCTCAAGCTGGGACCTTAACGGCCACAGATTCAAAGCAATGCTACCCTAGAACTAATCCCTACTTCTCATTTCAAGTCACAGAGCATTTTAGAGAAGACTCTATCTGTGCCCAGCACAGCAAAAGAAAAATACAAATGAAAAAATGTATCTTAGAAGTTGTGTTTATGGGCACCTTGGTGGCTCAGTCGGTGAAGCTTCTGACTCTTGATTTTAGCTCAGGTCATGATCTCCCAGTTTGTGGGACTGAGCACCAAGTTGGGCTCCACAATGACAGCATGAAACCTTTGGGATTTGTTTGGGATTCTCTGCCCCCCCTCCACCAAAATAAATAAATGAAACTTACAAAAAAGTAGTGTTTCATAGATGGGTCTTTGTGTATGTTTACAGACTGGACATCATACCCTGGGTAGAGCAGAGAACCTCAAGCTATGAATTACATTTGAGATGGTTTCCAATTACTAGTGTCTCCAGGTGCCAGACAGATACCAACAGAGACCTTTGGAAGAACAAATACCATCATAGGAATCTGAAAACATCCAAGAATTTTTTTTTCAAGAATCTTGGCTACCACACACTCACATAACAAGGCACACAAACAGACAAGGTGATTGATTTAAGGCCTGTACAAATAACAAACAGCAGAAGAGTGATAGAGATGTCAGATAATAGAATGTTTACAAAAGTTTAGATTATGCTTACTGTGTTAAAATGTTTGTGGTCTTGAAAGTATACTCAGATAACAGTAAACAGATCTAGACAGTAGAAGACTCAAAAAAATTAAATCAAATTTGTAGACATTTAAAAAAATCCAATTAGATGTTTTACAATGTTTAGAAACATTAAAAAATTTATTGGGAATTTTAGCAATAGCTTAGGTGCAGTGTTTTAGTCCAGTGAGGCCACTATAACAAAAACACCATAAACTGGATGGCTTACAAGCCACAAATATTTATTTCTTCCAGCTCTGGAGGTGGGGAAGTCCAGGATCATGGCACTGGCAGACTGGGTGTCTGATGAGAACCACTTTCTGGTTCCTAGGTGGCCCCTTTTCATTATGTTTCTCACATGACAGAGGGAATGAGTATATTCTCTGAGGTATGTGTGATAAGGGCACTAATATCAATCATGAGGGCCCTGCCTCCTACCCCTGGTAATAATGGTAATGCTGACCATTACTCTGGGGGTTAAGATATCAACATACAAATGAGCAGGGGACACAAACATTCAGACCAAGCATTCAGCAAAAGGGAAAAATAGTGAGCTGCCTTATCAAACAGAGGACATTATTCAGAATGTAGCACAGAGAGACAAAGGGAAACTATAAAAAAGATGGTAAGAGACATGTCAATTATAACATATGTTTGAGTGTGGAGTTCAAGAGGAAGAAAAGAGGAATAAAATAAAAATAGTATCTCAACAGATAAAAGCTGACAGTTTTTTGGAATTTATAAAAGACAGTAATCCATGAAACCATGAGGTTCAGTAAATTGCCAGTGAGATAAATACAAAGAAAGCCACATATTGACATATCCTAGTAAAACTGCAGAAAACCAAAGACAAAAAAATTTTAAAAGCAGTCAGGGGAAAAAACAATAGACTAAAGATGATGGGGAGCCATCATTTTCAATGTAATGAAATAATTCTATACCTAGCAAAAATAACTTTCAAATAGGAAGGAAAAAAGACATGTTCAGGAAAACAAAAATGGAGAAAGATTTTCCACTGATAGAACATTCTCTAAATCCACTAAACAATTTGTTAGAAAGAAGAAAGGGACTTCAGACAAAAGGCTTAACATGCAAGAAGAAATAATGATAATGATAATAATAATAATAATAATAATAATAATAATAATAAAGCAATGAGTATGTGGGTAAAGTAAAAGACCATGAACTATATAAAGAAAAAATGCTATCCAGTGAGTTTACATAATAGCATCAAAATTAAAAAGCTGGACAGCAATAACATGTTGGTCAGGAAGGGTCTCAATGGAATTCATGTGATCTTTTTTATATAAGAAAGACAAATGAAGGTGTTGATAAATTTTAAATTTTGGCAAGTGAAGTATTACTACTCTTATTTCTAGAAGAATCACAATATTAGATGCATACATTTAACTTTCAAAGTTGCAAGCAGAATGAAATGAAGTAATAAAATATATTAATTCATTCTAAAGGGTGGTCAAAAAGAGAGTGAAAAACATATATGGATAGAAATATATGGAATATATGAGACAAATATAAAACACAAATAAAATGGTATATTTAAATCTGAAAACATCTAAAACTTTATTTAAAAGACTGAAGGGACTAAGTTCTCCAGCTAAAAGTCAAAAATAATTAGGGTGAAAGAATTTACACATTGAACTATATGCAATTTATAAGACACATATGGAAGTCTGAAAAAACAGAAATATTGATACTGAAAGAATAGAAAAATATACTTAACAAATATGAGCAAAAGATTCTGATGAGCTATCTTAATATCAGACAATAAAGTTTAAAACAAAAACCATTTCTAGGGATGGAAACAGTTTACATTGATAAAATATCTAGTTCACCAAGAAGATATAACAATATATATTTGTATACACATTATTACCTAGGTGAAACTGTAAAGAAAAGCTAAGAGCTCATTACCTTAAAAGTCAGGATAATGGTTATCACAAGGGGCGTATATGTGATTAAAAAGAGAAACTCAAGAGGCTTTTGGAATGCTAGTTCTTAATCTGAGCAATAGTCACACTAGTGTTAACATATAAATATTAGGCAAAAACAGTATATATACATTTTATACAATTTCTGCATATATGGAAAATCCTGATTTATTAAATGAAAAAGCAGACTGCGGGACACCTGGCTGGCTCACTCAGAAGAAGAGAATGTGACTCTTGATTTCTGGCCATGAATTCAAGCCCCACTCTAGGTATAGAGATTACTTAAATGAATAAAAAAAATAAAAAGAGAGAGAAGAAGAAAAAAAAAACAGACTGCATAACAATATTTAGAGAGATACCTTGTTTGGTTTTATCAATCTACATAATTATCTATCTATAGACACAGAGATATAGTCAAAAGATATACTTGAAATTCATATCAGTTATCTCTGGAGTGTGGTTGTATACTTTCTTTCTCTTTCAATGTTTCCCTATAACATTAATTGTTTTTACAATAAGGAAAAGTGAATTTTTAAAAATCCCACCACTTAGGAATATAAAATAAGGTTTCTAGAGAGAAGAGAGGTTGGTAGAAGGATGTATAGCAACCTTGAAAATGAAAAATGAATAGCTTTGTGGAAAGTGAGACATAGATACTCAGTGAGAAGGAAATACTTGGAAAGCAGCAGTACTGAAAAGGACTTCAGGATGAGTATGGACAGCAAATTAGATAGAAGCTTGCACTGTAGTGTGCCAGGAATGAGCGCCAATGCTATTTTCAGTTGCAAAAGCATAAGCACCATAGCACAAAACAAGGACAAGAAGCCTCTTTTTATATATATTTGGAAAATCTGACTGTAAGGCAACATTTTATATCAAACTACTTTTAGCTTAGACTAGATACAAGGAAGAAAATAGCCACCATGACCTAAAAATGATTATAGTGATCTGGAATTCTCCAATGAAATAATTTCACAGTCTTGCTTCATAGAGGGCAAAGCCTCTATTAATGCCAGCCCCAAGTTTTACCAAAGGTGATGGTAAAAACATGTATGTTTGAAAATTGTTCTTTAGGGTCTTTCTTAAAAGAGACATATCAAAATAGCCATGAAAGATATAAAAATAAATCTGCATGGGAAGCTTGTATGCCTCAAACTTCAACTTGTTGAAGAAAGCAAAGTACAGGAATTATAAAAGTAGAAGAATGGAATCCTGACACAAAGCTGGACTCTAAATGGAGATACACTGCACACTCACTGTCCAAGTGAAATTGTGCACATAAGATGTCCAAAATGGTCAGCCAAGTATGGCAGATGCCTGGATGTCCACTGATAATCAAGTTCAGGTGGGCAATGCAGACTGCTCCTAGGTCCACTGATGGTCAAGAATTGGTTGGTAGAGAGTAAAATCTAGTACCCTTGAAGAAGAATGTTTGTTGGCAAGAGTTAGCCTGAAAAATTAAGGCAAGCAGATGGACTTCAGAAAACGACTTCAGATCCAGCAAGATATTGGATGGGTATATGATATCTAGCAAGAGACTGAGAAGCTTGGAAGGACATAGCAATCCCTTAGACAGTATAAATACAAAAACCTTAACTGAGAGACTTACCTACAAACATATGGGCAAAGGCCAAGCCCAGGAATGTTGAGGTATCTAGAGACTATCAAGAGGAGGAAGTTGTTACTACTTTTAAGTCTAAAGGAATAAAGGGAAGAAATAGTAAGTATTACCAGGGTCTGTTAACCATTGTAGATACAGAGTGGCTATCCATCATAGGGTGAGTTGTCAGAGAACTACTGTCAAAGCAGAGAGGGAAGGCGCAAGAAAGAAAGACCTTGATCTCTTTATCTGTCTGTCCTACTATCTCCTGGTGATGTCTCTTATTGGCCAAACTCAACACAAAGCAAGACGCCCAAGGTCCTGATGATGCAATCTATAAAAATTAGCCTTCTAGAACAAAGATCAAAGAAGAGAAGGATAGAGAAGAAAATGTGTTGGTGATGATGGGGAGGGAAAACAGAGAGTAACCAGCACAAGTGCCATGTGAGGAGCCCAGGGTGGTGACCACCTATATACAGGGCGCCAATATGGCAGAGCTGGCCTTCTCTGAGTCAGTCCAAAAATAATTTTAAACTTCTTATATTGTGCTAGGCCCATTACTAGTTGCTGAAGATAAAAAAAAAAACGTAGTAAGTTGATCCTTTCTCTTTATTTAAAAATTTTTAAATGTTTATTTATTTTTGAGAGAGAGAGACAGAGCACAAATGGGGAAGGGGCGGAGAGAGGGAGACACATAATCCGAAGCAGGCTCTCAGAACAGAGCCTGACATGGGGTTCAAACCTACGAACTATGAGATCTAGCAAGACACTGAAGTCAGATGCTTAAATGACTGAGCCACCCAGGCACCTCAGATCCTTTCTCTTTTTTTAAAGTTTATTTATTTATTCTGAGTGAGAGAGAAAGAGAGAGAACACATGTGCATGTGCACAGGTTAGGGGCAGAAAAAGAGAGGGAGACAGAAAAGAGAATCCCAAGCCCACTCCCCACCATCAACGCAGAGTCCAATGAGGGGCTCGAATTTGTGAACTGTGAGACCATGACTTGAGCCAAGATCAAGAGTCAGACATTTAAATGATTGAGCCACCCAGGCACCCAGAAGCTGATCCTTTCTAATGAAGGCTTTGCAGTCCAGAACAGAATTGAAGATAGGCATGTAAACAAAAGTACAGAGAAGGCAAAAATGAAAACCAGTCATTCTTGAGTTTGGAAGCTAGTAAAAAATGAGCAAGAGACCTTTAAGCCTTGAAATTCAGAACAAGGGACATATAGAAAGAAATTTTTGGAGAAAGGAACATCATGAGACAGGAAATGGCCTGTGTGTTTGAACATAAAGCAGTTTCATTTTGATTAGATTAAACAATGTGAAGGAGATTGAAATTAGAGGTTCATAGAGACTAAGCCCATGGGCTTCTGCTGACAGACATGTCTCCCTTGGCTAGCCCACTCTAGTAACACAGCAGTGCTGAGCTAAGCAAGTAGATGGTATGTGGGTAATGATGTTTGGGTAGGATGGGGGAATAAAGGAATTCTCATATAATGTGCTCCTGCTTTAGGGTTTTCATCTTTCAGGATAAGACTCAGAAAATTAGCAGAATGGGCAAAGGGATAAATAGACTGGAATAAGTAACACAACACAAAAGAAAAATATTATAGAAAGTTTCCATTGGAAACAGAAAGAATGAACCTCAAATACTTTGAAAACAAAAAGATGGTGACTCTGAGGATTAAACTCATCTGATCAATAAATAATCTAAGAAGAAAGAATGTCTTCTAGTCCCAGCAGAAACACTATTTATTTAGTTGCATTTCCTAACATAGTCAGTGATATTGAGTCATTGTATAGATAAAGCTTATCAACCAAAGGAGATAGCCAGCCTAGAATGATAAGGTCTAACAATGTGAGTATCTGTATTGTGTACATAAAACTTTCCAGACAAGAAAGACCCTAAATCTGGAAGGACAGAATGGGCAATTGGGCAGCATTTAAACGTATCAGATATCATTGTTTTTTAATTTATGTTCATCACAATAATTGTAATAATTGGTTTTTTTTTTATAGATCTTAAAAAGCCTTGTTAGGGGATATACATAGACCATTTTCTGGAAAGGTTACCAGAACAGAGATGTTGGCTAATATTATTTAATTTCAACTTAGTAAATGACATCCTTTCTTTGAGAGACTAGTTTTCCCACTGTACCTTTACAATACAATTTTTTGACCTGTAAGACAGACAGTCTAACCCTAGGATACAGTAAAATTACAAATAATTCTCCCCTTTGGAGTCTCTTGGCAGTCTCCTGAGTTTCCTCTGGCAACCATACAACCTCATTACCTACATCCCTTTGGATTTTCTGTATCTTAAAAATAGGTTAACTTGTCTACAGGAGAGAATGTTAAAGTCTTAAGTAGAAATCACACTTCTAGAAGTATTTCAATAACTACAGCAAGTATGTAATTAGTACAGCTGATCGAAGCACAACCACCCAGGCTGTAAAATATATTTAGTTCATCTCGTTTCGTTTTTGCCTTCTATTATGTTATGAAGGAGGAGAATGGTAGAGAACTGGCAGTTTTCAGACATTTGTTGGTTTGTTTTTTGATCCATAGGAATTTCTCCTCAAACTAAATCTTTACGGTAACTTGCCAGGTAAAAATATCAGAGTGAAATTCCTGGGCAGAAGCAGAGAACAACAGCCAGTGATTCTGCTGGCTCAATTCTTTCCAAGGAGTCCTTGGGGCTCAGTTTGAGAACAGCCAACAGACTCAAGGAATCTGGGAGAAAAAAAATTAAATATTACAGATTCTGATCTTGGCTTCATAACATACTTGAGAATAGTTCTGGTGACTTTATTTCCTCATTTAATAGAAACATGTATCTCTGGGAAAATAAGAAAGCCATCTTTATGATAAAATGACCATGGGAATACTTTTAAGCTGCACTAAGCACCCAAACAAATAATAAAACATTTAGACTAAACTCTTATATTTGGAGATCCAGAATCTCCTTATTACATAACCATTTTCAATGGCTTTGTTTAAGGATCATTACTCCAAAAAGTTTTTAAAGGCACATAGAATTTCATACACAAAATATTAACCTTACAGTTTGCCTTTAGCTAGTGAATTAAAATAATTCATTCAGGAAATAATTATTGAGTACTTATTATTCCTGAAACATTGTGCCAACACAATAAAGTATATAAAGTTGCCCTGACCCTTGACCAACACAGTGGAAAGGAAGAGAAAGGGGATGGAATTATAGAGTGAATCCATTAATTTACTGTTTAGTATTATAATGAGTCCTTATTATAGTCATCATAGTCACTCCCCAAAATCTACAAGTTAGGTGCCTTTTAGTAATCTTCCTTTTTGTGTGTATGAGTGCTCTCCATTGGTTTTCATTCAGTGAAATGAGCCCTCTAACCTATTTCTCCCATCTTCCTTTCTTTTCCCCCCTGCTAAAAATGTATCTTAACCTGTGAAAATTAGTAAAGGGAAACCCACTAATATGGAGTCAGAAGGTTTTGGCAGGGGGAGTTCTCAAATCTTGCCACTCGTAGTCAACTGAAGACCCAAGAGGAAAAGGTGGACTTGACCTTGCACATGGACACTACACTACTATCCCTGCTAAAGAAAGAAATGCTTTCCTTATCTGGACCTCTGCCATAGCTAAACCAATGAACAGACATCATGGTTCCAACTCCTAGTTTACTGCAATGGACTGTAGTTTATAACAGACTTCCCAAATTATAACTTTCTCCTTAAGAAGCATACCTTTCCTTTGTTTCTAGGGTTCCTGTTGCCACAGGTTGTTTGTCCAGGATTACAATTCTCTTTTATTCCTGAATAAACTTATCCTTTGCTGGTAAGATAAATGGTAGTTTTTCTTTTTAAGGTTGACAAACCTTTTCTTCCACCCACTTCTTTCTGACAAAATTGTCTCCTTTCCTTTATTATTTGGTGTGCATTTACTATTATTACTTTTTATTATGTCTCCTTAAATACCATTAGTAAATATACTTAATACTTTACTGATTTACATTACTGAATACAATATTTAATTTAGGATGGAGGCATCTAGGTGGCTCAGTTGGTTAAGTGTCTGACTCTTGATTTCTGCTAAGGTCATGATCTCACAGTTGGTGGGATAGAACCCCACACATTGGGCTCTACCCTGATAGCATGAAGCCTCTTTGGGATTCTCTCTCTGCCTCTTCCTCCCTCCCTCTCTCTATCTCTCTCACTCAAAATGAATAAATAAACACTAAAAAATATTTAATTTAGGATGTAAACAATTACTGGAAATATCACTGGCCAAGACATACACAGTCTTATTCCATTTAGTCTAAGTCAGGAAGCAGTAGAAACAATAGCAGCATCTTCTTTATATTAAATTCAAACTAAGCATTGTAATTTCTATAAAGGTACACAGTAGGATCTATAAGATGAAGCTCAAATAACAGTTTTGCCTTGGTCTGGATGATGGCATTGCTTTATCCTTACCAAAGAAATCAACCACTATGACACATATTTTTGATGCATACATAAACCGTACTGTTTCAGGATGGCTGGTGGAATTTATGCCCAGGATTCTTCAATTCTTAAAAGCCTAAGGCTCGCTGCTAGCATCCCTAAATCAACCTAGGAATTATCTCATCTTCCTCTGCTAATGGTCTTTTTTTGTTAGATGACTTGGTATGAAAATACTAGCTTGAAAAAGAATTGAATCTAGAAAGTAAATGTCCAGGTTTTAAATGATTTTTTTTTCCTGGATGGAGCTTTGTTTTTCCTCAGAAAAGCAATAGCATAAGCCTTAATGCATTTCCACCATTCAAGTTTTGAGTTTAAATTGCAGCATTTACCCTGATGTGGCATTGCAGAAAATCCCAATCAGGTTGGTAACTGCAGCTTTCGGGCATTAGGTGTATTTTTTCTTGGAACATTTTGACAGGACGGTCAAGTCAACTTCAGTTAATGGAAGCAAGTTAAGGTTGTTTGTGACAGAGATGTATTTGAGGAAGGCTTCGGGTGTCCATGCTAGAGAAGTAACAGTACCTGACATAGGACTAGTTCTACCATGTGCTGAATAAATTGATGTCTTTCACATTTCCCTATCTGCTTAATTACTCAAGACTGATTGCTACCTGATTCAAGAGATACAAAGCAAGAGAAGAGTGGATTAAGCAACATGAGGCATATTTACGAATCTTTCCATTTTAAAAGACTAAACTAGCATCTGCTACTTTTGAGATAAACAGTGCCACCAAACTGAGTCTGTATGCTTCTCACCCTGAGTAAAACTGTGTTATATAACAGTACTCTTCCTCATTCCAAAACTCCACCCATCACTGGAGGAAGCTTGTTTGCAGGAAAAAGTGCAAAGGATGGAGGTGGATTCCAAAGAAAATGCAAAATCTTGAGGCACCGGGTTATAATTACTACTAATGTTGGATGGTGCTATACAATAAAAAGTACATGCTATTCAACACTACCTGAAATGCTTGGCATAAAATTCAACTTCTTACTTGTTATGCCAAAATCTGTTCCCTTCCCACTTCCTTTACAAGGTCTACAAAAACCAGTTAGTGCGACAATGTTTTAACTTTTAGAAACTTATGTCCCAAAAAGTCCATCTCAAAGCTACCAAAAAGAGACATCAATATAATAAAATTAGAACTAAAGAAAAACAGAAAAACAAAAGGCGACATTAAGATATCCAAACTAAAAACAACCAGAAGCTCACTTTTCTTCCTCTATGAACTTTAACAGCCACAAAAGTCATTATTAGGTTAATGTCTGCAAAATGCCTACTATGGGCATTTTGGACTAGACATTGGAAAAGATGCCAAGTAGACCCATTCTAGCCCCCAACGAACCCCAAATCCAGATAATAAGATGACATATAGCCTAGGTGTCAAATAAAAGATTCACTGATTAAAAAATAAAGGTGGAAGGGATGTTAAAGACCAATCAGTCCACTTTTCATGTTATGAAAGAGAAAACAGGGGAGACCTACAGAGGTGGGACTAAACTGGACTCCCAAGTCTGACCCCAAGCTATAAACTTGAGGATACTTTTGCATCATCAGCCAAACTTTTCCCAAAGGAAGTAACAGTTACTTACCCAAAGCATGGTGGCTGCAATTAATATGGCTGAGAATGAGCTCCAATTGAACATTCTTGACGTCATAATGTCTCTACCAGCAATGAGTTACTTTGGGTAGGCTTTGATGGTTTAATGACCCCATGCAAAACAGGCCCTGTGGCAAGAGCAACTTACTAGGAAATATTTCCAAAACAATAACATAATCATTAAAAAACTTTAGCCAATCATCAAGTCTTAGAGCACCCGTTATGTACTAAACAGTGTGCTGTTTCTTGTCTAGGGAAATAGCAGTGACCAGGAAGTAACACCTTAAATCCCTGGAAAATTCTCCCCTTCCTGAGTACTGATCCTGCCTCCAGCAGAACTGTAGCTACTCCTATTTCTGATGAGGTCTCCCAGTTGCTTCCCCATCAATAAATTCTCACTTATCACCATGACCTGCTTACAACATTAGCCCAACAAAGTTTCCAGAGCGTTTTTCTAAAAATTTTGACCATGGCCCATATTATAAAAAACATCTATTGTGATCTATAATACACATATACATTATACTGAAACTAAAGTATTGATACAATAAGGACGCCTGGGTGGCTCAGTCCGTTGAACATCCAACTTCAGCTCAGGTCATGATCTCGTGGTTGATGAATTCGAGGCCCATGTCATGCTCTGTGCTAACAGCTTAGAGCCTGGAGCCTCCTTCAGATTCTGTGTCTCCCTCTCTCTCTGCCCCTCCTCCACTCATGCTCGCTCTCTCTCTCTCTCTCTCTCTCTCTCTGTCTGTCTCAGAAATAAACATTAAAATTTTCACATTTCATACAATAATACTTTACTATGTGCAACACCTTTTGATATTTATTTCCTATTTCTTCCTATTTTCTTTTCTTATCCTTAAGTGAAACATAAATGTGGATCATGATACAATAAACTGACCTAGTGACTCTAATAGATCATAACCTACTTGAGAAACACAGAGAGACCATTCATTCATTAATTCCACATTTATTTACTGAGGGCCAATTCTAGGCCAAGTACTGTTTGAAGTACGAGAAAACATCCAATGGAACAATGAAAATTTACAGTTCTGTACAATTTCCCGATCTGGCCATTTACTCGTCTTTCCCACCTTCCCCCTTCCCTCTGGAACTCAGTCTGTCATCACCAAGACTCCCTACCTCCAAAATCTCTTCCCCAAATATAACTTTTAGCTTCTTGCTCTAATAAAGCTGGCCAACCCCTGGGTACACTGCTTTCTTGGCCCTTTCCAGTGGAGGCTCTTTGTTCTCCTACTCTTGCTGTGCTAGTGGGCCTGAAAGTTTTATAGGGGATATCCTATACCCCATGGGAAGTCAAAGATGTTGTTTGTCTTCCTTAAAAACACCAACTCCTTTGAAGGCTGGCCATGTACTATGCAAATGCAAATTATTGTTTGAGTGTGTGTGTGTGTGTGTGTGTGTGTGTGTGTGTGTGTGTTCGTTTACAGACCTCAGGATCAGTTTCTCTCATTTGCTAAAGATTTAACAGGGGACTCAATGTGTCAGTGGCTTTCACAGCTCTTGTCATAATTTTTCATGACTTCAAATTCCACAGAGAAAATCCATTCTATACTCAGGTCCTTTGAGCTCATAATGTCTTCAATCCCACATTTGCCTCCCAGCTCACAATGATCAAATCATCTGTTCTCAAAACCTTGAGACCAAGAATCTGTCTCTTTCTTTCCCAGCTCACTCACATTATGACTGTGTGGCAGATCACTTTTTCCAAAGATGGCCAGAATCGTAGCTCCCATTCCACATGTTCCTCTGCAGTGTGACTCCACTTCTCTCTCTCAACTCTCTGCCACTCTCTGACGTGGTAGAGTCCCGCTGCCGTCTTGAACCTGAGCTAGGTTTTGTGAATGGCATGCAGTCAACAAGAATATGGCTGATGTGATGCTATGCAACTTATGTGTCTAGGTCAGCCCTGCAGTTTTGCCTTGCTCTCTTACAATACTTTTTTCTTGGAGCCCGAGTCACCATCTAAGAACCCCATGCTAAAGATGACACATTTAGATGCGACCTTCAAAATTCTATTTGAGGTTCTCCTTCAGAAAACCCAAACTTGGTACCAGCCATGTGAGCAAAGAAAGCATCTTAGAAGTGGTTGTTTTAGCCCCAATAGTTCCAGCCCTTGGACATTCAAGGGACCCTCAGCCAAGGCTCTAGACATTGTAGAGATGGGAGAAACTGACCTCACTGGACGCCTTCCAAATTACTTACCCACAGAACCCACGAACATAATAAAATGGTTGTTTTATACTGTGAAGTCTGCGGTATTCATTATACAGCAATAGGTAACCAGAATAGACTCCAACCTCAAACAATTTTCTGACCTCACAAAAAATCCTAGTATTATGACCCTATCAGATTTTCACTATGATGATGATGGGAAATAAATCCTCAATTGCCCTTATTGTTTGGCGTAGTTTCTATGGGAGAGACAGTTGATACTCATTAAATAATCCATTTACTCTCCTCCATTTTCTCTACATCTTTAGTAGCTTATGGTCAGACGTCTAGTTCTGGCCAATAGAATATGAAGAGGAATAACTATCAATTCTAGTACAAGGCAGTTATAAGTTGGTGTGGTTTCTCTAACTATTCTCTTTTCTGTGTACACAGCTGGGACCACAAACTCTAGGAAGACAAGATGTTGCACGACAGAGGCATTCCAGATCCCTGAATTTATGCTGCAGGGAGAGTCCCCAAAGAAAGCTTCCTGACCCACACTAAACTATAGTATGAGCAAGAAATCAATCTTTGTTGTGTTCATCCAACTCGATTTAAGGCATTATTTGGTATTGCAACATGGCTTAGCTGATCCTAACTAGTTAAATTTTCATGATCTGTCATTATAGTCACTCATTTGCATACACTATAAACCCTCTTTTTTTTTTTTTTTTGAAGTCTTCTTCTAATTAAATTCATGTCATTGCCTACTCAACTCCTCACCCAAGCAGCTATATATGGCTGGAGGTGGGGCACTGACTCAGCAACAATGCCAATTGATTTTTTTTTAATTCGTAAATGTGAAATTCAAGTGAATCCTTGTCCCTCTTAGCTGTTCACCTACCTTTTTTATTCTCCAATTTACAAAGCGATTCTTTCAAAATCTCTTCACTTTCCTCAAATCAACACCTCCTTTCCCAAATTTATTCTCAGCTGATGACTTGCTTCATATTTTACTGACAAAGTTGAAGCCACAGAAGAGAATTTCCACACACTCCCACCCCCATATGTACCAATCTATCTGGATCTGTCCATATATTTTGCCTTCTCTTTTCTAACAGTAGATGAGCTGTCTGTGCTCTTATATAAAGCCAATGACTCTCGTTGTGTTCTGAATCCAGTCCATCTCTCCTACTCAATGACATTGCTTCTGCAGTTTCTTCCTATCTTTGCTTTACTATGAAGCTTTCTGTACTGTGCATCCCAATTAGTGTACACCATTGTTTCTCTGTATTGTAAAACTCCTTGGACAAATTATCATTACTCACTGTTTCACTTCTTATGCTCCAAGCTCTACTCAACCTCTTTAAATTACTCTCAGCACTCCGCCAGAGCAATTCTTGTCAAAGTCACGAATGACCTTCAAATTGCTAAAGCAAATGACCATTCTCAGTTCTCATTGGAGCCAACTTCTTAGCAGCTTTTGAAACAGTTGATCGCTAGTTTTTTCAGGAAACACCCTTTATGCTTAGCTGCTGGGACACTATTCTCTTTTGATTCCTTTGCCATCTTACTGCCTGATCCTTCTTAATGTCATTTTCTAAGTCATCTTCATGTTCCCAATCTCTAAGCATTGGATAGCTCCAGGGGGTCAGATCTTCGACTTCTTTTTCTATCTATATTTCTCTTTCTAGTTGATCTTATAAGACAGATCTCATGACTTTTATTATCAGCTATGCCATGATAAGTCCAAAATTTATATTTCAAGCTCCAACTTACTGATTTTGCTTCTGAATTTGATCTACATACTGTCTTAGCTAGGTAACCCCACATTTTTCCCACTTGGCTGCTTACGAGGTATATCTAACTTACCAGATAGAAGTGTCAGCTCTTGATATTTTCCTCTATAACTTATTCCTTCTATACTCTCCCTATACAATAAATAGCAAATGCTTTCTATTAGTCATTCAGTCTTGAAAGCTTGGGGTCATCCTTGAGTCTTCTTTTTCTTATATACCATATCCAATCCTGCAGCAAATCTTATCAATTCTCTTATGGTATTTCAAGTTACCACCATTACATCCCATGAATTTTTGTATTAACCTTTTACATAGTCTCCCTATAACCATTCTTGATCCACCGTAGCCAAAGATGCTTTTAAAACATAAGTCAAATCACACTCTAATGTCTCAAATGCTTCAGCTAGCATTCCATCTAAAGTATTCTCAGTGCCCTACATGATCTGGCCCTTTACCATTTCCCTAGGTCCATCTCACAATACTCAGACAATTGTCCACTCTGCTCTAGCCACACTCCCTTTCTTGCTCTTCCTCAACTTTACCAAGAGAAGTCCATCTAAAAGGCTTCACATTTACAGTTGTCTTTGTCGGAGACACCCTTCTCAGGTGGAAAGCTCTTCCTTTCTTTTCCTTTCTTTCTGTCTTTCTTTTTTTTCTGTCTTTCTTTTTTTCTTTCTACAAAGTCTTTTTCTTACCATTTATGCTCTTGATCCCTTATCCTGCTTTATTTTTGTACTTTATAGAACTTATCTTATGTTTTTATTGTCAGATGCTTCCCCTTTGCAGGCCTAGAATGTAAGATCCATGGGGGCAATAATTTGATCAGTTCTGTTCAGTGCCTTTTACTCTAGAATCCAAAAATATGTGGAACATAGTGAGTGTTCCATAGATATTTGAATCAATTAACAAATCAATGAATATGGAGTTCAGTTTTAGAGGGTGAATGAAAGTCTTGAATATGGAAATGCTGGTTCCCATGAACAAAACAAGTCATGTGCATGTGTCCATTATCATTACTCACTATCTTCACTACCTATTTTTCAAGCTCTGTTGAACTTCTTTAAATTATTCTCAGCACTGCCACAAAGCAACTCTTGTCACAAACAACTAAAGTAAGACTCCTGGCATATAAAACAAATTCAGGAGAGACAGCAAAAATAACAGTGACCCAAGCCTACTAATGTCTTTGGCAACTATCCACAGAAGATCGGCAAGCAGCCATGCATACCTGTATGTAATATTAGCCCATATTTCTTCTTCCAGGAAGAGGAAATGCATTCACACAAAGCAAATGAAGTGAAAAAAAGGGCTGACAATGAGTTTTAAATTAAATTAGTGGCATTCCTATTGCTTTATGTTTGCACAGAGAAAAGTTGTTAAGCTGAAGCTAAATATGGTCATTTTAGGTGCCTTTTAAAAAAAATGTTACAAGTCTGGATTTCTCTCTCAGATCTTTTCCAGAGATCATATATATGCCAATAATCATATCCTTTTCTAAACCTAAATCTGGAATATACAATGTGAAAGACCAAATGTACTTATGGGGACACCAGAACAAAATATAAAAATTCATACAGGTTTTAAAAATACAGGATAGCAATGCCTGGGTGGCTCAGTCAGTTGAGGGACTGACTCTTGATTTTGGCTCAGGGTCATGGGACTGAGCGCTTGTTGGGATCCAGGTAGAGCATGGAACCTGCTTAAGATTCTCTCTGTCTCTCTGTCTCTCTCTCTCTCCTCTGCCCCTCTCCCCTTGCTTGTGCTGTCTCTCTGTCTAAAAAAATAAGGCAGGCTATAAAAGTACAGTATAGGTGCCTCTTAAATGGCACCAGGGATATTAAGTAGATAAATGATCAGGAAAAAGAACAAGCAGATGCAGTCTAGAAGGAAGTTATGTGGTCAGACAGCTGAAGAGAAGAACATCGTAAGTGACATATTCGCTTCAGGGATAGGTTTTAATGAACATAAATGGTTTGAATCTTGAAGCACAATGGAGTGAATATTCACTACCTCAGATAAATCCTCATGGGAAGATAGGAATAGAAATAAAGGTTTACCAGATGATTTGAGCTTCTTTGCCTTACACTTAACTAACTTTAGATTATGCAGTTTTGATACCATATAAAATATAATCAATCAAAGGATTACTTTCAACCAATGCCATGTGTACCACTAGAAGATATATATCTGCCAAACTCAACTTATTGATGCTCAATAGCACATTCCACCTCATCACCTTTAAAGAGTTGTGCTCTGCATCCAAGGTTGTGATTTTTCTATCTAAAACCCCTCTCCCTGTCTCTCTTTCTCTCTCTCTCTCTCTCTCTCTCTCTCTCTCTCTCTCTCTCTCTCATACACACATGCACACATACTAGAAGTCAACAAAGGAGAATGGAGATTAGAGGTTGGAGGATAACATATACCTTACATGACATTATAGAGGAATGATGAAAGGAATGATCTAGCTTCAATTGAAAATGAAATAAATCAGGGTGCCTGGGTGGCTCAGTCTGTTGAGTGTCTGACACTTGATTTTGGCTCAGGCCATGATCTCGCAGTTGGTGAGTTTGAGCCCCACATGGGGCTCTGCGCTGACAGTGCAGAGCCTGCTTGGGATTCTCTCTCTCTCCCACCATTTCTCTGTCCTTCCTCTGCTCTCTCTCTCTCTTTCTCTCTCTCTGTCTCTCCCTCTGCCTCTCTCAAAGTAAATAAATAAACTTAAAAAAAAGAAAGAAAATTAAATGAATACTATTGTAGGATCTTCAAAAGTTGAAATTAAAAAGCTCATACCCTTCATTTAATATATGAAGACCTGGGACAAAGTTAAATAGAAACACACAAAGTTAGTGGAAAAACTGGGATGAAAACCCAGAATTCCTAGCCCCGTGGGATATGCCTTTCATTTCACTAGTTTTTGATCTTGGCATCTTTATTATGATGTATCATTTTACAAACAAAACAAAGCACAACCAACAAACTCCCCCTTGATGGAACAGATATCTGAAATAAGTATTTATTGGTAGGTGTATTGTGGTTATGTTTTTAGAACATATCAGAAAAGTTTATTTCAGGATATTTTAAGACTGAATTCTAGGAATACTGCAGAGTAACCATTCACTGGGCTTCTTAGAGTCTGCCCCTATACTGTCAAGAGTTGGGTTATGTTCTTAAAGATCACTGAGAGAGGAGAAAAATGTGTGAAAAGGGTCTGTTTCAGGGTCTGGGCATTTGCTTCATTCAGTGTTAGAGCTCTATGTATTATTATTTCCATAAGGAAAGAAAATACGACTTTGATTTTGTAGATTCTATGTTACAATTCGACATCACTGGAGACAATTTTTCTCCTTATTTGTATGGAACATATAATCCTATATGATATAGAATTTTCCTGATAAATCTTTCCATTACCTACTTAGATGGCCACAGCTTTAGGTATCTACTGTGTCATTTTGAATGATCCATGTTGCATTTGTGAATCACGCTGAATGATTCTTATGAATTTTATATTGTTATTTCAAGTCAAGAGACTAACCTCAAAAAACATAAGTATTAAATGGTTCAAATCTAGGCTCATCCTTATCACTGGTACAAAATCAAATTTTAAAATAGTTCTTTGGGAAGATGAAAAACACTTTTGTTAACATGATGAACAAGCATTTAAAGATGATATGCAAAAGCCAGGATGACTTTTAATTTCTTGAAGCTAAGGGCTATTTCCTATTTACCATTGAATTCAGTACACTCAAAGCTTGGTGACATTTACAAAGCATTTGCTGTATGCTCTAAGCTTTAGGTGTATTCTAGTACATTCAGAAAACAATCATTTGAAAGGGATACAATTATTACTCTTATTTTATACTCAGGATAACCTGAGACTTCCTGAGATGAACTAACTTACTAGGGCCACAATGAACTTGGGTTTCCAGATAAAGAAGTTCCACCCCAACACCTGCAGTATAAACTTGTTTTGCGATGGTCTCAAAAATGCTAAAGTAAAAACAAAATGGGCCCGGATCCCCTAGAAGACTTTTTGGTCACAAACTTGTAGGTTTTTAAATTTAATAATAAAACTGTAATTCATAGCTGATTTTAACATGGTGGGTGAAAGGCAATTACTTTCCAGCTGAAGAGTCAGTCTCCTGTCCATGTCAGTTCACCATCTAGAGGCCAGGATTACAGCTCATCCTTGAATTCACTGCGTGTAGGGAATTATATCATATCTGACAGAACTCTTTTGTAGTACCACAGATAATCACTATTATCATGGCTTTTCTGATACATTCAATCAGTCTTGTTGCTGAGCTATCACATTTCTTTCCTGACTTGATCTTCTTTTTTGTGAGGACACACACACACTCATAAAGCATTTTCGAAACATTTATGTATGTCTGGGAGAAAAGTTATAAGAAGGAATAATCTCGACTGAAGATGCTCAATATTTTTACTAGACAGGAAAGAAATTAAGGGAGACATCTTTCATAGGTAGTAGGAAGGTTTAGCTAATATGGAAGTAATTAAATGAGTATGTTTGCTGAAAAAGTTTTGAAATGAATTAATAAACAAAGGTTAGTGAAGACGGTTTTTGAGATTAGAACATATCAGTGGTTCTTCATATTTTCATCCTATGCTATTCACTCTTCACCATCGTCAACCTGAAGATGCCCATGAATATGAACCACAAGTTTGTTCAGGCAAAGTTTTGATTTCCTTAGCTCTGTACTCCATTATCCCTGGCCTATAATTTTTGAAAAGGCAGAATAGAGAATTTCAATACCGTGTCATTTAAAAATATCTGACAGCATTAAATTCCCCAACATAAATGGGAAGATGACTTGGGCAGCCTAAAATTTCCAAAAAACCCAGTAAGGTGAAACAGACACCATCGACCCAAGTAAGATTTTACACAATCACACAGACACATCAGTGCCAAATTAAAAGAGATTTCTGCCTGAGAATTCAAGAAATATACTACCTTGCCCCATATCGGTAAGAATCCGATTACCACAAGGATGGATAGTTACCCATGGCGAAGAATGGGATTCCCAGCAGGGTGGAGTTGTACTTTCCATCGGTGATGAAGAAGATCCCTGCTGCTGTGATGATGGAGATGCACACCGTGAGCACCCCCAGGAGGCCCAGGAAGGGCTTGCTGCGCAAACAGTCCTTCATGGAGCTGGAGAGGGTGGCTGTGGTCAGAATCAGCACAAGGCTCACCAGGACCTTGCTCCTGGCCAGGATGCTGGTCTTATGAAAGTCTCTCCAGAGGCTAAAGGATGCTAAAGAGTAGAGCTGGAGGTCCTGGTGCTCCTCCTGGAGCTTCCTCATAAGCTTACAGAACTCATTCTCCCACTTCTCCCCTATGAGGTCCTGGGTGGCAGAGCCATAGGTCTGGAGGTAGTAGGTGATTTGAATGGCTCTGGCTGACTTGACCCGCTGGTCCTTGCTGTTTGGCACTTCTACTACCCCGCCCAGTTGGTGTCCAATAAAACTGTTCCTCCCATCCTTGAAAACAGAAAAAGGAGAGACTAAAGTTACCAGAGGGATGCACATTCCAGACCACAGATTCTTACTCTAAGTGAAGGGACACAATGAAGGCAGAGTTAGGCTCTTGCAATTGTGGAGCTGATGTGGGTGGAGTGGCATGTTAGGATTTTATATTTAACCTTTAGGAGCGTCATGGGATCCCATGCAAGATGATCAGGATTAGAAAGATGCAAAGAGTATTATGAAGCTATACAAGACTTGCCACATGCATAGGAAAATGATCTATCCCATCCCTACCCTCATTCCCATCATTCCTGTCTGTAGAAGTCTACTATAAATCCTTTATGCAAGATCAAGTCTTAGGATTCAGTTTCAGCCAAAAGTGAAGCATGGCATGAGTTAACAACATTTCAAAAATTGAAATAATAATTCATTTAATAAATGTACACTAAGCTCTTCAGGGTTAACACACACACCCACACCAACACACACAAACACACATGAACATTACAAATATCTATACTCTGGGGGTGCTGAGGGTACAACTATGTACTGCACAACAAATAGAAGATACTATTTGTTTTGTTTTTACAATTAGTACAATAGTGTTGAAATGTTTTCTAAATATGAAGTAAGGGCCTGTTCACGCTTTACGATGTTCCTTCCAAACACCTGCCTCAGGCATATGTTGATCTTTCCCCCACAGAACACAATGGACAACCCCCCCGCCAAGGAAACTGGCAAGATTTCAGGTGGGGTTGTCAAAAATCATTGTGATTTTAGAATTTCACATTAAGTAGAGCAGACAAGGTCACAAGACTCGGATATTTATAAAAGAAGTGATCACTCCTCTTTAAGGTACAAGTAAGCTAAATTCTGAGTTGTTTATTTACTGTTTATTTATTTATTTATTTTGAGAGAGAGATAGAGAGTGGGGGCTGGGGCAGAGAGAGAGGGGGACACAGAGAATCCCAAACAGGCTCAGCACTGTCAACGTGGAGCCCGATGCGGGGCTCCAACTCATAAACCATGAGATCGAGACCTGAGCTGAGATCCAGAGTCAGATGCTTAACCGACTGAGCCACCCAGGAGCCCCAGATATGGAGTTGTTTAATTCAGAGCAGTAATTGTCAACCAATGTGCCTTAACACTCAGAAAGAAATCCCTGATGCCCATCACCAAATTTAAATCAATTTGGATATTTTCTTTTTGCCACAACTGTCATTTACTTCAGTGGCAATGGCTGTCAGATGCAATACTGAACCCAATAGCAGGTCGCAAGATGGAACATGGCATTAAAAATGTGCTGGAGGTACTACATGAAATGCAGACACAAAGCTAAATTAATGCCATAAGGGGAATTTGCATTGCGCTGAGACATTTATCTCAAGAGAATATAAAAGCCTAGAGTCAGAGCAGGAAACAATTTTTTCTACAAAGGTAGTACAGAGGGTAACAGACCCAAACAGTCTGCTAACTGTGGTTGTTATCACAGAATTGTCAGGCACTGTACACTCAAGCAGACACATGTAACAGTTATTATAGGCTCATTTAGTCAGACACCCGGATCTGAGGTACTTGTTCCTATCTGTATTTTTAACAGGTACCAAAGTAACTGCAATACTTAAGAGTGTGTTGCACACACAAAAGGTATGAGAAATTTACAGCAAGTACACATGCTGTTAGTGGTATCATTAAGAATTGTGAGGAATAAATTTCATAGTCATCTCACATATCCATTTGCCCCATATGTTAAGTAAAATCAAGTTTTCTATTTAATACAGCCTGACCAACTCTAAATGCACAGTATATTTCTTTTTTTTTTTAACATTTTATTTATTTTTGAGAAACAGAGAGAGACAGAGTGAGAACAGGTGAAGGGCAGAGAGAAAGAGAAAGACACAGAATCTGAAGCAGGGTCCATGCTCTGAGCTAGCAGTCAGCACAGAGCCCGACTCAGGGCTCAAACCTACAACCGTGAGATCATGACCTGAGCCGAAGTAGGACGCTCAACTGACTGAGCCACCCAGG
>NC_043706.1:44301990-44437676 GCF_006229205.1 Suricata suricatta
ATATATATATATACTTTAAAAACCCTGAAATTCCAGCTGGAGTTTCCCAATGTTCTCTTCTGAAACCTTGTGGGCTTCCCTGATGAGCTACAAGCGAAACAGTAGTAAAGCTTCAAAGAAGGAGTGGGCATCTTGTCCCAACACTGAGAGGCTGGAATATGGTTTCCACTCAAAAAAATTTTCACTCTTGCTCTCAATTAGGCTTGTTTATTTTTGTTTTAAGCTTGGTATAATTTTTAGCTCCACCCTTGTTTCTATTTCTTTGAGATCCTGCCTGTGATGTTGACATGTGCTTTTGATTATTTGAAAGAGAAAGTATTTTAAAAGCTATATTTAGTCACTTAAGAATGTGCACTCCATCTGTCTTTACTCATTCCCGTCATCAAAAAGATTTCTTAGGGATCTTTAGCAGCAGAACCAAGATTTATGCATCCCTCAGGCCTCATTTGAAGATTACAGTGGATCAGAGAGGGCACTAATAATGTGCCTGGACAAAAGTCAAAATTCTACAGAAAGCAGAATATAGAGTTTTAAATAACTGATCTTTATTGAGTTTGGCTAACTGCTCACCCCCTTTTGAAGTTGTCTAATTTCCATTTCTTACAAAAATTACTTCATAAAAGATATGCTTTCATCCCATTGTATTTAAATGGATATAACTAATAGAATGAATTTCTCTCTCTTAATTTGTTCTACTCCATGCACCAGAACAAAATAAACAAGGTCTTTAGATGTCCTTGAACGGAAAGTTGTGCTGAAAAGTCCACATTTTGTACAAGCCACCAGCCCAACACGGTCCTGAGAAATCATCCCAATATTTCTCAGAACTATACTGAGTATATTTTTGTAAGATAAAATTCTACTATTTTGTAAGGGGTGGTAGAAGAGTTGGTCAGTTCCCCAACTTTACCAGTTCATCAGTGCTTCTCTGTAGGAGAAACAAAGAATGAATGAAACATGTATTGTAATTATCCCCCAGGACCTGTTAGGAGTCAGGGGTTTTTGGGGCACCTGGGTGGCTCAGTTGGTTAAGCGGCCGACTTTGGCTCAGGTCATGATCTCACGGTTTGTGGGTTCGAGCTCCGCCTCGGGCTCTGTGCTGACAGTTCAGAGCCTGGAGTCTGCTTTGGATTCTGTGTCTCCCTCTCTCTCTCTGACCCTCCCCTCCTGTGCTCTGTCTCTCTCTAAAAATAAAATAAAGAACGTAAAAAAATTAAAGTAAAGAAAAGGAGTCAGGGGGGTTAGTGGTGAGAATGCTGCATTGGGACTCCTGTGACCTGGCTTGCAGCACAGGTCTCGTGCTAACTGGGTAAGAAACCCTTGGTTGGTTCATTTGTCTTTGTGGGTTTCCATTTTCTCATCTCTAAATGAGCAGATATAAATATACAAGTAAACGTTTACATAATGTTGAAGATAATTTTCAGCTCTATTATTCTATGAAAATACTACCTATAAGGTTAGATCTGAATGCCAGAAATGATATCATTATAATAGAGCCACGAAGTAATTATTTTTATGGCATAACAAAACCTTACCAATTGTCAGGTAGGAAATTTTTGTTTAATAGAGGAGCAAAACATTGAGGCTCAGAGAAGGCAGACCTGTTAGGCAAAGTGATGAACCCAGGGTTCCAAAGCAATTCTTCTGATTCCAAATTCAGAACTTTCTAGAATCCTCAGGGGCTGATTTCAGAGAGGGCACTTTGGTTCCTAGTCCCTACTAAGTGTTCTCTCTTTTTTTAAAAAAATATTTATTTATTTTTGAGAGAGAGAGAGAGAGAGAGAGAGAGACAAAGCATGAGTGGGGGAAGGTCAGAGAGAGAGGGAAACACTGGCTCCAGGCTCTGAGCTGTCAGCAAAGAGCCCAATGCAGGACCTGAACTCACTAACCTCGAGATTCTGACCTGAGCCAAAGTTTGATGTTTAATTGACAGAGCCATCCAGGCACCCTCCCACTAATTACTCTTTATGATTAAAACTTATTTTTTACGTACATCCCCTTTTCCCAATATTTTACTCAACACTAAATCAACTGTCTACCATTTAACATGCATGTTGATTTACCTTTCTCCTTTTCCAATAAAATCTCTTACACAAATTCTAAAATTCCTCTAACTACAGAAATCACATTTATTGTCAGCATGAAAATAAACCTTAAAAATAAGACAAGATGGTGACACATTACTTTCAATGCTCTCCTGTTTCAGTATTCCACTGAATTGAATAGAAGTCATTAACGGGTGATGGACTGAAGTTCCTAACTAACATCCTTGTGCCCACTTCTGCTCTTCCTCAGTCCATTTCTGCACACTAAAGCCAGAGGCCATTTGTGCAATTCTAAATGAGATTACATTGCTTATGCACTTACAATCTTCTGTTTGTCTCCACTTGCACTGGGAAGAAAATGAGAATTCCTTATCAGATCTGCAAGGCCCTGCATGTCCCACTGCTGGCTGAGCCTCAGACCTTGTCCCTCACCACTCTTCTCCCCATGAACTCTATTCCAGCCTTCCCGTCTTTCTCCCTACTCTTAGAACACACCAAGTCGGTTTTTACCACAGGGCCTTTGCACCTGCCATGCCGTCTGCCTGGAATGCCTTCCTCTACTCTTCTATGGCCAGGCCTACTTCCTCACAGAGGCCTTACCTTTAAAGAGACCTTTTGAACCATGTTCTCTAAACGAGACACCTCCTTCCCAGCCAATACTGTATGACATACTCATATATTGTCTTCTCCCTACAAAGGATTTCTATCTGAAGTGATCTTCTTTAATCATTTAATTGCTCCTCCACTAGCAATGGGGTTAGCGGAGAGCTGCTACCTCTCCTATCTTGCTCACTGACAATTTCCCGGTGCCTAGAACAACAACTTGGTATATAACGAGCACCCCATAATATTTAACTCAGTTCACCCTGAGGCATATATAGCTAATCAGACATCATTGTTTTTATTTTATGTTTATTTTTATTTTTCAAAGACAGAGAGAGACAGAGCCTGAGCGGGGAGGGGAGAGAGAGAGAGAGAGAGAGAGAGACAGAGAGAGAGAGAGAGAGAGAGAGAGAGAATCCAAAGCAGGCGGCTCCAGGCTCTGAACTGTCAGCACTGAGCCGATGTGAGGCTCCAACTCACAGACTACGTAAGCCAAAGTTGGATGCTCAACCGACTGACCCAGCCAGGCACCCCCATACCTTATTGCTTATAGAGACTATTTTATTAAGAACAGGAAAAGTAAACGACAGCTCAAAGTGTCTGAGGACAACAGGGCCTCAGACGAAGAAAGATGTATGTAGAAATTGGAAATTAGTACAGGAAAAAAAAAACAATTCAACAGACTTTACTTTTTTTTTCAATCCTCTTACTCTAGTGTAACATTTCCCCAAAATATGTTTCCTCTTCTATTTTCAATGTACACCAAACATGTAGAGTAGGGGGACTTAGTGAGTACTTGGAAAAAGGGTTTGCCTGCACTATGGCCTGGAGGCAGAGGACAGCCAAGGCGGTCAAGGGACTGAAGGAAAGGAGGAAGGCTGAGGCTAGAGAGGAAAGCAGAGCCTTGTCCGTAAGAGCCAGGAAAGGGCGCTGGGGCTAACTGTTCAGCAGTAAGAAATCACTGTGAGTTTTAAGCAGGGAACAGTACGCCTCACTTTTTGAAGTGCTTTCTCATTGTACCATGGGAGATGATTTAGGCAGTAAGGGTGTCTTTTAAAAAAAGGTTCCATTAGGAAGTCCTTGCAGTATTTCAAGTTCTTGATGCAGCATGAAAAGAAAATCTCAGCCCAGGCAACCTGTGGTAGGTAAATTGTTCCAAGGTGAATCAGTGCATTTACAGGTCAGGATGCTACCTCATGGCCACAAAGCATCTCATCATATTCTCTCTCCAGGAGCAGTAATGTCAGAAAAAATTATGTATCTTGGATTCTTTAGGTCTTATTTAGTTTATAGTTACTACTTAGGAGCTTTTAAAAATTACCACCCAATCCAAAGCTCAACAGTAGAAAAGGAAATTAAACTCTCAGAGACAAGATCAAAGAATAAATTCTTCAAGAGATAGGAGAAGAAAGAGACATTAGTGTCATAAACTATTGTGCAGAGAAAAACATGACTAAGTGATACTTTGAAATTAAAGGGGAGTAAGTGTCATATCTGCTCAATATATGTGCTAGATTGACGTCAAGATACTTTCCGGGATTGCAAGATAAGTTAGCTGCAGCTCTTCTGTCCAAGACAATTGCATTTCAGATTTTATTGATTTCTGATGAGGTAGGCACTGCAAGGGTATTGGAAACTTTTAGATTATCCTTTGTCTTGTATTGCTGAAAAGAAAATCTTCCTTAGTAGACAGTGATATTTCTTCTTCTTTTTTTTTAATTTTAGAGACAGAGAGAGAGAGAGAGAGAGAGAGAGAGAGAGGATGAGCGGCGGCGGGGGGCAGAGGGGGGTCAGAAGGAGAGAGAGAATCTCAAGCAGGCTCAGCCCTGAGTGCTGAGCTGAACACGGGGCTCAATCCCATGACCCCAGGATCACGGCCTGAGCTGAAACCAAGAGTCAGACGCTCAACAGGGCAGTGAGATTTCTAACAAAATGGTAAGGGTTGTTTTTGTTGTTGTTGTTTTGTTTGCTTGTTTGTTTAAGTAAAATTTTCTCTATTTCCAAATCTATGTTTCTTTGTTTTATTCTCAATATCAAATACTATAGGATAAACAGCAATTAAATGAAATAATCAACTATCTTGAATTTCCTCACCAGAGCCTCATGTTTAGTAGAAACAAGCAAATAATGAGAAAGAAGGTTCCTATAAGGTATTGAGTTAAAGAAAAAAGAATCAAAACTCCACTGCTGAAACCATTAGTACATTATATGGTAACTAACTTGGATTTAAATAAACAACAACAAAATAAAATAAAATAATGAAAAAAGAATTAAAACTCATTTTGAAAAGGACTTTAAGACATTAAAATGCCCTAATAAAGAACAAATTAAATTTCTTATGTCACATTACTAAGCTAAGGGAGTACAAGTGTCTACTTTTATTTATTTATTTTCAAATAGTGAGGTTAAAAAAACAAGGCTGTTGAAATGGAACACAAACTTTGGCGACCAGAATATAAAATAAGTTTAACAATGCATTCTAGCATATCACTTTTTAACACACGTGCCGGACTCTTAGAACTGAGTCTTAAGAACTTCCTTTGCATTATCCGCGGTCATTCTATGAGAAATATGCTTTGCTGGAGTAGCCTCAAGTCACCGAGGAGGACACAGGCTGGCAGCGGGAGGAAGTAATGGAAGGTTGTCCTAAGTGGCACAGCCACTCATTCCTTTCTGACTCCACCACGCATGCTCTTACCATAACCGCACATACGTTTGAATAGTTTATGAATAAATGTGAGCGAAAGGAAGTATAATACAGCAGTTATGTAGAGGCTCAAGAGTCCAGCTGTCTCGCGTAGAGTCCCAGGGTCAACAGGGACGAGGAGTGGAGCTGTCTGGACGTCAGTTTTGTTACTGGTTAACATGAGAATTGTGAGGCATTGGGAGGATCAAGTGTGTTAAAGCATAGAAAACACTTAGATCGTGCTCAGAGAGTGTGGGATATTCTTATTACTACATCATACATTAAACATTTGAAAGTCACTGTTTATTCACTTAGACATCTAATATTATTCTATATTTCATGGCAAATATCTGTAATGCGATGACAGAACACTGGGCACAGAATCCAGGCGTCTCACTCCAAGTTCTAGTTCTGCTGCTACACAGAAGGTGACAGGGCAAGACTTCTCTGGATAGTAATGCCGTCTCAAAATAAAAGGCTTGGTTTGGAGCGCCTGGGTGGCTCAGTCGGTTAAGCGTCCGGCTTGGGCTCAGGGCATGATCTCCCAGTTTGTGGGTTCGAGCCCCGTGTCAGGCTCTGTGCCGACAGCTAGCTCAGAGCCTGGAACCTGCTTCCGATTCTGTGTCTCCCTTTCTCTGACCCACCCCTGCTCACACTATCTCTCTCTGTCTCTCAAAAATAAATAAAAAACATTAAAAAGGAAATAAAAAAATAGAAGGCTTGGCTTATATTATTTCTAAAGGTTTCATTAGCTCTGTATTTAATGATTCTTCTGTGGTGAAGCCATTAGACACTCCAAAGTAGGCTAGAGAAATCTACCCTAAGGGAAAAAGAAATAAGAAGGAAGAAGAAACACAAGATGACCCGTGTTCATTTCCATAGAATGAAGAAGCTTTTTATCTTCTTTAAAATCTGGACCCAGTAGCTTTTTTCTCTCTCTTTGAGTAATTTCCAGAGAGAATGCTTCTCCAATGAAAAAAGATCAAGAGTTTGCCTGATTTTACCTAGATGTAAATCATGTCTCAGTAGCCTAGATCAATTCATTTCTTATTCAGTAAAATTCAATTTTCTCTTTAACTTTTTATGTCATGAGTCGTCTCATGTCCTCTGTCATTAGTTTACTTATCACAAAATTAGATAAATACATTTAATTTCTCCTTTACCAATGCAAAATTTGTATACAAATTTATTATAAAAATATATTTAAATATTTTTATTTATTTTTGAGAAAGAGAGACAGAGCATGAGCAGGGGAGGGGCAGACAGAGGGAGACACAGAATCTGAAGCAGGCTCCAGGCTCTGAGCCATCAGCATTGAGCCCAGTGTGGGACTCAAGCTCACAAACCACAAGATCATGACCTGAACTGAAGTTGGGGGCTTAACCTACTGAGCCACTCAGCCTCCCCAGTACACAAATTTAGTTTAAAAGTGTGGAAGTAAAGTTAACATGTTCATTAAATGTGAAGCATATAATAAAGAAATTTTTGTTTTTCTGTAATTCCTATTAGTGACCCTATGCCAAAAATTCCAGTTGAAAGCAATATGGCCATTTTCAGTGAGTCTTTCACAAATGTATCAATATAACCACTCACCGGCAAGTGTTCCATATCAAAGGGTGTTAGCTTTGATGCGATTCTCCATAAAGGAAGCTGTCCATCACTCATAGAAGAGCATTCGTGGAATGCACAAAGGCCCTAAGCGCAGTGCCCCCTTCAGGAGACGGATTGAAAGTCGTGCCATTAGAGCCTTTCTTCCGAGCAAGAAACTCTCTCAAAAACACTCTAGTTCACAGCCACATGCTGTAGCAGGAGGATGACACCTAAGCCATTGCAACTCTGAGCAGAAAAGTAGATCAGAGTAGCAACCTACAGAGGCAGAGTAGAGCTCAAAAGATCCTCACAGAAATGGCAAAGAGGAAGGGTCAAAAGCAGAGGCCTTGCGGGTTAACTACCCGGGGCAGCAGTGTGAGGTCTTGGTGCGCTCAGGGACAGGACACACCCGGGGAGACAGCCAAGAAGGGCAGAGTCATTCATTCACTGAAGACACAGTGAACACATGCTTTGTGTCAGCCAGATGTTGAGGTTAGAATGGTGAACAGCGCCAGTTCCTATCTTCAGGAAGCCTTTGGGGTGAAGTGGGAGGAGGACACAATAAGCAGAAAGGCATTTAAAAATATATAAAGTATTAAGGGAGCACTGAGAAGCAATTGTCTAGCCTAGCAAGGACTAAAGACTTTCCTAAAAGGGGGGCATCTTAGCTGAGATCTGAAGGATGAGTAACAATTATACAGATGAAGATGCGGTAGACATGGGGAAGGAGGATCTTTCTTCTAGGCGGAGACAACAGCATATGAAAAATGCTAGAAAGGAGAATATGCACGCTGTCCTCCTGGGGCTTTGAGAATGACTGGCATATACGTGGGAGTGGGGAGGAGGGTGCAGAAATGAGTACTGGTGGTGAATATGGGGATTTGCTTTATTCTAAAGCTCCCTTTGACAGCAGTGTCGAACTTCAGGTGTGCCTTGGGATAGAGATAAACACAAGAGGGGAGCATGGGTTTGTTTTCTTGCCTTCCTCACAGTGGTATCTAAGCCAAGACCTACCTGATTGTACGAGCATCACTTTTTTTTTTGTTTTTACATTTTATGGAATTCTCACTACTCTGGAAAATAAATTTTCCCCACACCTGGGTGTTTTTCCAAAGAACCATGTCTTCTGGAGTGCTCCAACTTCTTGGAGAAAAGCTTCCTTCCTGGAGATGCAAGAGTTGCTAAAGGTGATTTACTTCTTCTAATGATTCCCATAAATCTCATAAATTCAAACAATATATGCATTTCGTGTCTGGGAAGGTGAATTGCTAGTGTGTGTGTAGAAAACAAGATAAGGACAAATAAATAGAAGGAAAAAAGTCTCTTCCTTGGAAGGGTTTGTACTTTTGTTATAAAGACAAAGCCTATAAGATGGGGAGACAATAAAGCAGCAGAGAGTATTCTAACACAAAGGACATTGCTGAGGAGTGCAGAAAACTGCTGAGGCATGCAAAATTATATACATATGGCATGATCTCAACCATGTAAAAATAAATATGCATGTATAAATATTCAAAGGAAATCATCAAAACTTAACATTGGCTCTTATTTGGTATCAAATTAAAGATTGCATCTGCCTTCTTGGTTAGTTGGGCTCTTTTATACATGTATTTTTAAAAACTATTGACTCATCAACAAAACTAATAAAAATAAGTATGTTAAGGGAACTGTATAAAGGGTAGTTAGGAAAGGGAAGGGTAAATTAGGTTTGACTTCTAATCACACTTCACTTAGACAAGCAGCGGAAGAGAAGGGAGGGCCAAGAAGCAAGACACTTTTAATTACGGGCTCACATCTTAAGTAATCTGCCTTGTGGCTTCCAAGTCAATTTAAGTTACAAGGATTCACTCTTCTCTATGAAGGACCATGGTTTTGCCCACTGAAATACAATGGACAGCAGCGTACCAGTTAAAGTTATAGGTAAAGAACAGCAGATTCCTGGTTGCTAGGGGAGGGGATAGTGCTAACACTCACTTAACTCTCAAGCTGACCTGACCTTGACCTGGCTCTGGTATTTTCTTTACAAAGAAAAGTTCATGAGGACCTTGGTGGCTTAATACCACTTTTCTTTCATTGAACTTGAGTTCCAAACTGACCCTCATGAGTTTCTTTTTAATTTTTGACTTTGCATCATTCCTTCCCATGCATTTTTTCTTTAATCTGATAACAGAAGTTAAATTAATTGACCATCACATTAAATATTTTTGAGGATTTGCTATACATAAAACATCACTCTAAGCAGAAGCTTTCCTTCTTTCTTGAATATCCACTGTAACCACAGAGGTCTAGATTATGAGGTTGGTTAAAACTTCCAGGAAATATGCCATTGATTTATGCAGTGTGGACATAGTGCTGCCATTTATGAATGCCATTTTTCTAATTTCTTCTAATTTCTATTTTTCTTTGTTTTCAAGTCTGTATAAAATTTTCATTCAAAGGGGCCTTTACTGATAATTCATATATGTTGCCTTTTACCATTGTTCCATATCCTTCCAGGTTCAGTGAAGATAGAAAATGAAGGTGATACATTTCTCAAACTAAAGGAAACAAATTTAAGGGCGCCTGGGTGGCTCAGTTGGTTAAGTGGCTGACTTCAGCTCAGGTCATGATCTCACTGTTTGTGGGTTCAAGCCCCATGTCAGGCTCTGTGCTGACAGCTCAGAGCTGGAGCCTGCTTGATTCTGTTTCTTCCTCTCTCTGACCGTCCCCTGCTCATGCTCTGTGTCTCTCTCTCTCTCAAAAATAAATGAATGTTAAAAAAATTTTTTTAAAAATAAAGAAAATGAATTTCGGGCACATATTTCAAGGAAAAGTAGACGAATTGACATACTGTGAAAGAATGTGAAACAGAAAAAGTAGCCATTATTTGCAGTTGTGTGGGTGAGGTTAGCTGTGTCCTTTGATAAGACAAAGGTGACACCCTTGCATGTCTATTGAAGATCAATCATATCTTGATATCTCATGGTCTTATATGAATATCCTCCCCACCTCTTCTTTGCTCCATTACCTTTCTCTTCTACCTCTCCCACCTCTTTCTTCTGCTCTTTTTTCCCTCTCTCCTCCCCTCTGAACCCTTTCTCTCAGTTTTTTCCCCTTCCCCCTCCTCTCATTGTCCTTCCTGTATGTGAAAGACATCTACCTCAAAGCCACAGTGAAAGATAATTATTGAACTATGTCAGTAAAATGCTAGATAAAGAATACAATGTTTGCTTAAGTCCATTTTATCTTCACTAAATTACCTTTCCTTTTTAATCCCCAAAGGACAGACACGCTTTGGAAGTATCATGTGTGATATACATTCTAATGAGATCCATGAAATTGTTCTTTACTACTACCACGGTATCCAGCCTCAAAGATATTAAAATAATTGAAAGCCTGTTGATAAAGCTAAGAAAGTTAAGTACTCTCCTATCTCACAGCTCCATGTGGGAGTTAAATATTACTTCTCTCAGCACAGGAGATGAGGGTGTAATGGCTCACTTTTGCAAAGGTGTTAACATTTTCTGGGTTGATGTGACATATTTTTCTCAAAGCTCTAATCATTGTTTTAAACTCTCTGTGCTTGGATATCCACCGAAGGAACATCTGAATGCCTTTGGGAGGTAAATTTTTAAGATACCCAAGTAAAAAATTAATCCAAAAGCCAAGTGTATGTTTTTTGCTTGATACTTTAACTGCAAAAGATTATCCAAAAATCTTTAAAGACTTAGAAAATAATTTTCTGCTTGTGTTTCTTGAGAAAAAAAAAAAAGAACTGGTTTTCTAGTTGTCTTGCTTAAGTCTAATATTAAAAAATAAAAATATCTACATGCAAATACTTGTCTGATGTAGGAAAGAAGTAACCTACTTAAAGAAGTGAATGAAGTGAGGAAATAAGTCAGAAGCACATTAAGTTATGTATAATGACTGTAGACTTTAGCTTTAGTAAGGAAGGTAAAATTTCATGTTATTTTATTATCTAAATCAGAAAATTTCATGCAACATTCAAATATATGTGTTTTTATTTAAAAAACTTCTTAATGTTTATTTTTGAGAGAGAGACAGAATGCAAGCAGGAGAGGGGCAGAGATAGAGGAAGATACAGAATCCAAAGCAGGCTCTGGGCTCTGAGCTGTCAACACAGAGCCTTATGCAGAGCTCAGACTCACAAGCTGTGAGATCATGACCTGAGCCAAAGTCCAAAACTTAACCAACTGAGCCACCCAGGTGCCCCAATGTGTTTTTTTTATACTCATGTGAGGCTTCTCAATTAAAAATATTCATTATTGGATCCCATATCCTTATTTTTGGTTTGGAACATACGGTGGCCTTAATAAGTTAGGTGGTACTAGTTACAGTGACTAAAAGCATAGATGATGGATTATGCCAAAATGTTTTGGCAATTGATATATTTTTTATGCAATAAGGATTTTTATGCAACAGGGAAAAATACTAAGGCAGACAGTTTCATTATAATGAAAGTAATCATCATTGTAAATTTACTATTCAAAATTCTGCCACTTTGAAGAGGGGGGCAACCCATATTCTTCCAGCCACACATAAATATCCCTCTTAGCCATGTTAGTTCTAATATCTCCTAGCTCTATTTCATGAAGTTTGGAGACAATACTTCTAATCAAACTTGCGCCCCTGTTTCAGGTTGGTTTCAATTTATTCGGTATTTTCCAAAATAGTGCCAAGTTTCAGCAGCCCAATTTTGCATAATTGGGCAATCAATATGTTTTGTTCTTCAACAAATCACTACCTCTCTTTCTAAAGCACAAAACTGCAGCATAGAGAATTCTCTTGAACCTGTTCTTACAGGGTGTTAGCAAATGAACTGAGACCTCTTCCCCATTCTTCCGACCTTCACCACATTCTGGCGGTATCACAGGTCACGTGGCTGGCATTAGCAGTTTGGCTTTAAGGTTTGGAGAACTTGGTGTTGAGTGCTGATTTGGCTACTGGAGTTTTGGAAAGTTACTTCGATTCTTCAAGCCTCTTTTGTTAGTTATGAAAGAGGGCTGTCTAGCTCATAAGCATTATTATAAGAAATAAGTTTGATGATATTTGAAGAGGGATAGCACCCTATTTGTTATTCTGTAAAGGCTCTATCTAGAGTTATTATCGAACTACAAAATGATGGTTGAGTGATTCAGTGATCTTAAAATGAAATCAAAACCGAGTGTGGCTCTTGGCAGCAGAAACATCCCATCTACCCTTAGCCTATACTACAAGTACAGGAAGTTTCCAGGGCTCCCTAATTAAGATATGTGAGGGTATATTTAGCTAAGAGGAGGAACAAAGGTTCCTAAGTATCTGTTCTAGTCCTGAGGGTCCACTCTCTATATGGCCTAGAGTTGGTTTTCAGCTTAATGCAGATTCAGGAGACAGACTGTATCTTGTATATTTTTAATACTTTTTTTAAGTTGATTTATTTATTTTGAAGGAGAGAGAAATAGAGCATGAGTGGGGGAGGGGCAGAGAGAGAGACAGAGAGAGAATCCCAACAAGGTTCCATGTTGTCAGTGTGAAGCCTGACACAGGGCTCAATCCCATCTGAGATCATGACCCAAGCCAAAATCAAGAGTCTTAATCGACTGAGCCACCCAGGCACCCCTGAATCTGGTATTTTTAGGGGAAACCAAAATTGGCTGGTTTTAATTTCTCCCTAATATGCTCCATGCAATCACCTAAACGTTGGCTTTTTCTATTTTGGGAAACAATTCAATATCTGAGCAAATTCACCAGGAAACTGAGCTCATGAAATTTACTCTCTTCCACAGCAGGCATCCCAGTGTTCACTGGGTTCAGGAATTTAGTCAGGCCTGTCTGTAAACACTGCCATCGGCTTTTATTCTAGGCACCAAACAGGTGGACTTCTAGATGTGACAAATTCCATTGTAGAAAGAGACCCTGCAGCTTTATGGCACTCTGTGCACCCAAGCCTCTGAGGGACTGATGGAAGCAAGACCCAAACTTCCTGATTCTACAATACAGGGGCATCTCCTCACTGAATGGCCCTTCCGTGACTAAGAGCACCTGGTGAGATCATGGAGGAGCCTCTCACAGCCTCCCTATTTTATTACCTGCCTTTACATTTCATACATAAAAAGGCAGCATGTGAAATCCAGATGAGGTGATTCTACACTCACATTGTTTCATTTTGTGTTTGCTGACCCATTATCCCAACACCCTCCCGGACTATTCAAAGGAATATACTTCCATCAAAATAATTTGCAGCAAACTTTGATTTTAACATGCTTGTTTCAGTACTATATTTCATGCTTTCTATAGATACTACACGTCCTCTCCAATATTCTGTAACATATCACAGGCATCACTGATGTTTATTCAAGAATGCCAAGAGCCCTGTGTCTATCACAGTATTTTTTTAATGTTTTTTATGTTTTTTATCTATTTTTGAGAGACAGTGCAGGCAGGGGAGGGTCAGAGAGAGAGGGAGACACAGAATCTGAAGCAGGCTCCAGGCTCTGATCTGTCAGCACAGAGCCAGACGCGGGTCTGGAACCCACAAACCAGGAGATCATGACCTGAGCCGAAGCCAGATGCCCAACTGACTAAGCCACCCAGGCGCCCCTATCACAGTATTAATATAAATCCAATGCTTCTCATCCTCCTCACTGATAGCAGATATCGTTATTCAAATAACTTGATTATATTAAGGTGAAAAGAAGGGAAAAAAGATACAGAAATGTAAATACAAAAAGGACACACATAGATAAGGCTTCCAACATAACACACCCAACAAAGAACTAGTGTTTCGGGCACTGCTACAAGTGAAACTATTTTACAAGCACAAAACTACGAAAGACTGGTTCATTCTCCTAAAGAACATTCACCATCACTCTACCTTACTGCCACACAGGTTAATTCCCTATAATTTTGCAAGTAGTCAGAGAATTTGAGGCAGCTATATCACACCTTCTGTATGAATAAGGTGAGAGGGTCTCTTTTTTACACAGCTTATATAAAGAAAACAGCCTAACATCCTTCATTTACATGGAGGTACTTTGTGGAAGCACAATTAACTTGGTAAGTGGGTGTCTGCTTTGACTGAAAGATCAGGGCTATTTGAAGCCAGTTACGTAAGTAGGTATTTAGGGGAGACTTTTCAAATGCATATTGCTATGTCAATGCACTGTTAAAAAGAAGAAAAACCAGCCCAATAATAACACACACTGAAAACAACACTCCCTCGGAATTGGGGCTGGCAGCTGTCTGGACCACATTGGAGCTATTTATAAGGAAATACTGAGCAGGTTTCTAAAGGAATGGAAGGGCACTCAGCTCTGAGCTACCCTATCTGGAATAATAGAGGATTCCTCTTGGTGTGGAAGGGCCATGAGGCCCACTCCCTCCAGCAGCAGTTTAAGCAATAAGGTTTTCTATATCTTAGCCAGAGCAGAAAAGAAGGATAAGCCCCACAGATACATTGAAAGGGTCTTGTGTGTCATCTGAAGGAATCTGGAAGAGTTGCCATTAAAAATCTTTAAAACAAGAAGGGACCTGATGAGCTATAAGTTACAAGCTCCCTCTGATAGCAATATGGAGACTGGTCTGAAATCAGGTGTGCATACGTGTGTGCGTTGGGATTTTACAACAGGATGAGTGATGAGTAGGCTCCAATATATGTTCAGGTGAGAGATGAAGAATCCTTAAAATGAGAGAAGAGAAACTGAGTCAATAAAAGGCCAGTTATGGAGTACAATGGATAGAACTGGGGGCCTGACTGCATGTGAGAAATGAAGGAAAGACAGGAGAAGGAAATGATGACCCTCGAGTGTGGCTTAGGAGCCCGGAGTACATCAGGGGCATCCACCAACCTAAAGAGTACATTTGTGTGGGATTAGGGGAATGGGAATGGGGCTCGAGATACTGAGTTTCAAGTGCCTGGAAAACATCAAGTTAGAGTTACTTACAAAGAAAGAAATTGCTTAAGGCAGAGGCTAGGGATGAATACCTCACTGGTCTACAAATTTAGGAGCTTGATATAAGGCCACACTTGTCCAGAGAGGGAATAATGTGGGCAGACAAAAAGCTGTGGTGAGAATGCATAGGAATAAGGAAAATAAGATCAGGAAAATTCATTAAAAGGCAACTACTGCAAAAAACAGAAACCCATTTTAGAAGTCTACATATGTTGATGAAACATTTCACCAGCCCTGATCAGAAATAATATATTAAAGAAAGGAGGAATCATCATGGATGGCAACACATTTGCTGACGTTTGTTTAATTATCTCAGAATACATTTTTGTAGGCCACGGGCTTACAATACACTCAAATGTTCCAATTCGTTGAAATGAAAGTGGTTCAGATCCAAAGAATAGCCTTCAGTTGGAATACTTTCTCAGTGCTTTAATAGGAAATTCCCGCCAGTCAGGTGAATTTGCTTCCTGTTCAACCTTTTGAGATGAAGGATTTGCCTTTTAATGAGAAATTTGCATTGCACTATAATGATGTGCCCTTCTGTCCTTGACTTGGTTATTCTCTACAGAAGAGAATACACCTTGTGCTTAGCATATAGTAATGACAGATGCCAGAAAATGTATCTCAGACATTTAAAACAAGGCACAGTTAAAAGAAGTGAGTATACACACACACACACACACACACACTCTCTCTCTCTCTCTCTCTCTCTCTCTCTCTCTCTCTCTCTCTCTGTTGGGTGCAGTATAAGAAAAAATCCTTAGAGCTGACCTCACAAATTTCCTGTTTCACAGCCAGGCATCTGTGAAGACAGAACCAGTTGTGAAGAATTGTGTTAGACTACGTCATTTAATATGCTAAGAATTATTTGTTCAGGGGTAGCTTGATCATCAAAGCCACCTGACTCAGCAGTATATTTTAAGCAAGGGAATAGTTGCATGAGTTCATGTGTGTTGGGGCATGTGGGGGTGGGGTGGGAAGGCGTGTCAAAATTCTAACAATATGGCATAGCCACACCTTGAATAGACAAGTTAAATTAATAATAAATAATGAAATTATCTATTTATAAGCAATAGCATATTGCATTAAGAATAATTTTAACAATACATTGCTTATAATAAAATAATAACATGGTCAGGTTTTCAAGTTAGATCAGTACAATCATTAAAGCCACAGTATCTCTGAGGAAATGTTAGCATTGTCTGAGACATGCCAACTTATTTGCAAGACTTTCTTATATTTGGTAAATAAAAAGTTAGAACGTACATAAGAATTTTAAAGAACCTTAAACTGGAAGAAAGCTCTTTCCTCTGGAGTTTTATGGTATTTTCCGGGTTGGCCAAATAACATTTTTAATCTCTATGTGGTATTTTCATTATCTTTGTTTCTCCCCTTCTTTACCAGAAACTCCCTGAAAGCAGAATAAAGTGTTTGATATTTTTGTCTTGTTTTGTTTTGTTTTGCAATTGCCTGTGATAGAGTATCTTTTCAAAAATCTTCTACAGACCAAAAAGTTGTATGTGTCTCATCAGCTCAATCTGTTTTTGTGCATCTTTTCTGAATAGAAAGGGTTATGAGTACATAAAGAAACCAAATGATCTAATTGACATATGAAATTCCAGAGCTTGAAATGGGCTTCTAAGCAGTATAGTTAATCATCTCTCAGAGGTTATGTAGCTAAACCTCCTACTAGTATTATGGGAAATCTTCGTTGCTGGAAACTGTGTGGATCTAGAATGCTATAATTAGGGGAATCTGTTACCTTTACAGTAGTCCCCCCCTAATCCACGGGGGATACATTCTGAGATCCCCAGTAGATACTTGAAATTGTGCGTAGCACTGAGCCCTTTATATATTATGTTTTTCCTAGGCATACATACCTATGATAGAGTTAAATTTATAACTTACACTATAACTAGTAACTAATAATTAAGTAGAACAATCATGACATATACTGTAATGAAAGTTACGTGAATGTGCTTTCTCCCTCAAAATATCTTAAGGTCCCGCACTCACCCTTCTTCTTGTGATGAGGTGAGATGAGAACGTGCCCACGTGATGAGATGAATCAAGGTGAGTGATGCAGGCTTGTGACCAGAGCCTGAGGCTGCTAGTGACCTTCTGATGATTCCTCAGAAGGAGGATCATCTGCTTGCAGACTGGTTGACTACGGGACATGGAAGCCTCAGAAAAGTGAAACCAGTGTTGGTAAAAGGCGAAAGATTTATGCGATCTGAAAAGAAACCAGAGTATTGAAGCCAGTGTTGGAATGTAGGGCGGGAGAGGAGGGCTACTGTGTGTTTGTGGAGATTGTAGGAGGCTGGGAGTGAGAAGCTCACGGGCCTCCAGAAAAAATGTGATGCGTTGTACTCTTTCCATCCTTTCTGTTAATGTTTGAAGCCCGGTGCTCTCTTCTATCTGTCACTATAAAGAAAACTGAGTGGCTCTGTAACTTAGAAGTCTTATACCAAAGTCTCTCTTCTCCCATCACTGATCAGCCGTGTGACTGTTGGCCTCCATCCAACTTGAGCAGAGAACGTCTCAAGGACCATTGCCTTGCCTGCACCTCCCGATCAAGTGATACGGGACTTAACTTTTCATCCATAGAGTTGGTGTAGAGTCGGTGTGCTCACGTGGTAAGCAACACCCCTGCCGTGTGCGTGGTCTTTCTCAATGTCCAGCAGTGCAGAGGAGTGTTAAAAAAATAGCATGCTTTCTGGAACCTCTTCCTCCAGATGTGTGGACACTCGTAATGCGGGCTTACAACAGTAGAGAAGAGCAAGACATTAAAGTAGCGGGCAGATGGATGGGATCCGGCTAATTCATATTTTTCTCTTTATGGCAAAATGGTAGCTGGATGAAGCACCAAGTATATTTACATGGTTCCTGCCTTCTCTCAAATATCTTGTCCATTCATTTCCATAGCCTTGCTTTTGGGCTGGAAATTTTTACTATGAAGTGCTGTTATTGTGTGTTAGACCTCAAAGGGAGTGGGCTCACATTCCCCAGAAAAATCACCCCTAAGAATATTAATTCTGAATGGGAATGGTTAGTGTGGATTCTAGTTCTTTCTCACTAGCAGGTCAGCGCAGAACAGCAATCTGTTACCTTGGAAAGCAGAAAGCAAAGGCCTGAGAGACAAACTCATTAAGTAAGTAGGCTCTGAAGAGTCAAACCGGAGGCACCTCTTGAGGAAGTGTGGGCCCCAAGGAAGGGGCCCTACATTTTGGAGCAAGCCCTGGGGTCCTGAATGCTGGACAAAAAGAGACAGCTTAAGCATACTGTATACTTTTGACTAAAATTAGTTGTGGGATTCCTTTTGTGTGACAGATATAATAGTCATTTTATTTTGTGAAAATACAAAACAGGGGCACTGGGGTGGCTCATGTTTGACTCTTCAGAGCCTATTTACTTAATGAGTCTGACTCTGACTCAGGTTATGATTTCATGTTCGTGGGTTCAAGCCTCATGTCGGGCTCTGTGCTGACAGCTCAGAGCCTGGAGCCTGCCTGCTTCAGATTCGGTGTCTCCTCTCTCTCTGCCCCTCCCCCTCTCATGCTCTGTCTCTCTCTGTATCAAACTTAAATAAAACATTAAAAAAATAACAAAAATAACCAAACAAAACTACCACGGTGCATATGACCTGAAATAGCAAGTTTTGAGTAGACAGATTTAGACCTCAATGATGGCACTTTTGGATAAAGAGAGATGGGGAAGGACGACAGTCATTGCTAGGAGACCACGTGTGGTTGTGAGGACAAAACCTGATGGGTGGGCCCTTGGGATATGGATCTCACCAAAAGGGATTAGAATTAGAGCCTGGACATAAAGATCAGCAGTTGACTGATGTGAATGTTCTTAAGCTTCTTGAAAAAAATGAAAGATTGCACAGTGATATTTTGGCTAACATCTTACAGGACAAAGCTATAGATGGGAAAGCATTACACTGTTTTATATTTTGTGGTTTCAGACAATTACAGTACTGTTAATGTATGGAGGTTTGAAATATCAAAACATACTTGAAAAGCGTAACGTGGAGAGTGCTCAGGTAGAGAAAAGGGTCCTCAGACTGACTGTTCTCCACTCCTTGGCTGTTTCTTTCACTTCTGAGCTTTGGCACACTGTGCCCTTTTCCAGAGCTGGCAGCAGATCCGTCACTCAAGCCCTCATTACTGTCGGCACCATCTCTTATCAGAATAAACTACCTTTGCAGTCAATGCAAATCTTACTTGTTACTGATTGTTCTGACTCTCTAACCAGAAGACAAAACATCGAGTAATAATAAGATGTAGTTAAAGGTACCTGGGCAGTGAGCTACCTTATCAGAGGCAGGGAATACCTTCCTTTCCAGAATAGTTATTGAGCACTTTCTGTGTTCACCTTCCCCCACCCTAAAAAGGGGAGGAGAGGACATATTTTTCAAAGAGTCTAACTTCTTCTTCCTGATGCTGTTCTATTCTTGTACCCTAAAACGTGTATCAAATACACAAGGTAACTGCTTTTTCTTTACCTTTCTTTTTTAAATCATTTCCCTTTATTATCTGCATAGTAAATGGATAGCAGCCTCTTCATTTTGCAGAGAAATACATGGAAATATCATGATTTTTCCTCATACACATACTATACCATTGACACACTTACTTGGAAGATGGTTACACATGATTCTACATGAATAACTCGAAATCTACCATTTATAATAAATAACCATCTCTGAGGACAAATGGGTTACTCTGGATTAGGACAATCAGCCCCATCACGAGATTCTAATATTTCACTCCATTTCAATATTTTCAAAGTGTGTTCTCTAAACCAGTGGCATCAACATCACCTGAAACCCTTGTAGAATCGCAAATCCTCAGAATAAAAAACCCAGGGAGCAGGACTCAGCAATGTGTGTTTCAATAAGCCCATGGGTGAGTCCAATGCATGGTCAAGCTCGAGAACCACTGCTCAAGAACTACCTTCTCCCTGAGCTTCAAGTTCAGTCAGCTTGACGGTGAGGAGTAAAATTTCATACCAGAAACACAGCAAGGAGTTTCATATTTTTGTTGTTGCTGTTCCCAAGAAATTAAATATGTGTATGTTACCAGAGAGATGGCTAAAAGAAGGGGATTGAGATAGATTAAAATTTAGTGAGAAGAAGTTATGATATGGTAACAGGACAGACTGAGTCTCACCAGCACCCAGGAGAAAACGAGAAAGCGCTAAGCTGAGGAAGTAGGAAAGCACTTAAGGAGGACATGTCACACTGAAGAAATGCAGAGGGACACACATTCTAGAAGCCAAGGGTCCTTTATCATGAAGGAAGTGAACACAAATTTATGTCTTTTTTTGTCTTTTAAAAAAAATCTCATTCTGATCAAGCTTGGGCTTAGTCAGACATGCACTGTGAACTTCAGAAAGAAGACTTCAAGAGTTTCAAAGAAAAGGTTGACAGAAGCCATGACATGCAACTCCATAACAGTAAAAGAAAGCTCAAAGGTTGGAAAAGGCTTAAATAGATCATGCAGGCTATGAGAATAGAAAACATTGCACTGAGGAAGGAAAAGGGGAGAACCTATAGAAAATGAGGTGGCATAGAATGTTCTCCACTTAGGTTACCTTTTATGAGGAAATATCCAAAAATGTAAATACAAAGACAATTTAAAAGAACATCATGGGGGTGCTTGGGTGGCCCAGTTGGTTCAGCATCAGACTTCAGCTCAGGTCATGATCTTGTGGTTCATGAGTTTGAGCTCACTGTTGGGCTCTGTGTTGACAGCTTTGAGCCTGTAGCCTGCTTCAGATTCTGTGTCTCCCTCTCTCTCTCTCTCTGCCCCTCCCCCTCTCACACTTTCTCTCTCTCTCTCTCTCTCAAAAATAAACATTAAAAAAAGAACATGGATCTATGAGAATAATGTTCAGAAGGCTAAACTTAAAATAACCCACCAAATGCTAAGGGTAAGAAAAAAGTTCTTTTTGTTTTATGTTAATACTTGTTTTGTTTTTCTTTGTTTGGACTGAGAAGGTAAGAGAAGAAACAGGCCCTCTGCTTTGGGCTAGTAATGTACCTCTTGGTGGCTGACCAAAAAGAAAAAAAAAAATGAAGACCAAAGTAACTACTACTTAGTTTCTGTCTTCTCTTCCCATGAGAAAGAATGAAGGGGTGGGAAGAACACAGGGAAAAAGGAAATGAAACTGAGGAAGGAATAGAAGATGATTAAAAATATTTGTTGAATGATGCCTCTAAATTGTTTCTGTTAATCACCACCCACTGTTCCAGAAGATGAGACCGGGAACTGCCAATGGTGACGTTGATGCAGCCACAGTGGACAGAGAGGGCTCAGAAGCTTGGGAGGGGGCAAACAGAATTTGGGTTGAAAAAAGAAAAGTTGAATTTCTCACATGCTTCTATCAAGATGAATGTTGATGTGGCCTGAGATTTCAGGTACTACTGGGTGAGCAATTAAGATAAGAGGTAGGGGTAATGAGATGCTGGTTTGAGCTGTTTTTCTTTTTTGGTTTTTGTTTTTGTTTTGCTATTGTTTTTGTTGTTTTTGTTTTTAAGCAGAATGACAGGTAGATGTATCAGAGAATTGCAGAGGACCTAGTGCACCCGGACTCCATCAAGGTAGCCTCTGGAAAAGTCCCTTACAGGCAGAGTTGGGACTGTCACGTATTTTTTAAAAATGTAAATTACTAGAATCACTTGTGAAGCGCCAGATGTCCAGCATGATTAAGTAAGGTTGAAGAAGCAGAGACTCCTGGACTCTGGGGCTGCTCTCCCAGCGAGGCAGCCTGGACAAATTTTGCACACATGCTCTGGGAGAAATGTACACAAATTTTAACTGTGGTATCGCCTACAATAGCCCTAAAAAGCAAACAACACCAATGCTTATGAGCATTAGAATAGTGAAATTAATGCTCAATGAAATACTATGACAGCGATGGAAAGGAACTAATCAAAACTAGACAAATCAACATGGATAAATCACCCAAATGTAAGGTTGAGTGATATTAATATGGAACACATACCATTGAATTTCATTTAGATAATGCTCAAAAACAGGTGAAACAATCCTATTATTTAGGAATGCATGCTTAGGGGAAAAACCACAAAGGAAAACAACGGAAAGAGGTTATCACAGAAGCATTCTTTTCGCAGTTAGTGGTACTCAAGGTAAGAGGATATGGCTGGAAATAACTGCCCCAGGAACGCCGAGCTGCTGGCAGTGATTTATGTCTTAACCCTGGTGGTGTTTACATGGTGTTTGCTTGATAATTGTGCTTTAAACCACAGGCATCTCTTATATATTTTTCCGTATGTATGATATATTATGCCATTAAAATGCTAGAGAAAATGTCTTTCATGATATTACTGCAAAAAAGATGGAGAAAACATTTTGGATGATGATAGTTAATAATTACATGAATTTGTATTGCTGAGCAAGATGCTGATTTAACCACTGTATTAGATGAGGCTTGAGAGAATTTTTTAGGGGCATATTGAAGAGCTCTGTCTTCAACCTTGTTCATTGCTTCCATGAACGCTTTTTCTCAAGGACTCATATGACAATATAAGAAGTGCACATCAGTTTCAAAGCTTGTGTGAAAATGGGATGGGTACAGAACCTGGCCATTGTTTCTCAGACTTTTGTGGACATTTAGAATCCCCTGGTAATCTTCTGGAAACACAGATCCCGATTCAGTCAGTCTGACATGGACTCTGAGGTTCTGAGTGCCTAGCATGCTCCAGATATGATAATGCTGTAGGTCAGTGGATGTCACTTTGAGTCACAAGAGAATAGGCAATCCTTAAGGTTCTTACCAGTCCTAAAATTTAAAGATGCTATGACTCTAGTTTAGGAGCATGCATGAGTCAGTTTCCTACAACTGAGACCATGCCACTCACACAGTGATTAGGTTGGCTGATCAATGCAAGCAGACTGATTTCCCTCTTTTTCCACACTTTCCTTGCTTTTAATCTGCTTTCTTCCATCACAATAATTCTATTTTCATTTGCTCTTAAGATGCCATAATGAATTGCTGAGAAGTACTCATCCTAACTTTGTCCTTGTAATACATGGAGTAGCAGAAAGAACTGCCACCCTGGTCCATGTGCAATTCCTTTCCTCCCTCTCTCAACGGCACTCATACTGGGAGTTAAGTCTTCTTTGTCTCATGGGAGCCAGGAATGAAGGGAAAAAACGTGTGCCTTCTTTGTAGTTCTCATAAAGAGCAAGTTATAATGATCAGATATAAATTTGACAGCCAAAAGAATGGTTCTAAGTTATGAACAATGACTGTTTTCTGAATAACTTTATATCTTGGGAAAGAGTGGGTTTAGAGTAAGGAAGAAAAAAATAATGCATATTTATTGTTTGTAGTATATGCCAGATGAGTTTGCATTTAATTCCCTCCACCATTTCTTGAAACGGATATAATTTCGTTTAATGTTTATTTGTTTTTGAGAGAGACAGATTGATAGAGTATGAGCAGGTGAGGGGCAGAGAGAGGAGACACAGAATCCGAAGCAGGCTCCAAGCTCTGAGCTGTCAGCACAGAGCCTGACGCAGGGCTCAAACCCACGAACTGTGAGATCATGACCTGAGCCAAAGTTGGACACTTAGTCAACTGAGCTCCCAGGTGCCCCTAGAATTTTTACATTTTACAGAGAGAAGTCAAGTGGCCTGCCCAAAGCAACACATCTCATAAGAGATGGAGTCAAGATTCTAATCCAATCTTGTAACTTCAGTGCCCCTTCTGCCCCACTATACTGCTTCACTGTTGCTTCTAGGAAGAAGCAAAATCTCATTTTGGTGAAGCATGGATGAGAGCTACCACTATTTTTAAACATCTGGAAAAAATGCATCTTTAATATATATACAAAAATCCGTAGTGATGATTATGACAGGTACCCTTCTGAGTATCATCTTTTAACTAAAACTAAATGTCAACACTTTACATGTAAATGACTAGTTTTGCTGGTAACAGTGAGAGGCACTTAGTTTTAAAAACTGGTTCTTAGGGAGCTTAGCAGTGACAAGTTCAATTTAGTGAGTAAAGGCATACCTCGGAGATGTAAATTTGGTTCCAGACCACTGCAATAAAGCAAATATCACACAATACAGCAAGTCAAATGAACATTTTGGTTCCCAGTGCAATAAAAGTTATGTTAACACCATTCTGTGGTCTATTAACTGTGCAATAGTGTTATGTCTGAAAATCAACATAGAGACCTTAATGAAAACTATATTATTGTTAAAAAAATGCCACCCATCATCTGGCCTTTCAACGAGCTGTAATCACCAATCACAGATCACTATAACAAATACAATAATAATGAGAAAGTTTGAAATATTGTGAGAATGACCAAAATGTGACCGAGAGATAGAAGGGGAACAAATGCTGTTGAAAAAAAATGGTGCCGACAGACTTGCTCAACAAGGGGGCCAAAGACCTGTGATTTATTTTTAAAAATGTAGTATTTGTAGCACGCAATGAAGCAAAGCACAGTAAAATGAGGTGTGTCTGTAAACTAAGAGGAAGCGAGTCTTTTCCAGGTGATAAGTTAATTTTTTAAATGTTTGCTTTTGAGAGAGAAAAGAGCAAGAGCAGGGAAGGGGCAGAGAGGTGGGGGGGGCCGAGGATCCGAAGGGTCTTCCATGCTGACAGCAGAGAGCCTGATGTTGGGGCTCGAGATCATGACCTGAGCCTGAGCCGAAGTCAGACACTCAACTGATTGAGCCCCACCCAGGCGACCCTCTTCCAGTGGATAATTTAGTCAGACTATCCTTTTCAGACTGGGCTGTCAGCCTTGCTACTACCTCCTCTGGTTTCCAGAAGTGTTCACCCTCCGGTACTTAGTAATATAGGACATCAGCTCTTCAGTTCCCTATCAAAGCATGCAACTTCAAACACTCTGAAATCCAACTCTTACCAAATGTTTAGCTAAATAAAGTAACACTTGGTGGAGACTGCATAATGGACATGCCGCCCACTGACTGTCGAATTTGTTAAAATCTCTCCTTGCTACCGGTTGGTTAGAACACAACAGATCTACATACCCTGGCCCTTTCAGTTTAAACACCTCTCAGAACTTTCAACATTAAAATGTTCTAATGTTATGTTCTCAATTTTCATCCTAGGCTGCTGATAGCCACAGCTACATACAATTTCCCAATGCAGTTGCCAAAAATGTCACTGGAATAACTGTCCAGTATATCAATGCTTTAAGACCCAGTAATATAAAAAACAAACTGGTAAAAACACAGCACTCCTGTTGTGAGGGTCAAGCTTTTTTTAGCTGTAACCTTCAGCATCCAAAAAACGGATCTGAATTTGAAGTTAAAGCTTTAGCAACTATTGGTTCACAACTGGTAACATACCTTTATTTTCTTCTTTTGTTTCTCTGATCTTTACAAACACCATTTGAAACTGTGAATATTTTTGGAACTAGTAAAACATGTCAGTGTTTGGATTGTTGGGGAAAAAAGGCAACTGTGAAAATACTTTTGCTGATTGGTGTAGTTTAAGACATGCCTGGAAACAGCGACAGATTGGTGTGCAAGGTCGTAACTGTAAGAACCAAACAAACTGGTCTTTCTTGATGTCACACTCTGAATGGTGGGGATATTAACAAAAGGCCAGTGATGTGTTGTTTGGTAGAAGCACTTTCTTCTTTTCTCGTGGATTAACTCCAAGAAAAGAGAAAGAAAATCTGTCACTCCTACTACCACCACCATGATGATCAGTTTTAAGCTCAAACCCAAGCCCATACACCGGAGTTTCCCAAATGGGAGTAAAAATGGCTCCACACAGTCTCCTACTGGGCAGCGTTCAGAAAGAAAAACACCAGGAACACGGAACCAGAAAATTTAGTTCACTCTTTTTCCGCTTTGTGTCCTTGAAGAAATTACTTAACTTCCAGGAATCTTAGTTATTTGATATTTAAATGAGGATGGCTAGCGCAAATGCAATTCAATACAACAGAAAGTAAAAGTCTCAATCTGTGTCTGAGCTAGCCAGCCCTGCTCCCCATAAAACAAGTCCTTTAAGGGGGCTGAAAGGTGTGACGGGAATAGCAGCTGAATACTCTGGATTGAGAAATGGAGACTGGCTAGAATGAACAAGCTGCCCTTCCTAACCAAATCCCTGACCTCATCTTGTTTTTCTGGAAGCTGTTTGCTGGACCTCTTTCAGGCCACTTACCCAGCCCACTGCACTGCAGTTTCTTCCTTCCTATTTTTCTACCCTGCAGTTCAGTTTCGCAGCCTCCATGTCTTGCCTTTGTCAAAACACTAGGCAGACATCCGACAGCGTGGAAACAATAAGTATTACTTCAATTAATAAAGTAATTAATCAAGAACAACTGCCAATACACTCCAGCACCACAGTTGCCTGTATTTTCTCATTTGCTTAATTTTTATGCAAGGAACAGTGGCCAGAAAGAAAGACTGCCAAATAGTTGTCTACTCTGATTTCTGATGAATGTCAGTGGCGTTTGGTCTGGTTCCTTAGCTAATGTATCAAATATACTTGTTGAGTTTCTATTACTGTGTATTGAACTGAGGGATGATATTAGTGAATAAGTTGAAAATATGAGGGAACAAATATAGTTGGGACAAATTGTTGAAACACAAACACATTTAGTATAAAATGTTATTCATTCCCTCCCATAGTATTTAATAATCCTTTCTATGCCGAGAAGGCAGCATTTTCTAATGTCCAAAACCAAAGGACTCGGCCTGGGAATGTCAAGATTCCATTTCCTCATCTTTTTCATCTTAGCCTCAAAGCTTTGCCTTAAACATAATTGCATCTTCTGTACATTTCTTCACTATTCCTTTAAGTCATTAGAGTGATAACTTACATCACAGGTTTGCAGTAAAGCATGCTTTATAATATATGTCATGGATAGGATCTCACATCCAGTGTTACCATCCCTTAAATTCACATAAGTGCCTGTGTTTGCTATTCTCGCTATGTAAAATGTCTCTAAGAAATGCCACCAAAATAGGTGCCAAGCTCATAACAATATTCAAAAATGAAAAACGTGCTTCCAGATGCCAAGGACGTATAACAGTGAGGCTGTCTGCCTCCTCGAGGGTATAGAACTTCTCAGATGCATGGTAACAGTTCTATCGAATGCTTCCAGATAAGGAAGAGATGCTCTTAAACCCATGGGGCAGAAGCACAGCGTTCTTGGGCTTAGACCCTGGATCTCAAATCTAAAGTAAAATTGTCTCCAGTGTAGGAGAATTAGAATGCAAAAGTCAGGGGCTTGAGGGGACGAAGAAGGAAAGGAATAAGAAGGGAAACCTCATCATCCCCAGTTGAGCCTGATTGCAAGGTCCAGTATTAGTCCATTTTATGAAGGGTTTCTTTTAGAAGGGGAGTTCAAACTGTTGTTTTATGTATTTCCTTTAATATTTTAATTTTTGTGCTTGCATCCTGAGGCAGTTTCATGCAAGGAGCAATTTTAGATGTGGAAGAGGAAAATATGACATGTTTTCTCCTTGCTGCCAAAAAAGTTTTAATACACCACAAAGATACCCTCATCTCTTAGGGGGATCTGTTTTCATATTTCAGTGCACAGATCCTTTCTAAACTGAATGCAAGTTTGTACAAATCTGTAATTCATTTATCTAAGAAGACTTGAGTCTTCCTAGTCTAAGTACAGTTCTAAATGTTGCATTTCTTTTTTAGATGTTCCGAAGATTGAACAAAAATACAGATATAGAACCTAAATTTGAAGTGGGAGTGTCTGAAACTCAAAAGAAAAACATTATTATTTTGAAAAAATGACTTAAAAATATTAAACTAAAGGTTGGCAAACTAAAACCCACCCACCAAATCTGGCCCTTGCTCATTTTTGGAAATAAAGTTTTATTGGTACACAGTCATACTCATTTGTGGATGCTGGATGCATTGTCTGTCTGCAGCTTCACAGAAAAGTTAACTGATGTTTGGTCTAGAATGTGCATATCAGATATCTATATGTTCCAATTTTATTTCCTCCCATGTTTTACGGTGCTTAGAATTTTTTTTTTATTGAAAAAGTGACTTATGAATTTTGAATACAAACACAGGAATTTTCAGGTTTAAATTTCCAAATATTTTTGACATGCATTCCAAATGACAAAGTCTTCAAAATTCGGTCAAATAGCATTTGATTAACTAAAATGCTGCCAAGTTTCAACGCAATAGCACCTTAAGATTTGGAGGCTGCAATTCCAAGCAAAATTTGCAGACTGAATCTATATTATAGTCAAAAGACTATGCAATTCCACAGTTACAGAATAGGCCCCATTCCTTATTAAAAATACATAACCGCCACCTATTTCTCCTGACCTTTTACTATGACCTTTCCATCTCTGCCATGATAGTTTATTATACTTTGTCAACTCTGCATATCAGCCCTCTATCAATATCCTAAAGATTTCACACCCCTGGCTCCAGTCAGCCCTACATCCAAATCAATCAGGGAAGAGAGCTGCATGTCCTATTTCTAAAAATACATTTTTGGGGTGATAAATTTTACAAACAACCTTTAGAATTTGAAAATTTCCCTGAAGCCTAATCATTTACTATAGTTTCATGCTATGAATTCCTCGATCTCACTTAAAAATATTTGTAATAATGGTAATACTTCTCAACTTGCAGGTTTTGATTATTCCAGCAATGGTTTCACCACGCAGAATGGTTCTTTGTCATTCTTTTTGTTCTTGAGATGATAAGAGATCTCTGGTGCCCCCACTTTAGAGACTCCTAGAATTTAATTGTGTTTACTTTTTAAAATGTGTTCCTTCCCTTTAGAGCATAAACACTAGCATAGCATTTACCCCTTGCTTATTTTGGTGTAATTACTGAAAAGTGTTTCTCATTTCAATCCTTCCAATGACCTACAGGAAAGTCCCTGTTATTATCCCCACTTTAAGCTGAAGAAGCCAAGGCTTAGAGAGATAATGTCATGTATCCAATATCACACAGCTAGTAAGTGACAAGGCCAGAATGGCTTCCTAGATCTGTCTGATGCCAGAGAAGGGGCTGTTGCCCACTGAGTTCTGCAGCTTGGAGGGTAGAGATTCAGTATATTGTACCTTTTTTTCTCCAGAGTTCAGCACGGGTTTTGGTAGGTAGGATTGTCTCATAAAATGTATGTTGAATGAATGACTGGCTAAACAAAATCTGACCAAGGTGTTCAGAGTCTATGTGGAAACATCAGCTGTATCCTTAGCAGTCAGTTTCCGTGTCTTGATTTAGCTGTGACTGAGCCAATGTGGCTACTTCAGAATTTGTTTGAACCAGACCATTTGGACATTCAGGGAAAACGGAAAATTAGAGAGCAAATACTCACACTCACAGATTAAATAATACCAGGAACAAGTAAATAGAAGTTACTTAGGAGAACAAATCAGAACATAATTCTAAAACTTGGCATCTCTGATCTAATTTACTTTAGCTAATTTTCAAATCTTTCCCCCCATGCTGAGGGCTTTTCATCCCCTATCATTGGGTCATTCATTCCCAGATATTCGCCCACATTTATATTTATTTATGTCACTCATTCCTACTGGAGCTGCTCCTCTACAGAAATAAAAGAATTTCAGATGCAAGTAGCTCTGTTAGGAAGCCCTTTTCCCAGAAAGAGTTGTGAGGAAACTTTCCCAGTCTCTTTTGAATGGAATCCAGGCAGATTAAAAGTGTTAGTTATATTCCCAGCACCATGATTTCATTTTAAATTAAGCCAATATAGATTTAATTGATAAGATGGGTTGATTATTTTCTACCTTTTGATATTCGTTATAAACTAGTGCTTTAATTGAGTTAATGATATTATCTTTAGGGATCCTTATTTTATTTTATTTTTAATTTTTTTAAATTTACTTATTTATTTTGAGAGACAGAAAGCATGTGCATGCTCGGGGAAGGGTCAGAGAGAGAGAGAGGTAGAGAGAGAATCCTAAGCAGGCTCCTGTCTGTCAGTGTAGAACCCAATTTGGGGCTTGATCATGAAGAGCCAAAATGAAGAGTCAGAAACTTAACTTACGAAGCTACCCAGGCCTTCCTAGGGATCCTTATTTTAAACGTCTCTGGCAACTTCCTTTTCTTTCCATGGTGTACCTCTAAACTCACTGGTATTGCACCCGGATTGCTGTTTCAGTTGTTCTGACTTTTAAAACATCCTATCACTTACTTAATAATATATATCTTATCATGCAGCATAACATCTGACTTATGATGCAAGTTGTCAATTTTCCAATCAAATAAAATGCACATAAAATGAGGTTTCCCAAAGAAGACATCCTTGAAAAATAATAGAATGGAGGCTTGCTCAAATTGAATGCTCCTATTTAGGGTACATTAAGGCAAACTGTGCTATGTGGAAGCTAGAGTAGTTCAGGTTATATTCCTAACTTCTGACGAGAACATCAGGATGGGAAAAATAGTGCGGATGCTCATGAAACATCCTCTGGCACCACTGTCATAAACTGAATATTGCTTGAGATGTCTTGGATTCAGTCAGAGCGTGATTCTTGGGCTGCATGGCCCCTGGGTCCCATCACCCATATGACTTTTTCCCCATTGTTCTTATGAGATGAGGAAAGTCTTTAATAAATGAACCCAAACTGAGATCTTGCTTGATACAATTCACCCTTCCTTCCCGTCTCCCTGTTCTAATGACTACAATGTCCTTTTCAAAAGAATGTAGCTGTAACAAATCATAGCTGGCCAATTTCCAGTTGGAAAGTTCAATTTTTGTCTATCTATGGACCCTGACAAAATCCCCCTGGATCCAGATATAAATGATCATTTAGAAATTTGTATTGTCTTGATAATTGCAATGGTTGCCCCCAGACATCAATTGCCTTTTACCTTTATCTGTATTTACTCTCAGTGACACTAACACAAAACTACCGAGCCTGACCAATGGAAAAATTTGGAGTTTGGTAGCTTTGATTGCTTATGTCCTATGCAGTCAACCACTCAAGCAGCATAGATTAAAACATAAAAGTTTCTGCAATCACTGAGTATTATAAATTCTCATTAGGGTCTCATAATCAAGAGATATGGTTGAAAGGAGCACACAGGGGTAGTAGCACACATATAGACCCTCTCATATATGAAGAAAAATATTGTCTCATTAAAATTAAAAATGGGTTTTCTGTAAGAATGTTACCTCTTTCAGGGCACAGAAATAAAAGCACTAAGATTTCTAGTTACCTGAAAAAGTGTTAATACTACCGTAGAACACTGTGGTACAAGTTGTGCATTCTGAAGGACGCCGGGCAGCTTTGAAAATAATATGGGGGCATTGGGTGGCTCAGTCGGTTAAGTGTCGCACCTCAGCTCAGGTCATGGTCTCATCGCTCCCGAGTTTGAGCCCCACATTGTGTTGGGCTCTGTTCTGAGAGTGGGGAGCCTGTTTCAGATTCTGTGTCTTCCTCTCTCTCTCTGCCCCTCCCCTGCTTGCACTCTTTCTCTCTCTCAGAAATAACTAAACATTAAAAGAGTTGTAAACTCCTTAAAAAAGAAAAGAAAAGAAAGCAATATGAGCATCCAAGATGAGCTGAGGACAGGTACTAGGACAGTTTGGATTAAAATAGATTATGCAGTAAACAGCCAAGTGTGAGAATAGAACCATTAATGAGAAATCTTTAACATCAAGCAGTTGCTTGAATGTCATCTGTTTTCTACAAACTGCAGTTGGGTAGGTGTTTCTCCTATTCCATGATTACCTTTTGATTTCTGGGGGACATATTTTTTAGAAGGGTCAAAATACTGTGCTTGAAAAATAAGCTATATGCATGAGTGACACAGCCACGACTGTATAAAATGTAGAAAGGCTGATTCTTCCTAACCGAATTTCATAAAATTCTCTCAGGGAAACCTATCTTTCCTGTGTTACCAAAATGGGGTAAAATGAGGTTAGAAAATAGCATTCTCTCTACAGCTTCTCTTAAAGCTGTGGAGGATGGCTACTGTGATTTAGTAGGCCTTTTCCCTCTTTAGTGCCAGGGACTAGGTTTTGCAATACTACCTTGAGGATTTAGCATCTCGGCTTGGCTGTTTCTGACTCTCCAAAATGAGGAAGATGAATTATTTAACATCCAGGAAGGACCAGCTGTGTTCTCTCCTAAAGCTGAGCTTCCCCCACCAATGGGATTTACAACTGAAATAGGTGTCTAATCTAAATAAGACTACAACTTGGACAAGTGAACAAGACTAGAGAGTTTTTTCTAAGTGGAGAAGAGATATTAGTGAGCATTTCCTAGTGGTTTTCCCAGTGCACCTAGAAATTCTCCAGGGATTATATAGCCCAGCATCTTGCCAAGGGGACAGAGTGCTCCCAAAATGGAAGCACAACTCCAAGGTCACTAAAGAAGGGGATTTATAACATGCAATAGGAGGGATTTAGGTTAGGGACAAAGAGAGTTTTCTTGATGGCCAGTGTTACAGAAGGTGAAGAGGATATGAGAGAACTCTTTCCCTCAATGTTCATAGAACCAAGGCAGTGGTCCTCAAGATTGTTCTCGAAATTTTGTACCTCAGGGGACATCTGGCAATGTCTGAACACATTTGTTGTTGGTTGTCACAACTGGGGAGAAGAGGAAGATACTACTAAGTCTAGTGGGTAGGGGCCAGAGATACTGTTAAACATTTTATAATGCACAGAACAGTCCCTCCCAACTAAGAATGATCAGGCCCAAAATATCAACAGTGCCAAGGTTTAAGAAAGCCTGACCCAGAGAATTTATACATTTTTTGAGTTGTCTTACATGACTCCAATCAGCCTCCCTGGGCCAGTTCTAGAAAATAAAATAATTCCCTCCGTTTGTTTAACGAGAATAAAAATGCTGGTTTGCCTCTCAACTGGGCGTGCTCTGAAGATGGGTTCTTTCATCCCAGGGACTTCCTGAACTTCTCCAGCTGATTCCAACCTTTTGTTTTGGAAATTCCCAAAAGCCTGAGGGAAAGACAAAGGTGATCCACTATTCCTTTGGACTCCTTTCTATAACAAGTAGTGTCTGCATACTTCATTGGGCATTTACTGCCTGATATACTTACTGTACATACGTGACAAGGCAACTATGTTATGAACTTCTCCAACCAAGTCAACTAAATGGTAAATTCCTTACTGGCAATGGACAGTGTTTTTACTGCTTCAGAAACACATAATCGATCACCACCTGGCACATAGTGAGATTTTCATAATCCTTTATTCAGTAGATAATGATGGGGTGCTTGGGTGGCTCAGTTGGCTAAGCGTCCAACTTTAGCTCAGGTCATGATCTCGCAGATCTCTCGAACTGAGCCCCCCATAGGGCTCACTGGTGTCAGCCCAGAGCCTGCCTCAGATCTTCTGACCCCCTCTCTTGCCCCTTCCCACTGGTTCTCTCTCTGTCCCTCAAAATAAATAAATGTTATTTATTTTAAATGTTTTTATTTATTTTGAGAAACAGATAGATTGATCAATATTCAATCTCTTCAAATATTCTGAATCCCCTCAGAATGGCAGTTATTAAATAAAAGTAGAAGGACTTTGGCCGCCAGTTTTCCCCAGTCTAAATTGGGCCAGGAAGAGATCATTTTAAAGTTACATCAAATATGTTTCTATTTACAATGGCTCCTATTCCACGAAGCCAGGATATGGACTTGGATTTCTGGTCTTCATCTAAACTAGGTATCAGCATGACTTATTAGAAAAAGAAGAATTATTTAGGGTCATTCTATGTTGTTAATAGAAAAAGGAATAATGAAATACTATAATAAAGAGAAATAGTTTTCTAATAGAGAAGTGTCATGATATTAGTCAGGTTTATTAGGGCTTTAGAGGACTATTCCAAGAAAAGTGGCAGAAATTCGATCAATTAAGTGAGGTGCACATAAATTGAACTTAATAAAACTGCCTAAATTGCTTTGGAAAAAAATGCTGTAGGGAATATACTTTTATTAGTTCTGGGTGAGGATTAATTTGATGATAGAGTGAATCCTTTTCCCCTTTTATTTTTGAGTTTCCCATGAAAACCATCAGGAATAACTTTAGAAATATTATGTGGAAGCAAACTAAAGATTGAAGGACCTGTGTGGTCAATGTGTGGTCAATAGTTTAGAAGTAAGGCAGGTACCAGAGTAGGAATACTGGCTCCACTCCACTCTGATTGGACTTTGACAATTACTCAGTCTATGTCAAGTGCAGAACACCCTATTTGGTAGAACTGTTCCCGTGAATCTACATCAGATACGCCAAAGGCTATCCTTGCCTTCAAAGAATTCAGTTCTCCAGAGATGAAAGAGACTTATTGACTGACAGTCTTACTATCTCCAACAATAAAACAATAATAACAACAATAAAAACCAAGATACTGAAATAATTACTGAGTTAAATAAAGCAGGTTGAAAGTGTTGCTTTAGGACAATCAGATAAAAATTCCTGGATTTTCTATTCATGAAGACTGAAATCACTGGGTAATTATTTTTTGCTGAACTTCACTTTGCTAATGCAAAGAATCCTTATGATAAAGGAAAAAGGTCCCTTTCCAGTTTTTGTTTCTCAATAAGGAGACTTGGTGTTCTAAAGTTTCTATGTACACATGAACTCTCAGAAGCATACATTGAAGATCTTTCAGTCAGTAAAAATGCGAGATATCTTTTGTAGATTACATTTACCCATTCTGTTCTGAAGGGATTTAATGTGACCTTTTCTTGGATATAAAAGTGACTAATTTGTTTCATGGGAATAAAAATGCTGTTTTACCACCCAAATGGGCACTAAGTCACAGAGATGTTTGTGAAACCTGATATCACTGAAAACGAAAGTAGGAATTAACTCTTTATTCTTTGTAATTATAAAACTGCTCAGTGTGTTAGCTGTGGTTGCTTCACAATTTCAACATCTTAGTGGTCGTTGCTTCACGATTTATAAAAGATGTGTATATGCTTTTCCTTGTGTATATGCTTCATTTTTGCTGGTTAAATAATCTCACAATTATCTTAACAGTTACTACACATCAGGGAGGAATGACCTAAGGGTGGGATGAGTTTGGGGGTCATGGAAAGTTCCACTATGCAACAATCTTCTGGCCAAGTCTTGTGGATGATTAATAGCCCTCATGCTTTTTCATCCTGAGGTTTCTTGGTCCATACCCATAAAATTTTCCTTCTTTGTATTCATTTTTTAAGTCTATAACATTATTGGGATTTTATGCTGGCTTCATAACCTTCAGAGTAACTGATCATTGCAAAATATTTCCTTGCTTATGGAGAGCAGCTTTCCATTGACCTCAATTTTAATGAATACATTTTGAAAACATTTATTACCAATTGAAAGAAGCATCTCTGAAAGACTTCTCCCACCAGTAAAGAGTAATTTTTTTTTAATAGAACCCCTGAGGAGGCTGAATCTGAGATAGCACCAATACTGGATTATTCAAAGCTCTAAGTCATTTAGGATTCATCTTTAAGATTCAAGTTACCACACTGTACTGATTACTTCCTGTTTAGCGGTCACCTTTCTTCACTAGACTAGGTTTCTGGAAAAGAGGATCTGTAACTTCTCTCTGCAACCTCCCCAAGCTAGTGCAGTGTCCGAAACAATGTAAGCATGGAATACCTCTCTATTGAGAAAGGCTCTTCATTGGGGTAAGGCAGATATAGAGAGTAGGAAGTTTGGAGTATGGGAGATCTTGAATATCTTTATAAAGAATGCAATCCAGGTGTTTAAGACCCAGGAGACACATCAATTTCCCAAACTTAAGCCTGCTGAAAACAAGAAGGCTCTGAGGTAGAGAATGAAGTCTACTTATAAGAGATTATACAGCCAGAGAGGAAAAGACCAAGAGAATATAATGACCATTTCCAAGGTCATAGGTAGAAGATGGTTCCAGAAAATATATTATAATGACCAAGGTTCTCCTTCACTGAAGGAACAACAAATAGAAATACCTGTTTTAAATAGATGTGAGGAATAATTTTCTTCAAGAGAGACATTAAATGGTGAGTAGATTCCTGCAAGGATTTATACACAACAAGGCTCTCTGATATGTGTAGATTAAATAATCTTCCAAAATTTCTCTAATGTGGCATTATGAAAATTTATGCACAAAATAAAGATACTTATGTTAGATCCTTTAAGGCACACATGGCACAACTACTGAATATTTCGTAGAACAGGAAGTAAAAAGGAACCAATTCTCTATCTTATATGCTCCTCAAAACCTAAGATGGTATGGATTCAACTTGTAGAAGGTGTTTGCTTCGAGCCGAAGATAAAGTATTTAATATAAAGACTGTAGTGGGATACCAAAAGCTTAACTTCCTTTTTGTGATACATAATTTCAATGTGGCCAGTGGCACACATCCTTTCATGTGGATTAGGAAAACATCCTTTTACCTCATTCTATCAAGTGATTTATAATTGCCATTTAAACATAATAAGTGAGGGAGTACATGATTTGTGAATCTGCTAGGATGCTAATGGAAAAGCTCTCTACTGACCCAAGAAGGGCACTTAAATTGTTATGGCTCCTATGTAGCTGGAACTACTTTAAATATTCATTGCACTTTAATGAACATACTTTTCCTTTAATTAGACATGGTGTTAATACTGTTTTAATCTGAATTGATTTGCCACACTTATCTGGGGAAGCCAGGGTCTGTTTATGAATGAGTAAGAAGTCTCAAGCTTGCTAAAACGAGTAGTTAACCTTCCCAGAACTCTTATGTCTAAAGAAGAAGTATGATATTATTTTCACAAGTGAAAAGACACAAGACATGGGAGTTGGCTGAAGAGTAAGTAAATTTTGGCAAGTGAAGACTGGGAATATTTTGAAATTCTTTAATATCACGCTTTTAATACTCAAAATATGATGATTGAAAGAATCATGAAGTCACCTGATCTTTCATTCATTCAACACATATCCTTTATCTCTTTCTCTGTCCTTATCAAAAAGACAGACTAACAATGGATAGCAGCTTTAATGAACTGGCTACATGGTAGCAAACCATGACCCCCTCCGAATATGAAGGTATTTGGATTATCTTGGTGAAAATCACGGAGTAATAACAACTTAATAAAAAGTGAAAGTCTATTTCAAGCCATAGTATTATACTTGTTTGTGCTATGAAAATTTATTACATTTAGCTCTATCACCATAATAATACTTACCACGCACCTACAGTTTTTATTAATCTCCTTACAGAAATATACTAAGTAAGCATGCCTTTTGAAGTGTCAAGGGATATATCTTCCCAATGACTAGCAATCCAAGACATCTTTGGAATATAACAAATTGATTAAGACATCATAATTCTGGCCAGTCAATATCAGGCCTAAGGAATTATAGGAAAGGATGAAGTTGTTTATTTAGCTAAAGAGCCCCACGGAGGCAATTTACCTTGGGGGGGAAACAGGCAAATGTTCTCTCCTTTTAGACCTCAGATAGGGCCTGAGGATGAAATACCATCACCCCCTTATCCTCTCATCCACTTCACAGTTGCTGGGTAACATGGCGGGATCCTTCTGGTCTAGGGTCCCTCCGTGTTTCTCAATTTGGTTATCCACTGCACTCATTCATAAAAAGACTTTGAAAATACCAATGCTGGGGCCCTTTCCCCAGAGATTCTAATTTAGTGGTCTGGGAAGGGGCCCAGGGCATCATAAAATTGGAAAGTTCCTGAATTGTTTCTTGGAGAATCACTGAGCTACAGCAAGTGAAAAACATTAACAATTACTTCATAACAGGATAAGCCACAAGGTACGCTTAGAAACTTAATCTTGGATGTGGTCCTTAAAAAAATAATTTACAGAATTTTGGAGTTGGTCTATAAATAAATCAGGTCCTTCTAATTTTTATCCAGGGTTTTTCTTGGGACACTTGCTCCCCTGGAACTTGTTGACCTATATTTGTATCTTGCTTTTGTAAGTGCATATACTTACAAAAGAGACATCTTAAATCATGTAAGAAAATGCTCTTTTCCTACAGCTTCTGTTGACAAGCCAGAATATTTTGCTTTCCTCCTTAAGCCTATTAAAAGATAGTAGAAATCAGTTCCAAAAACACTGTTCCAGAAGCACTCTAAAGACAATAATAAATGAGCAATTAAGTAAATTATGTCACAGTCACTTGCCAGGCTTTTGAACAACTGATACAATTATAATTATGAAAATGCTGATGAAAAAATGAAAATAAATAGGATACAAAAACATATACCACATATGACAACTGTGTATTTTATAGTTAAGGACTAGAAATAAATTGTCTATAGAACTGGTGAGTGGGATTGTGAGAGATATTTCACTTGATTTCCCAATCTTTCCTTTGTTTGTTATAATGTTGATTTCTATAAAAAATAGCTATAACTTATTAAGAAACTACCAAGTGCCAGAAATTTTGACAATGTACAGAATGGATATTAATTATACAACATTTTAACAGAAAAACTGAAGGACAAAGACATTAAGTAACATGTCTGAGTCACAGAGATAGTAAATGACAAGACTAGATTCAAAGTTCTGTCAGTTTCCTTTTCATTACCCTCTTCATCATTGTTTAAAAATTTTAAAAGAAGGACTCAATCAATAAGAGCCCCGCCTCCCGTCTCATTTGGTTAAGAAATAAGACTCACCTCAATAAAATCGTTTGTTACTTTAGGTTAAATGGACTGGATTGCCTATACTTATATGCTTAACACCATCAGTAAGTTTTCTGGACACTAAGCTGAGGGAAAGATGAAAAGTAAGGATCTCTTATCAATTTAGTTATCAACTAACGAAATATTCGTCTATCAGGAAAAAGTCAAGGAGGATAACATCAGTTTAATAAACAACTTTTTGAGGGGCGCCTGGGTGGCTCAGTCAGTTGAGTATCTGACTTTGGCTCAGGTCATGATCTCACAGTTCATGGGTTGGAGCCCTGGATCAGGCTCTGTGCCTGCAGCTCAGAGTCTGGAGTCTGCTTTGGATTTTGTGTTTCCCTCTCTCTGCCCCTTCCCCACTCACATTGTCTCTCTTTCCCTCTCAAAAAATAAATAAACATTAAAAAGTTTTTAATTAAAAAATAAACAACTTTTTGATATAAGTTAACTAGAAATATAAATTTGGATATCATTTAGTAAGATAAGATGTTGTTAGTTAATAAAAAAAGTCTAAAGTTTCTCAGGCTAGAAAGGATCCAGTTCCTTAAAAATAATCCCCAAGGTAAAAAATGGATGGAAAGAATGAGATGATAATAAAAGTCAAGTTGCTAATACCAGTTTTATGTGCCATTCCCTTAGAGAGATATGCTCTATCTATGAAAAGGGGTCATTAAACTAGTTCAGACCCTGGGCTTCTCAGCCCCCTGAGGGCTCTAGCAGGGTGCATGTCTGTTTCCAGGGACACTTACTGGTGCCCCACCATCCCTGTCCTCAGGCTCCATTACTCAGGCTCTGCCCCTCCTCCACCCAGGAATCTGCTCTAAAGAGATCACCCGACAAACTGCACTGTGCAGGAAGACCTGGGTCCTGGGAAGAGAGAAATGAAAAGCTAGAACTTTCTCACATTTCTTTTAAGCTAGAAATGCGAATCAGATATGATCCCTGCCCTTAAAAGTCTTGTCATCTTGAAGGAGAATAAGACAGATTCTCAACAGAACAGACACTCCTTTGTCCTATTATATGCATGTTTAATAACATGCTTCATCTCTGTTTCTAATGCAACATTTCATACATGGAAGGGTAACCTATCCTGTCTAGGGGTTCAGATTTTGGTCTGCTAATATCCCCATGCAGCAAGTTTTCACTAATCTATACACATCATCTATTTTCTTTCATTAAAAGTTTTTCTCATGTATAAACATTTTTAATCTTTTTATAGATAAAATATAAAACAAAAGACATTTCTGCTGAATGGAATCTAGCCTGCAGACTTTTTGGATAAGTTTCTTTTATTCATTCAATTTTCATTTCACTAGCAAATAAACACTTAGAACTGTTAATAAGTGTAACTTGGGTTTCCTATAGGCAGAATATACAAATAAAGTTGTGGTACAGACAGCTTGAATGTCACTTGCTTGTATCCTCACTTGAAGACAGGAACCCTGGTCCCTGAAAACCTCAACCATGGCCTTTCTGGTATCTTATTTCCCAAAACACTTTTCATGGTCTTTCTCTTCAGCCCCCTGGTTGATCGCCATTACCGTGAGCTAGCACTGGTGCTGGTCCCTACGACTCTCTGAAGTCGGTGCTGTGATCTTCAGAGGTGATTCTGTGAATTCTCATACTGCTAGGTTGCCAGGGAAAATACAGGGCACTCAGTTAAATCTGAATTTCAGGTAAGCAAAGAATGCAATATATATAGGACATGCTTCTACTAAAAAATTACCCTTTGTTTACCCAAAAGTCAAACTTAACTTGGTGCCCCGTATTTTTACTTGCTAAATCCGGCAACCCTAACAGGCACCCAAGCCATACCGTGCCTCCTGTAGTCTCTCCTGAGCTAATGTTACACGCGTGCTGTATACAGGTGGGGAAGATGTGTCTCTCTCCCTCTTCTGATTGGCTTTTGTCTATTATTTTTAAGTTTATTTATGAGACTAATTTCTTTTGAAAGAGAAAGCATGAGTGGGGGAGGGGCAGAGAGAGCAAGAAAGAGAGAAGCCCAAGCAGGCTCTGCTCCCTCAGTGCAGAGCTCCATGTGGGTCTCAAACGCATGAACCATGAGATCATGACTTGATCTGAAGTCAGACGCTTAACCAATCGAGCCATCTAGGTGCCCCAGCCCTTTGTCTCTTTAGCCCAAAGCAACATTGCTTGTGGCATCTTAGGACCACTCACAAGAACAGCTTTCAATGTCTTTCTGTGGCCACCTATCTTTGGGGTGTAGAGACAGCTTTAGAAGGTCAGACTCACTGTGGTGGGCTTTTTGTCCTGTTCTCTGACACATTTCCCAACTGCTTGTCCCACAGACCTCCTGATTGGCTAGTTCCTCACAGACAAGTCAATTTATGTAATGAAGGCTACCAGTTCTTTTGGTTCATGAGGCACATACAGTTATATTCATCAAAGACTTGCAACAAACCTTTAATAAACGTTAGACTGTGGGATGCCTGCGTGGCTCAGTCAGTTAAACATCTGACTTCTGTACAGGTTATGATCTTTCTGTTCGTGAGTTCGAGCCCCGCCATCAGGCTATGTGCGGACACCTCGGAGCCTGGAGCCTGCTGTGTCTTCTCCCTTGGCCCCTCCCCTGCTCACACTCTGTCTTTTGGTCTCTCTCTCCAAAATAAATAAACAGTAAAACATTTTTTAAAAAGTTTAGACTGTGATTAAAGGCACTACCTTCAAAGTGCCTTTAAGGCTGTGGAAGTGTCTCCTACCTTTGGAAGCACTTAGGGAAGCTCCGTGGGAAAAGTGGCTTTGGGGCTTCCACTTTTAAGAAAAACATGTGAGTTTGACAGCCTGAAAGAAATTCTAAGCAAAAGTAACAGTACGAATGGAGGTAAGAAAACAGGAAAGTTCAGGGTTGGCTTACTTTGGTTTGATGACAGCGTATGATGTACAGCAACCTGAAACTACAAGGAAAGTTCTCCACGGCCATGGTCAGGAGTTCCAATTTCTCCTCTAGGCAATGGGAGGGGTTTGCAAGATTTGGTTAGAAGAAAATATAATTAAGAGATGATATAGTTCTGTTACACAGTGTGTTCCAAGCATGAGAAATTATAGGAGAGAGATTAGATTATCACATAAATAAAGTAGGTAAGGAGTCATGAAGTCCTAAGGGGAGGGACAGGAGAAAGAAAAGGAAAGAAAGAAATTTGAAAAAAGAGACCTTGGTCTGAAACCTTGGTAATCATTTTAATCAGGAGAGGTTTTTTTTGTTTTGTTTTGTTTTGTGTGTGTGTGTGTGTGTGCTTTTTTTTTTTAATTCCCAATGCCCATGCCACTTCCAGACTAATTTAATCAAAATCTATGGAGCTGAAACCCACACATCAGTACTGTTAAGTCTCCCCTCATGATTCCTACACTCAGCCAAGACTGAGCACCACTATTGTAGAGCCGGGCTTCTGTCACCTCCATAGGAATCAGGGTCACCCACAGAGCTTCCTGAGGACCACCGTCAGACTTTCAGCAGATCTGGAATGAGGTCTGAGAATTCACATTTTGAACAAGTTCCTAGGTGGCGTGGGAGCTGTTGGTCCAAGGACCATGCTAGCAGAACTTCTGGTGTGGAATGATCAGGGCCTGACAGTTACTTAATTATTACTGTGTGTATGTCTTGGCTGGTTGGGGGTAGGGGAAGAAACTGAGATTCTGAGCCTGAGTAAATGACAGAATAGAGGTGCTATTCGAGGAGTCATAGACAGTGGAAGAAAACAGATGTTTGGCTTGAATAAGAATATTGAGAGAAAAAGACAAGGACACAGAGTGTTTTATGGGGCCATTATAAATATGGGAATAGTATGAAGGAGAAGCCAGTAAAAAGTAGAGAACCATCAGAGACACCGAAGGAGAACCAGAATGTCACAAACACCCAGCAGGGAGAAAGTGGTCAAGGCTGCTCAACTAAGAACATCACAAAACTGTAACCTCTGAGATACTTCCAAACACAATGAACACAGAAACCAAGGTCCCACCTTTTCCTTATCTGCTCTTTACTATCCTTAGCAAAGAGAGGTCAGAATGATAACCCTGGAGGCAGCTTACGGTCCTTAGTGCAAAAAACCAGAGGGATCTGTACCCCTCATACTGCACTTATTAAGGAAATAAGAACAACTACCTTATGACAGAAAGCTTTTCAGCTCTGAGAGTTGAAACAAAAAGGGCTTTTCACCTAATCTGGCTAAGGGCAGAGTATCAGTGCTCACCGAGTTAAGCCACAGCACTGTTAAGAATTTACAATGAATCCGGGGCTGTTCTAACGCTGTATGTGGCTCCTACTCGGTGGGTGGGGTTCATGGATCAGTTGCACCAGCACCACTTGCTAGAAATGCAGACTCTCACCCACATCAGACCTTCTGAAACTGAATCGGTATTTTTGAAAATATCCCCAGGTGACATTTAGAGCTTGAGGTAACAACTGGAGCTTGAGAAGCACTGCTTTTCGGGATCATGAACTCATTTAGTCTACTCAGTGCTATGAGGGAGGGACCATGAGGAGGGGGCGGAGTTCCGAAGAGGTGAAAATATCTGTACAAAGTCATACAACCAATGGGACAGAGCAAAGATCCAAACACAGATAATCTAGGTCCACAGACCGATCCTCAAGAAACTCTTACAATGTCCCTGAGCACCTCCATGATGATCTGTCGTTATGAACTCATGTGATTTTTGCCTTTTTTTTTTTTACTAGGCTTAAGCACCTCGAGGGCAAATGCACATCTGTTTTGTGCTTCATGGAATTGCCGGTGCTCAAGAGGGAGCCTGGCACAGAGCAGACACAATTGTTACGTAGGTGAGTACGCACAGGAATGAGTTTTGAATTAAATGTGTACCTTGCCCACATTAGCATAAACTGTAGTGCTGATCAGAACTGAATACTCTCAGGGCGCCTGGGTGGCTCAGTCGATTAAGCGTCCGGCTTCGGCTCAGGTCATGATATCATGGATTGTGGGTTCCAGCCCCAGGTTGGGCTCTGTGCTGACAGCTAGCTCAGAACCTGGAGCCTGTTTCAGATTCTGTGTCTCCCTTTCTCTCTGACCCTCCCCTGCTCGTGCTGTCTCTCAAAAATAAATAAAAAACAGAAAGAAAAAAACCTGAATATTCTCAGGGATGCCAGCATGGCTCAGTTGGTTAAGCATCCATTTCTAGGTTTTGGTTTGGGTCATGTTCTCACAGTTTGTGAGTTCGAGCCCCACATCGAGCCCCTGACAGTGCAGAGCTTGCCTGGGACTCTCTCTCTCTCTCTCTCTCTCTCTCTCTCTCTCTCTCTGCCCCTCCCCTGCTTGCACTCTTTCAAAATAAATAAATAAACTTAAAAAAGAAACAAAGAACGAATACTCTCTCCCTCCATGTAATTAAGAAACCTGGGGAGGTGAAAGAACAGATCTGAACATTCAAAGGGAAGTGTAAACTTCAAGGCTGAACCTGAAACATCCATGCTAGCCTTCATCTCAGGACCTCCTGAGCCTCTGAGAACCCTTTGAATGTATTTCCACTTTCCAGAATCCAGAGCCAATACTTTGCCTTTAGCCTTTGAGACAGCAGAGGGAAGTCAGAGTGGCCAAGGTGAGGCCTCCCCATGTTGGCTGTTGGCGGGGTATCTCTGGAGGTAAACATCGGCTGTTCTAACCCAAATCCTGTAACTAAACAGAGTCCGTTCCTTCTGAGTGCTCCTCGTCAGGTACCTTTCAGAGGTCCCGAATTTCTCTCAATGACAGAGAATAAGCCTTGATTTCAGTGAATGGCTCTGCTGTAATAATCCTGAGAAAAGCATGCCATTTTAAAAATACGCCCCACCGCACCCTCCTACACTGTTGGGGGGAATGTCAACTGGTGCAGCCGCTCGCTCTGGAAAACAGTGTGGAGGTTCCTCAAAACACTAACAACGGAACTCCCCTATGACCCAGCAATAGCACGGCTAGGGAGTTACCCAAGGGATACAGAAGTGTTGATGCATAGCAGCACTTCCAACAATACCCAAACCATGGAAAGAGCCTACAGATCCATCAGCTGATGAATGGATCAAGAAGATGTGGTTTATATACACAATGGAGTACTACATGGCAATGAGAAAGAATGAAATCTGGTCATTTGTAGCAAACTGCATGGACCTCGAGGGTGTCATGCCAAGTGAAATAAGTTAGGCAGAGAAGGTCAGATACTATATGTTTGCACTCATAAGTGGAACAGGAGAAACCTAACAGAGGACCATCGGGTACAGGAAGGGGAAAAAATAGTTGGGGAGAGGGAAGGAGGCAAACCATGAGAGACTCTTGAATACTGAGAACAAACTGAGGCCTGATGGGGGAGTAGGAGAGGGGGAGGATGGTGATGGGCATGGAGGGGGCACTTGTGGGGAGAAGCACTAGGTGTTGTATGGAAACCAATTTGACAATAAACTATTATAAAAAATAAATTAAAAAAATAAAAGGAAAAAATAGATAAAAATACACTCCACTGTAATTTCGTGTTTCATTTTCCCAAATATTCTTGCTCCTATGGATAGTTCCTATGCCTTGTGTTCTTATATTAACAGAATTAGACTAACTAGGCCTTAATGTTGCCACTCTTGTGAAATAAATGCAAACGGGCTTGAGAAAAATGCTGTTGCTGATTTTTCTTAAAGAAATCATTAGATTTAATTTCAACATTTTTGGAAAATATTGAACGGCAGGAATCAACATTAAGCATAACCAGGTGATAGTCCCAACCACAGACTGTAGGGATGAGGGTTTCTCCATGTGGAAGACCGGCTTGCTAATTCCCCAGGAATTTCCTCAACTCTCTACCACATTCCTGAATGATATGGCTGTACGCTCAACTACTCGCTTTTCTGATGGTGTTCTTGGTCTGAATTGACACGTTACTTCAAGCTCAGGCATGAACGAGGAATCCTTAGATCCACCTTGTGTCTTAGACCTGAGCTTCTCAAACTCTCAAATGCAGGGATCACCTAGGGGCCCAGTTAAAATGCAGAGTCCAGTCAGGTGAGGCCTGGGGAATTCGCATTTCTCATACCCCCCCCAGGTGATACTGATGCTGCCACTCCACATACAACACTTAAGGGGAGAAGGTCTTAGAAAACAAAATGAAATTGATTTGTTCATCTACAGTGCAACTTGGCATCCGTTTTAGTCAGAAGCATTGCCTAAAGGATTCTGTGTGCCAATATCCACCAGCACAGGGGCAGAAACAATCCAGGGAAATGAGTCACTCCCCAGGTTCCACCCCGGGGCGGGGTCCCCGGTGATCTGTTGGGACTCAGGGAAGAAACAGACCTGCTGTTCAATCTAGAGCTATCTTACACAAATCTACAATCTTGGAACTTCCAGACTTCTATTTTTAAAACATTTATACTGAGCACATACAGAAGGGCTTGGAAGTATCTAGAATAGGTTTGAACATATGCTGATCACTCTAAAATTGAATTAAAAGCAATGTGGTCCAATAATGATGTAACAGCTATTGGGTTAAAATGGAAAATAGTCTCCAAACACAATACATTTTGAAATGCAAAATATCATAGCTTGTTTCAGTTAAATAATGTGTATAATGGAAAAGACTGAGAAAACAAGTGTTAGAGCTAATTATTGCTTAAAGGGGCAGGAAAGGCAAAGGGGTGGTTTTTTTTGTGGGGGGAGTGGCCTTAGTTCCTCTTGCACTTCTACTATGCTGTGTCTCTTTGACTTCTTTTCTCCACCCTCACCCCAAGCTTCTGGTGGTCCTGCACCGCTGAGGAAAACACTAGCAGATCAACTGAAAGTAAGAAAATGAGAAGAATTTTCTGTTCCTTTCTTTTAAACCATCCCTTAATCCTTGAATTTCAGAACTGAAGAGAGTATAAATAAAATTATAAAAATTATTTGTTAGTTAAAGATAGGTCTTTTTGAAGCCAAGGAGAAGGAGATAGCCTCCATACCAAGCAAGCCTTTGGCTCATTCGGATGTTCAGTGGCAGAGGAGGTCATCAAGAGGACATGACCACTGGTTGACCCACAAGCTTGTCCTGGGCAACCAGACATTCCTGACCGTTTCCCCTAGCCTTGAGATATACATTCTATCCACTATTCTCACAGCAGGTGATGTTTTCAAGGATGTAGCTTTGAGAAAGCAATGTGTTGTTGAGACCATCTGGACTGTGTATGTGATTGAACCCAGTTAGGTCTCTATATAGACTTTGAAGGTTCCCATGGGCAGGTTTAGAGATCTACTAATTTTGTGACTGCTCAGGACAAGCCTCATATATAAATTCTCTTGTTCATTAAACCTGCCACCTACCAATCTAGGATAGTCCACTTCTTTCTTTGGTCTCTCTTTGCTTTCTTTGTATGAGGACCAGTTTTTATCTTTTAATTTTATTTTACTTTATTTTATTTTGTTTTATTTTATTTTATTAAGTTTATTTATTTTTGAGAGAGAAAAAGATTGACTGCAAGTGGAGAAGGGGCAGAGAGAGAGGGAGAGACAGAATCCCAAGCAGGCTCTGCACTGACAGAGCCAATGTGGGGCTCAAATTCACCAACCATCAGATCAAGACCTGAGCTGAGATCAAGAGTCTGATGCTTAACCGACCAAACCACCCAGGTGCCCCGTGTACAAGGAGGAGTTTTTAAACCAGCACTCAGAAAAATTTAATAAACCAACTTATCCTGACATGGTGGCTAGGAAATATATGTACAATAACTTGATTAGGAAACCGTGATTACCATCCTTGAACAGCATAGCTCATATCTAACCAAACACATCTACTTTATTCCACAGGAAAAATAGTCTAGGACATATTCCCAAATCCACTGTAATGATGCCTATCTACTACCTAGTGGAATGTTACATCAGAATGCTAGAACCTGAAGTGCAGATTGGTGATGGGATTTTTCCGATATCACACAACTGATCTTTAAAGAACTGGGCTTAGAACTTAGGTCTCCCGTCCATTTGCCAATTTAGTCCACATTGTCTTATCCCAACATATCTCATCAATTATTTTTCCTGATGCCAATTTAAGACCAAAACACCCAAGTTTGTCTGGGACAAAATACGTTGTCTGAAAACTGGCCCCATTATAGGCTTCCCACTTGTAGCTGATCGTGGAGCCTCACATCGGAGTTGATGTGAAATGACATTAAAGATGAAATCATGGGCCAGTGAGGAATTGGCTAAACAACCTGTAGCAGGTTCTGTGGTCAGCATATGGCAGGAGATTGCCCTAACTGAAAATTTCATTCTCTTAAGGGTGAATAAGAGAAATGAAGCTTCCTTTCACCATCTTATGAACTGGTGGCTCTGAGTGAGCCAGGATTCGATTGTGAACAATTTGTAGTGGTCTTTTAATGCAGATTTTTTCTTTTATAGTTTATTGTCAAGTTGGTTTCCATATAACACACAGTGCTCTTCCCTACAAGTGCCCTCCTCAATGCCCATCACTCCCCTTCCCCACTTTCACTCCTCCATCAGCCCTCAGTTTGTTCTCAGTATTCAAGAGTCTCTCATGGTTTGCCTCCTTCCCTCTCCCCAACTATTTTTCCCCTTCCCCTCCCCCATGGTCCTCTGTTAAGTTTCTCCTGTTCCACATATGGGTAAAAGCATATGGTGTCTGTCCTTCTCTGCCTGACTTATTTCACTTAGCATGACACCCTCAAGTTCCATCCATGTTGCTACAAATGGCCAGATTTCATTCTTTCTCATTGCCATGTAGTATTCCATTGTATATATAAACCACATCTTCTGAACCATTCATCAGTTGATGGACATGTAGGCTCTTTCCATCATTTGGCTGTTGTTGAAAGTGCTGCTATGAACATTGGGGGTACATGTGCTATTGCTGGGTCATAGGAGACTTCTATTGTTAATTTTTTGAGAAACCTCAACACTGTTTTCCAGAGCAGCTGCACTTAATGCAGATTTGAGATGGCTTGGGAATTACGGCACAAGATTCTTCTTAGTACAAAGGCCTGTTGTTACAAAGAATGGCACAGAGCGTGATAGGACCTAATATGGTATTGTAATTAAAAATTCAGTACAGACAGACCTGGAGTCAAATCCCAGTTCCAAACTGTACTATCTCAGGGACCTTGTAGAAGTCATTTAACCTGGTCTTTCATTTCCTTACCTATAAAATGAGAATAAAAATATGCCCCTAACTCATAAACTTATAAAAAATAACATGCTATGTATGAAACACCAGTACCACTTAATACACAATAAATCTGAACATTCAGTAAGGTAACAATGTTTTCCCCCATCAAGAATCAGAATCATGAAGGTAAATTTAAATCAAAATATCCTGAGATAAGATCCTGACATGGATGTCTTACAAGATTTTGGAATAAATTAGGGAAAGACGTCTATAAGCACCAAACTTTCTTGGAAATCTCTAAAACTAATGTTGGTCATCATTTTCCATGTTGGCTTAAATTGCCCTTCCATTGAGTCTGGAATGAAATAATCAATGGCAAAATCTTCAGAACCTGGAAATGTCCCCAAAGAAATGCTTTATTAAGAAACAAGAAGGTCTTTCCTTGCTTCTGTTCTTAAGTGTGGTATATTGAAGCACAGACACTTCAGCTACACATCTGTTCATAGGTGCGGGATTAACGAAATTTCATGGGAAGGGCAGGCTGCAGGGTAATCAAATATGCTTCGTTTCTTTCTCACCATTTGCTATGGACCCCATTTGTCTGCTGCTTCTTTTTACTTGTACGTTTGACTGTGGCCAGAGTAACCGGGGCACATGGAAACCATTACTTTCTTAGAATTCGCCAGATGGAAAAGTGAGGTCACGATGGTCTGCTATGAGAAACACCAGCTGCAACCACCTGAGCCTCTAGAACGGTCACAGAAACGTTTCTTGGGAGTCCAGAGTGGTCCTTGCTTAAGGATTTTGAGTGCCTGATTCATTTTATTCAAGAGACTGGTTTCAGCAATAAGTTATGTATCTAACTTAAAAATTCAGTCTGGCCACATTGTATTAACTTATACAATATGTAGGTTTACTAGGTGGGGAAACAAAGGGTCTCTTAACTATTGGGGCCAAAAAACCTCACAGAAATCTGGAGAATGTACAGACTACCTTTAAAAATAAAAGCATGCCACAGAGGTGTGAGACGTGATGATAATTTTGTGATATGACAGTACAAATATACATATTAATTAACAGACAAATCAAAGATGTGAATACTATCTATAAAGAACTGGATTAGGTTGGAGTGGGGGAACATAAATAGCATAGAAGTAATATAAGACATGCCTCCATGCCTCATCTGGAGTATATTAATGAATATAATAATATAAAGATTTTAATGACAGGCACCCTTATGGAGTTCATATTACACAGGTATGGGAATTGCAGATTTGGGCACCTTTTCTACACAGTTTTTGAAAATGCTCGTTTCATTTCTCCTATAGTATTCAAAGCTGACTCCTGCTTTTTTCATACCAGCTTTATCTGAGCCTCTATTAGGAATTCCCTACCAGCCAACTTTCTATATCCCTGCCTCTTTGGATCACCTTGTCAAGATAATCGTGTTTATCAGAAGTTCTAAACCGTTCTGTGCTCAGGACTCCCTGGGTGTCTTTACAATATTTGGAAGATGTCCTCCCAATGATCAGAACTGTCTCTGGCTGCTTCCTTCTGTCAATCAATTTTTATACATCCTCAGACTATCTCCGAGAACTGACCTACTGCTTCTTTCGTGTCAAGGGATTGACAATCCCTACTCACATTGTCCAGCCAGTGCTATTTATTTTACATTTTCCCACAACTCCTGCTTCCCTGCCCATCAATAGCATCTTCCACCATGAAAATTTTCCATATTGAGTTGGTAAGAGCAGCGACCCAAGTATGACAGAGGAAAGCAGAATGAATTAAAGGGACGTAAAACGTTAAGCACAAAATTTCCCTTCAAATCGCATACACCAGAAGCTCCCAAACTTGACCATGCATCGACATCCCAGGGACACTCTTTGAGAACCACTGCCACTCGTGAATCAAAATCATCTCCAAATAACATGTAATCAAAACAAAAGGCCATCTCATTTTGCTCTGTGACAAGGAGGTCTTAACCTAGAAGTCCTTGGAGACACTTTGATAAGAGTCTAGCTATCCATGGCAGTTCACAAATTATATTTTATATTACATTAGCATGTGTGAGATTACATCTGGATGCTTGAGAGGGCCCACTGCTCTCAGAAGACACTCAAAGGATTCATCTTCCCAAACATTAGCGTCTACAACTCCCACTGATGCCATGCAGTGAGAGTCAAGCCAGTACATGTGCGGAGGAGATACTGACATTGAACGTAACAGAAGAGGGCTTTACAGTTTATAGAGTCAATGTGTAATTTTCCCGTTCTTTTTATGGTTAATAGAATAATTCTACTATGACAACACTGGCCTTTGTGATCAGTGACTCAATTCTTTCATGATCATACACTGACTCCTACCAAGTTGTAGACCAATCAGCCAAAAAGTTTAGATGGAGCACCAATGATAGGCCTAGCATGGTGTTGGCGCGATGAGGAAGCCAAAGATTGCAGAATTCCTGCTTGCAGGCAATTCTGGGTGAGGATACAGATACATACTACTTTTAAGCCCTATGAGAATACGAACCTTGCTTTTCTGACCCCAAATTCTGTCTCATGGGCCTAGAAGAGCTCCTAGCAAATCATAGGAGTACAGCTAATTATTAAATGAGTGCATTAAAGACCTCAGGGGTTTACACTGTAAATGTCATAAGTGATATTGCCAGATAAACAAAATATTCACAGTGGCTGATTGGACAAAGCTCTTACACCTGGAGAGCACTGTTGAACAAAGGAAATAAGGGACCCAATTAATAATGCACGTTAATCATCTGCAAACTTGCCTCAATAGAGAAAACAAATTGAAACTTAAATATGACACAGTTTCACATCTCTCTTTACACCCGATGTCTGGCATAGATAAGAACTCAGTTACAAGATTAGGCTAGGAAGATCACCTCTCCACCGCATCCTTTTTTCTATAGCAGGTACTAACGCTGATGGCAAAGGATTCCGGTAACAAGAAGCATGCTGCCCAACCACATATATTCATCATGCTTCCTTCAGTAAGTGTGAAGCAGGCAAGCCCTTACCTAGATTTCAAGCTGATGAATCATCTGTCTAGTTTTGGTAAACCCCAAGGGACTGCTCAGCTTTGTAAAGCTGAAACCCTGTCAGCCTCTGGATGCATTTAAACAAGGCCAACATGTTAAAAGGAGGCAGGTTATGAGGTTTCCTGAGGAATCCCTAGTTTCTAAGTGCACTAAATCCTCTTTCAGTGCACAATAAAGAGCCTTTGTATCTAAAAAAAAACCCCAGAAAGTTATTTTTAAACCGTGTATGGATGCTGACCATATCAAATACATAAATAGAAATATTAATGGTTTCCTCTATTAGGCCATTCATTTATCCAAACTGAGGTCCCTCCTATTCCATTATCTCCATGGAAGTGCACACATAGCCTCACAAACCTTAGAAGAAAGAAAATTCCTCCTTCTTGGGAAACACCTGTCTTGGGAGTTCTCGGCTGTGCAGCTTCTGAGCATGCACAGGGTCGAGCATACCAATGGTGCAGTGACTCTTTTGGAAGTCACATTTGTCCCTGAAACTTCAGTCACCTGGAGACTGCATGCCTCATTGCCGGCAGCAGCTCAATCCTGACAGTGTAGGATGAGTTTAGAAATCTCATCTGAGCAACAAAATTTGAATTGAGAATTCAAACAGCATAATATATCTAATGCTGAAATAACCTTTTTTTTTTTTTTGCAACTTCTGCTGACTGTGGAATTTGTTTCTTTTTTCTTTGCTATTGGGCTGTTGTCGTCATATTGGTTTGGTCTGGATATTGTGATGGGAAAGGAAGGTAACAGGACTCAGGATACTAGAACATTGTTAGCCAGCATATCCTCCTTTCTACACATAGACCATCTCTGCTTCTTTTGCTAGGCTAACACACTTACACATAATTCCTGGAATCCCTACTACATTCACATCCACTGCTTTCAGACACACACTCACAAGGCACAAAAACACAAAAATCTCTACATGTCAAAATCAAGCCAGGCTGAGGATGTTCATAGGTGGATACGGCACCAGGTGGATGTGTAATCAGTAATAAGAAATACATCGAGCCCCATAATGAAAAGAAATCCCCCAAATTGTTTAGGATGCCCCCTCCCCCTTCCATTCACTGATTTATTAACCCTGAACAAAGATGTAATTGCAGGGTCTCAGAAACAACTTTTTTTTTCCATTTTTTTTTTCATTTTTGGCATTTGTTTGGTTTGGCTTTGAATTTCTTAATATCTAGTCGTACCATTCATTGCCTGTTTTCTTCACTCAGTTGCCCATCTTTCCCCCTTCCCTCCTCCCCCAAATGAAAGAAGCATTAGCTTCTGAGTCTTAAGGATGAGACCTCTGCATTTTCTTTGCTTGTTTAGGGCAAGAAATGAAGTGCTGCCTCTTTAATTGGCAGAAGCATGCAGGAGGAGCGTACCTTTAATTTAGTGTTGGGATACCTCACTTGCACCCTGGCTGTTGTCTTATTGGAGACGGCAGCCTGCCTGAGATCCTCTAGCACTGAAATAATATCATCCAGCACGCATTTCTTATCCTGATTTTTCAACACACACAGATGGGAAAAAGTATAATTATAGCCCTTGTGGTTCACCTTCATTTCCAGCACGGCTCGGTGGGTCTGCAGGATCCCCTCAGCCTGGAGCAAAACATTGTCCCCGGGTGGGGAGAGGAGGATCACCCTGCCATACCTCCCAGGGGTGTGTAAGTCCGAATAGAGCTGGCTTTTGGACTGGTCCAGGGGGAAAAGGCTGCTGGCCAGGCTGCGCTCGATCTTGGCCAGGCTGTGGCTGGGAGCGACCAGGCGCTCCAGGTCGCCCTCGGGCTGGAAGCGGTTGAGCGCGCTGAGGCCGAAGGTGATGGTCAGGACTGCGGGCACGGTGAGGAAAAAGACCGGGTGCCGGCTCACGCACAAGCCCAGCCTGTGGCAGAACGACTGGAGCCCTCTGCGAAGCACCTGCCGCAGCATCCTCCACCAGATCCAGCTCGCAGGCGCTCCCGGCCGTCTTAAAAAGCACATGTGACATGTGTAAGCGCCGGGCCACCCACCCCCGCCGGGCCGGCCCCCCTCCCCGGCGCCGCCGCCTCCCCACCCCCTCCGCGCTCACCCCCAAACACTCCGCCTGGTCTTTCCCCGGCCCCACCTCCATGCGCTCCTACTACTCTTTCAAACACTGCAGCAAGTTGCAGCAAGGCGGGCAAATACCGACAGCGCGCGTGGGGCCCGCGGCGGGCGCTGCGGGGCACCGCGGGGCCCACCCCTCCCGGCCTCCCAGCGCCCTCGCCGCTCCCGCGCCCCTCTCACCGCATGAGCAGCGTTCCCTCGGTCTAGCCCTTCATCTCGGTGCTGCAGTCCCCCGGCGTCCCTCGCTGGAGGTGGTTCCGTGCGGAGCGTCCCACAGATGTGGATTTCCTCTCCGTCCTGATGGGGTTCGGTGCCTAACTGGAACCATGTGCCTCGGTGTTGTAAGAAGCAGACATGTGCCCCAAAAGGGGCGGGTGGGGGGCGGGGAGGAGAGAGACTAGAAGGGAGGGAGCGCGGTGTGGGGAGGGGGGGCAGCTAAGCTTTTCGTTTTTTAAGATGCTGGCAGTTATTTTTAGAGTTTTGTTTTCCCTCTTCCCTCCTCGCTGGAGTGAATGGAAGAGGAAACTGGTGAAGGTGCTGCTGGCCCATTGGAGCAACGGCAATTAGAGCCTGGGGAGACGGAGGGGGACGGTGCGGGGGGGAGCTCGAAGGCTCCTGGAGGCCGGCGGCCGTTTTGCCCCTCCAGTTTCCCTGTGCCCTCGAAATCTGCTTTTCTGCCGAAGAAAAAAGAGAGCAGAGAGGATGATGCTGCATTTTTAACATACCACAAAGCATGCAAGGGATTTCCTTGCAACACCTTACCCGCCGTCATTCCACCGACTAGTAGGCTGCAGGCTAGGGCTGCCAGAGACCCCAAATGGGAGGTGGTGCGTTAGGGCTCTAGGGATCCCTTCCTTGATCTGGTGATTGGAGAGGAGGCATTTGCCAATAGCAGTCGCCTATGGCTTGGTGTGTGTGTTTGTGTGTCGTGGGTTGGTCGTGAAGATCCACAGGCAATGGGAAGTTTGGGACCAAAAAAGTTCTTAAAGCTGGTTTCAGTTCCCTTTCCCCATTTTCCCATCAGATTCATTCTGGTGTGAAGTAGACCAAGAGGCTATGTAATGTTCTCTTGTGAGTGGAATTCCAGAAACAAACATTTTGGGACACCATCACACAGGTTTTGCCTGAATAAAGAGGGCGAGATGGCTAGGAGGAAATAGTGGAGTCATGTAACATGTAAAACGGTGAGTCTCCTTCACCCCAGAGAAGGGAAAAACTCCCACTAGGTCCAATTCCTCTCTCAGGACCTAACACTGTAAAGATGAGAAACTCTCATCTTCCAATGCTGTCAACTTCAAAACCTTTACTATTAGTAAGTGTATGTGTGTATTTTATTTTTTACCGATTGGGCCTTTCACAAGGCCCAATGTTTTGGAAAGAGTATGAAGAAATCTTGAAGACAAGTTCTAAATTTGGTTCTAAACTGGAGACCTGCTTTCCAAAGTTTCTGTTCTTTTTGCACTGACTTCATAGAGAAGATGGAGAGTCAAAAGATGATTCATTCACACTTTCTTGATCATAGTAAAATGACCCATTCTTCATCAGATACTTAGAGATATGCCCACCTATGCATATGAGCAAGCTGAAGGTTTCGTCTTCTTAATGGATGCCTTTTATTTTTCCTAGCGGAATCAATTTTTCAGTTAGAAGACCAATAGTACTGCAGAGAGCTCAGAAACAGGGGCAATGTTTAATTAAGGGCAATAGTTTAAAGATGGTATTATATGTAAGATTAAAGAAAAAATTTCAGCCTTTATAACTGAAATTGACCTTGATGACCAGTCAGTTTGCAGCGCCCACCCCCACCCCAGGCCAATAGCTTCTATAATATCCCTGATGGTTCTCCACCCAGCCCATGCTTCTATGTGAGATTTCTATTCTATTCTATTCTATTCTATTCTATTCTATTCTATTCTATTCTATTCCATTCCATTCCATTCCATTCTATCTCATTCTACTTATTCAGTGCTTTTATATCAGTATGGATTTAGGGATATTTATAAGTATTTCTATTGTGCTTGAGTTATAATTCAGTACTACTTTGTTTACTTTGTTGCGCACATTGTTTCAAGTTTGGCCACTGAGTGCTCTGTGCATTGGCTTCTGCCTCCCTTTGACATATCTCATTACTGTTGGGTCCTTTTATAAAAAAGCATCCCGTACTTTTTAGCATTAAAAGATATTCCGCGTTTGGCCTGCGTATTTCCTGTCTGAGTATCAGCCATATCTCAAGAAGCCCTGGTTTGTTTTGTTAGACAATGGTATTAGAAACAAAGATCTGGGTGCTAAGTGGGCTGCTTGCTGTTGGGGTATCATCCGTTCTAAGCCTTCTCAACCAACAACAAGGAAACACATGAGTGTGCAAACACACGGGGTGCAGATCTTCTCAGCTTACAGTGGGCTGATGTCCTAATAAACCCATGGTAAGATGAAAATATTCCAAGTTCAAAGGCATTTAATACACATAAACTACCAAAATCATAGCTTAGTCTAGCCTACCTTAAACACAGAGTATTTACATTGTCCCACGGTTGGGTAAAGTCATTCAACAGAAAGCCTATTTTATAATAAAGTGTTGAATATCTCATGTAATTTATTGAATATGGTATTGAAAGTGAAAAACAGAATGGTTGAAAGCATATGGGTTGCTTACCCTCCCAACTACACGGCTAACTGGAATCTAAGGCTTAGTGTCACTGCCCAGCATCATTGAGACGTTATCTTACTGCATGTGGCTTGCAAAATTCCAAGTATGGTTTCTATTGAATGCTTGTGCAACACCATAAAGTTGAAAATTGTATGTCGAGCCATTGTAAGTTGGGGACTGTCTGTATACTCATCTGTGCATGTGTGTATCTATAAATAGTTCTTTATTTAGCTCTTTGTATCTGTACTAAGCTAAACATGGGTTTATATGTATGTCTCCAACTCTAATCTATTGCCACATGGATCCTTGAAGCCTCTTTCCATCCTTACCTCTAACCTCCTTACCTGTCACTTCAACAGTGACAAATTGGCTCAGTGGGTGATCACTTTTCTATCATAAAAACATTTTTTTAGAAAAAAAATTAAAGGAAAGAAGAAAAGCATGGTTTCTTAATTTTGATACTGTAAAAAGTAAAGGTTAAATATTATTATGGGTTCATTAGAGAGATAAAGTATATGCTCAAAAGAAGGAGAATGTTAGCAATATTCTAGATTAACCTATGGGATATTAATTTGCACTAAAATATCAGTGGGTGTAAATCACATGATAATTCTAGTAAACTGATTTAAAATAAAGTTTAAAGCTAATAGAGGCCAATCAGTAACAACACAAATATCTGTACTGTTTAGTTTATATAAGATTTGTCTTTTCTGATATGTGTTGGTCAATATCAGTTTTCAAGATTTGGAACCAAATTGGAATTTATTCACTTGGCCTTATGTAGGATAGGACACCAGAAGAACATGAATTTGGACACAGATTAGCTGAGTTTTCTGCCAGCCCCACATGTTACTTCCTGGGTGTTTTGAGCAAGACACCTAACTCTCTGATCCTTTTTCTTTCTTTATGAACTCGGTTTATGTTCTTTACCCACTTGTCAGATCATTCATATCAATATTCACCAAAGCTCTATAACTCTGTTGTAGTAACTAATGCTATAATACTAGTGGATTGCAACAAATTTTTGCAGCGTAAAACAATACAAGTTTATATCTTGTTCAAGGTGAACAGTCCATTTGTAGATATTTCTGTTTTAGCAGGAAAAGGTAGACCTCAGTTCCACAAGTCATTCATCCATCTTCAACTCCTGGCTTCCAAGGGCATCCCTGAGGGAGGTCATTTCCTAGCCACTCAGCTGAAAGGGGGAAAGAGCCTGGAGGAACCCACTGGGGAGGTGTTTATGGATCAGTCTGGAATGGCATACATGACTTCCTTCGACATCCTTAGATTAGAATTTAGTCGCAACAGAGGCTGAATAATGCAGCTTCACACAGATCTTCTCCTACAGCCAGCTCAAGCAGTGTTGGTTTTGGGGGCTTTGGGAAAATGCTCTTTGAGCTTCTTCTGTGGTGACATTAAGGAGTCTGACCTCTTAGGCATGTTGTACCCAGGAAGGGCACATCTGAGAGATACAGTTTTAGAGGCAATGTTGGTCTTTATCATTTTGGGTGTTTCCAGCTGTAACCGGTTTAAACAATAAGGACACTTCTTATCTAACCTAACACAATATCCAGAAACATGACAGTTATAGAACTTGTTAATTTAGAGGTTCAAGGGTGTCATTAAGAACCTAAGTCCTCTGCCTTATTCTGATTTGCTCATCCCCCAAACATGAGCTTTGTGCTCATGTTCTGTCACAGGCCACAAAACCAGGCAAAACAAGTTCCTGGGGAGGAAGGAAGCGGCCTCTTTCTGTGCATCTCTTTAAGAAGGAAAAGAAACCTTTCCCAGGGGACCCCAACAGATTCCCTCATACGTCTCATTTCTCAGGCCCGTGTTTGAATCAATCACTGGTGAGAAGCTCAGTGATGCAGTAATTGACTTAGAACAATCTGGACTCACTATGGGGCTGGGAATGAGGCCAGCCTTCTCTCAGAGAACATTGTCATGTGGGAGTTTATGTGAGATTTACTTTGTCAGTTTGTTTTGTTTTGTTTTGTTTTGTTAACAAAAGTGTCCTTAGGAAGAAACATAATGTAATGGCAGGGATGTTTGGATGTTGGGCAACTGACATTAACCTTGGGTGCTGAGTTTTTCTGCTGGAGCAAATTAGTTTCTGGAGACCATACTTCTGGATAAAAAATAAACTCAAAATCTGACAAAGGAATTGTTTTTCTGATTTTGTATGCATCTATGTTAAAAGCTTTATAATACTATACAGGGAAAGTCCAAAGGTATTTGCTAAATATATATTTTTAAAATTTTTTAATGTTTAATTAGTTTTGAGGGACATAGGCAGAGCACAAGCAAGGGAGGGACAGAGAGAGAGGGAGACACAGAATCTGAAGCAGACTCCAGGCTCTGAGCTGTCAGCACAGAGCCCAGTGTGGGGCTTGAACTCGCAATCTGTAAGATCATGACCTGAGCAGAAATCAAGAGTCCGATGCTTAATGAACTGAGCCACACAGGTGCCCCAGAGATATCTGATATTTTAAAAATTATCTTTATTTCAATAGAGTACAAATATGTGAAAATTATTTTTCAGGAGAATCCACCATCTCTGATCACCATTTCTGTATAAGTAAGAAATGATTGATGGTAATGACTGAGGAGTGTAATCAAACATCTTGGCTTAACAAAAGTTATGGGAGGGGCACCTGAGTGGCTCAGTTGGTTAAGCGTCAGGCTTCGGCTCAGGTCATGATCTCATGGTTCATGGGTTCGAGCCCCACGTCAGGCTCTGTGCTGACAGCTAGCTCAGAGCCTGGAGCCTGCCTCAGATTCTGTATCTCCCTCTCTCTCTGATCCTCCCCTGCTCGTGCTTTCTCTCTCTGTCTCTCAAAAATAAAAATTAAAAAAAAGAAAAATAAATAAGTAAATAAATAAAGTTATGGGAGGGGTGCTTGGGTGGCTCAATTAAGTGTCTGACTCTTGATTTTCACTCAGGTCATGATCTCACAGTTCATGGGATTGAGCCCCACATTGAGCTTTGGACTGACAGTGTGGAGCCTGCTTGGGATTTTGTCTCCCTCCTTCTCTCTCTGCCCTGCCAAAGACCCCCCCTCCCCGCCCCCATCTCTGTCTCTCCCAAAATACATAAATGTTAAAAAAAAAAGTTATAGGAAGTTTAGATAGGATTTGCATTCTTGATAACCTAAAGTTCTCATATATAAGATCGTGCATCAGTTGTGGCTTAGAGGTTCAGTGTCATTGGTCTGTCATTGCACCCTGCATGCTTAACACTGAAAAGAAACACCATTCTCATTCCCATTGTAAGACAGCCACACTGTGTACTCAAAAGAGGAACAAAGAAGTGTAGACATCCACTAGTATACCATTTATAAATAAATTATCGGTACTGAATTATTGCCAGAAATTGTATTTTCCTCTGGTAGAATTTAAGTTTTGGAGAAGATTTGAAGCAATCAAGGGATGCCAGAGTCCAGCTCCAGCAGGTCCCTGAAGGATGGACAGTGTCGGCGAAAGGAAGTGAGAGAGCCTCCGCTTCTTTCTGCTCACCAGGCAGGCATCTCGGCACTGACCAGAGAGTCAGCTTTATTTATGGAAAAAATGTATGAGGTACCAAACAGGAGTGGCAGTTGCCTTAGGCAATGATTTCTGATGACAAATTCTTTGGTATGTAGAAATTTCCTAGGACATAGGTTGGTAAAAGATTCATGCATAATCTTTATTAATCTTTATTAATAGTGATTGATGTAGGGGACTTAGATGCTTATCACATGGGGAAGGAAGGTGTCTTTAGCATTCAAGTACAAGGCAGTGTTTTTAGCATAGCAAAGGCAAGAATTAGTTCTTTGTGAGCAGGGGTCAATAGCCTGTTTTCCGAGGGGAAGAATAACAGGTGTTCTCAGGAAATGTAATATTTGCTCCTGTAATCAATCAAAAAGAAGAAACTCCTATAGGTTCCTTCACAAGGTCTGATACCAGTCAGCCAGGCGCCTTGGGGGTTGGTGCTCAAGCGGAAATTGAGTGGGGGCTGAGTGGGTATAGACGGTGCCATCTGATGGCAGGATGCCTCTGCCTTGCAAACCTGCCTTACTTCAGAAATGGCTCCCAGCAGAGGCACTGCTTCTGTCTTAACTGTTAGTCAGGTGTTCCTCCTGCTTCACTACTGTATCACTTTGGTGAAATCATTCCCTGTCCATATGCCTTGGATTTACATCTGTAAACTGATACAAAGTAAAAAAATTGAACTAGGTGATCCCTACCTTGCCCTTCTGCTATGATTCCATCATCTTCTGGAAGTTGCTTCCATGGGGTTCCTTTGTGAGGTTTGCCACATTTTAACATCCCATTCCCTGCTCGAGTGTCAGCCTTGCTTTCCTGTTTACTCTTTGCACAGTATCAAACAGAGAGTCACTGAGGGTTAGAAGTGGTCCAGCACACAGGAGAATGCGAGCTTTGGTGTTGGTCCAGAGAAAGCTGGAGAGGCTGGAAAAATACTCGGAATATTGCGGCCACAGGGGAATAGCTGGACTGAAAATGAAAGACTGCTTGCCAAAGGCAGCTCAGTGCTGATGCTTATGGGACAGTGCACTAAGATGACATGCGGCTTTGTAGACCTTCCATCTTCAATTATTTAAATAAAAATTTTCTAATTTGGGAAGAAGTAAATCACTTTTTTTAAAATCATCTTTAAAAAATTCTTTTAATGTTTATTTTTAAGAGAGAGAGAGCGAGCACAAGTGCAGGTGGTGCAGAGAGAGAGGGAGACTCAGAGTCTGAAGCAGACTCCAGGCCCCGAGCTGACAGCACAGAGCCCGATTTAGGGCTCGAACTCATGAACAGAGAGGTCATAACCTGAGCCAAAGTCAGATGCTTAACCGACTGAGCCACCCAGATGCCCCTTGAAATCATCTTTTGATTTTTTTCTTAAAGCCAAATGTAACACAGGCCAATCAATACTTTCCACAAAAAAAAAAAATCAAAGGATTTCTTCCATTTTTGCTTTCCTTCGTTCCTTCCTGTTGGCCTTCCCTTCTTCCCAGTAGTAATTCCCTCCCACCAAAATGTTACTAGCAAAACCTTCTTGAAATTACTTCTGAAAAACATCTCTCTCTCTTCTGGATAAACTCAATAGTATACTTCTCTCAAATTATTTGTTATGTTGCCCGTTTTCCGAAACTCACATGCTCATCATCAAATAGAGTTTCTGCTTACCTATCTGGGATTTTAGTGGTGTTCCTACAACCGCGGAGAATCTGCTCCTAAAGGACGAGTTGCTCATTAAGTTCAGGTCTGACCGTGAAATTGCATCCTGTTTCCTGACAAGGCAGTTCTCCCATCGGATCCTGAGGAAAAAGAAGAATTTTATGAAGCCAGTTGTTGAGTGGAAGCGAGCCTCAGACTCCCCGTAGAAGACCTGCTCTAATGGGAAAGCATTAGGGACATCGCCCCGTGTTAGAATCCACATTTATTGCTGTGTCATCAGATACTAACGCTGACACCATTACAAACAGCAACAGAAGAGAGCAACACTCCTCAGCTCTGGTAACGGTAGCCCTGCCCCCTCAGGGTCAGGGAGAAAGAGAGATGTGAGTATAAAGAAGGGGACTTTGGAGAGAGGCAGAAGGGTCACATAAAGCATGGTCTAACCCAGCTTGGAGGAGGATAATATGACTGGCATTGTTAAAATGACAGTGCATGGGGATAATAAATAAAGGAGACCAGATTTTACTCACTTTTATCATTTCTTTACGTTTTCTACGGCCAATGCCATTACTGCCTATGTAAGGAGACAAATCTGAACCAAATTTAGTCCCCCCTCTGATCTAGAAGGCCTAGGATTCAGTTCCCCGAAACTAACAGGCAGTTACACATTGCCTAGAGCAAGAGAGACCACCTTCGCAACACCCAATCAGGGAAAGCCAGCTACCACTGTCCACATTCCTAAGGGTGAGGCCTGCAGATGGGACCTTTAGATAGGACCCTGTTACCTAGTGTTAAAATTAACCCGATAGTCACCAAACAAGACCCTAGGCTCTGTAATTGGTTGATTGGTTGATTTTAAAGGTACTCTAAATGTTGTGATTGGGTCCCGCCAAAAGTAACAAATGCTCTAAACAATGTGTATGGTTAAAGTTCCTGCCAATATTGTTGTACCGTTATGATTGAATCACTCTACCTATGTCTCAATTTCCTGTAGCTCCCCCTTCCCAAAACCCATAAAAAACCCTGCTCAGCCCTTGTTCGGGGCTCTCCGCATGGATCCACTGTGCTGGTAGAGTCTGTGAGCCCGAGCTTAGGCCCAGCCAGCCTAAGCCCGTAATAAAGCCCTTTGCTTTTGCATGTGTGACTCGGTCTCCCTGGCAGTCTCTGGTTTTTGGGGACGATACTAAAATCTGGGCATAACACCTACACATTAGGTGAAGTGACCCCTCTACCCCGCTTTCTCCCCACACTGGGTATACCACTGCTCCCAATAGTTGCAACTGTGATTTCTGAATAACTCTGCATTCTTCATATGCAATGCTGCCTCTGGCTGAAAAGACTTGGGTGGGTTTGAGTCAATATGGAATCACAATAAGAAAGACTGAGTTGCTTCCCTCCTCTGATTGTAACCCCTCCTCTCTGTGCTGACTCCCCCTAGTCCCATCCAGAATGGTGTTCCAATTGAGGGGCAAAGAAAGGAAGGGCCTGACCCCTGATGTACCACCTGCATACGACCTAATTCCAAATAGACTTTTCTTGCTGAGGAAAACAGATTTCTTCAGAAAAATATAAGTGAAATGGCATTAGACATCAGACAAACTCAGACTATTTATAAGAGTGCTTGACCTTCAAAGAATTTGGTCTTCAGTCTGTCAGACAAGGTGAGGAATCCCACTGTGACCTTCGGGAAATAGTTCAGCCTTTTAGCCAGGAACATCAGTGTAAACAAAATGAATATTCGAATGGAAAAAATAAGAAAGCTTCCTATGACCATACACACTTCTGCATAAGCAGCACATCTCCAGGAAATAGGTAGACTGGACATCTGGAGATTCCTTATCTTGTTGACATGGGCCAAAGCAATAGGCATTTATAGAAACTGTGGTGAACCTTTTCTGTGGGCCTTTGTCTTTGGCAAAGTGCCCCCCACCTTTGCTGAGCAGCTGTGAAACTTAGGGCAATCTTTATCCTGTAGTATTTAATAATCTCTATCTCCCTCCTACACAGCATGCAGACTTCAAGAGGACAATGCCTATTACCTCCCTTGTCTTGTAACTTCAGCTTCTAGTAGGATACCTACGGTATAATAAACATACAATAGCATAATAGATACTTAATTCATCCCAGAATGGCTCTCCCAATGTGAGAGAAGCATAAAGAATTAAGGAAGATAGGATAAGTGTAAACATCACTAAGGTTAAGACATAACAAATAACTTTTGAGCTTTAGCTTTAGTCCCTGTGGTTGGTGACATGGTCCCTGCTCCCGTTTGCCTTATATCCATTGTCCTTTTTGGTTGTGGTTCAGAAAGCATCTGTTTGGCCCTTCTAGCTGCCCTGTCACTAGCCTCAGCTCTCTCACACTATCAGATTGTCTGGATCTTGGAGTTTACCTCGCTCATTCTCAGTGCTCTGTGTTTCTGATAACCATTTCTCTTTTTGATCATTTTCAGGAGCTAAACAAAGTTTATTATCGCTGGAGTGTATATTCAAGGGGAGGACTGGCACAAGATGGGGCTGATAGAGTGAAAAGGTGCTTGAATATAAAGAAGCCTTTCAACACGCTTCAACAGTTTCCTTCAACACGCTAACCGAACGAAGACTTCGTGAAATCACCAAAATGTGCGAAACCCTCCTAATGCAAGCTGCACAGGGCTGCTACTTTCATGGAGCTTATACTGTAGGGGGAGTTAGAGAGTGGAGCATTTTCCTCAGAGCAATGTGGGGTTAATGAAGTGCTACAAGAGCAGATTGGGTTTTAGAATATAGCCATGCTGCAGTGTAGAGAAAGAGCTGGAAGGTGTCAGAGTAAAGACTGGGTGATCCTTCAGGAGGCTGAAACAGTTGTTTGAGCCATGACGAGAGCAGCCTGGACCAGGGTACTATGGACAGGGATGGTGGAAAAATGAAAGTATTCGTGAGTTACCCACCAGTGAAAACAGAAATGATGCGGTGATAAAGTCAATGTGGATATGTATGCAAAAAACAGAGAGTGTACCTCCTGCATGCACTTACAAAGATAAGCATGAAAGCAATGACAGTAATAATTCTGGGTGATGGAGATACAGCATAACAGATATCTGGACTTTGGACACAGATACATCCATTCAAGTCCCACAAATCCTTACTCTGTCACCTTTGAATGGGGTTAGCTTGGCCAATTTATTTAACCACTGTACACTTTAGCCTTCTCATCTGTAACAGTGGGATAAGAAAAGCTCACACCTTGCAGACTATTGTATGGATAAAGTGGAATACTGAATGTAAATATTCAAATACATTAATGGAAGCAGGATGCATATTATATGGAGTTATACAAAACTTATTAGATATGCTTCCTGCTTTCAAAATAGCTAAAGTGAAAGGAGGTACATAATTACCTGAAAGTAAAACAGAGATAATTAACTTAAATTAATTTGCATATATTTAAAAGCTGTACCTAAGTATATACAGATATGTTTAGATACTATTTATATGATTATAGACACTCAAAAGGATACAGTTTGGGGGGAGAAATTTCTAATAATAAGCAGAGAAACTTAGCTTTGTTGAATGTTTATCATAAGTTAAATATTATGCTTGTTATTTTATATTTATTATTTCATTTAATTACTAGGGAATCCTATGACATAGGTATCTCTTACTCACTATTACTGATATTAGAACTGAGATTCGGAGGATTAGGAATTCGAAAGCAGTCCTGCCTGCTTCAAAGCCCCTCTTGATTCTGCTATTTGGACTGCTCTTTCTGTGTTCTTAGCATATCCTGGATATTTCCTTGTTATGAAAAATTATCTGTTGACTTATTTGCCTATCCGTGTATCCAGGGAAAATATTCCACCGCCTATGGCAGCCTTGCATTGGGATCAAAAAGGCCTTTGCTTAACCATTTCCCTTCTCTTGATCATAAAGGAGGGCTTTCTATAACCAGCAGAATTCAAAAGCCTTCTCTTCAGGAAATGAATGTAGAAGGAAGACATTAAAATGTAAGACTCAAAAGGAAAACATGGGGCGCCTGGGTGGCTCTGTTGGCTGAGTGTCTGACTCTTGATTTCAGCTCAGGTTCTGATCCTAGGGAGTTGGGATGGAGGCCTGTGTGAGGCTCCACGCTTAGCGCGAAGATTCTCTCTCCTTTCTCTTTGTCTCTCTCTCTGCCCCTCTACCCCACCTCTCTGCGTCTCCCCAAAATAATTTTAAAAATTAAATTAAGTTAAAGAAAAAACAAAAACATGACCTACAAAATATTGTTTTCAGGTCTTTTGAGATTTCATTCAATGTATATTTCATTCATTTAAACTCTGGCCTGTTTGGTCAGAGGGAGCAACCTTAGCAACCGGTTCTGCTCGGAATTTCTCAGTCATTTCTTCTTTTGTGGAGTATGGTGCTTCCTTGATGCAAGACAGCCTCCAGCATATATTTCTTTTAAGAAATAAGCCACGGGGCGCCTGGGTGGCTCAGTCGGTGAAGCGTCCGGCTTCGGCTCAGGTATGATCTCGCGGTCTGTGGGTTCGAGCCCCGAGTCAGGTTCTGTGCTGACAGCTCAGAGCCTGGAGCCTGCTTCAGATTCTATGACTCCCTCTCTCTCTGACCCTCCCCTGCTCACGCTGTCTCTCTCTGCCTTTCTAAAAAAATAAATAACATAAAAAATTAAAAAAAAAAGAAAGAAGCCACACAGACACATGCATAATTCCATATTTCTTCATATTTATCAAAAGAAAATCACATAGTGTGTAGACCTTATGATGAAAAGCGAGAATCCCTGCCCCCACATCTTCCTGCTCCCAGGCTCCCTCCTGAGGGACAACCACCATCATTTCTTCTCGAAGATTTCTCCGATCTCTAAACGATATGTATAGAGCTCTATTTCCAGATTCCCCACATTAGACCAAAGTCTCTTTTTATTGGTTCTTTAATGTTCCCCCCAAATTAAGACAATTTGTTTCATAAAACAACTTTTAATTATAGTTATCTCTTTAAACTACAATAAATATAGATTATTAAAAATATTAAATGTATATAATCATTGACAATAAAATAGCTACCATTTACATTTATTATAATATCATTTTAGTGCTAAGTGGATTTACTCGAATTTATTGAACCATCCCCCGCTGGGACATACTTGGCTTAACTACAGATTTCTGCCTTTGTAAATGATTCTGAAGAAGCAAAAACTATTGCTCAAATTGACTGCCCACATACTTTCTTTCCTCGAAAAAGTTTCTGGTAATATAATTCCTGGCACAGTTTTTATTTTAATTTGTTTCATTTGTTCTTTTTCATTTTAGGTTGTGAAACATTTTGTTAAACTTCCATCCAGAAAGTCTGCACCAACCTATTTTTCTACCATAACATAAATCAGCAAATTTTTCTGTAATGGGCCAGAGAGTAAATCTTTTAGGCTTATGGACCAAAAGGCAAAATTTAGAATGTTAGTCAGGTATTTGTATAACAAGAGAGGAATACACACTTCTATACATTTTTGATTAATAGAATTCAAAATTAATAGTAACAATAATAATAATATACAATTTTTATGACATGAAGCTACCAATGAAAAGAATGTTTCTTCTTTGGATAATAACATTTTGCTCAATTGGACATGGTAGGCAGAATAATGAATGACCCTACAAATGGTAGGTAGAATAATGAACGACCTTATAAATGGTAGGCAGAATAATGAATGACCCTACAAATATGTCCACACCACAATCCTTGTGTCCTTTAACTATGCTAAATAGCAAACCGGAAATTGCAGATATAATTGAGCTTATGGGTGTTAATATAGGGATAACATCTTAGTTTATCCAAGTGGGCCTATTCTAATTAAATGAGCTATTTTTTATTTTAAGTTTATTTATTTATTTTTGAGAAAGAGAGAGAGGAGAGAGAGAGAATCCCAAACAGGTTCCACACGGTCCTCATGGAGCCGAATACAAGGCTCAAACTCATGAACCATGAGATCCTGAGATCATGACCAGATCTAAGTCGAGTCCAAAGCTCAAATGACTGAGCCACCCAGACACCCCTTAAATGAATTCTTAAAAGCAGAGAAGATGCTTTTAGGCTTAAGTCAGAGAGATACAGGGAAGGAGAAGTAGAGATTGGAAGCATGAGAGGGAGCTGACCTGTGATTGGTGGAGGGGCCGCATGGAAAACATAAGGATGTGGGGAGTATCAAGGAGCCCCAGACTGGCTCCTGGCTGGCAGTCATAAAGGAAATGAGGGCTCCTGTTCCGCACCCATAGGAACTGCGATTGTCCAACAATCTAAATGAGTTTAGAGTTTCCAGAAAGGAACTCAGCTTTGCTGACACTTTGATTTTGGCCTGTGGGATGTACAGCTGCAAATCCATCCAGGTGAACTATGGTGTAACTCAGACTTCTGACTTCTAAAGCTGTGAGATGCTACGTGAGTGTTATTTTAAATCAGTAAGTTGTGACTGTTGGGTTTCAAATTTAGCATTCTTGGTCATCAAAATTCATTGCAGATGTCCATCCATTAATGTTGATCTGTAATGAGATTTTGTGTATATTTCATCTATGAAACGCCTTTTCCCAAAGAGAGGAACTGATACTGATAACCATGCACAACCATGTTATTTTAATCAAATATATTTAATTTCTTGGAAGGAATTGAAGGATTCTATTAGATTCTCATCTTGATATTTTCTTTTTAAATACATCATTACATTGGAGAGGAATCACATCCAATTGAAGGTTCTCTAGAAGCTCCTCATTTGCACCATTCAGTGGATTATAAAATATGTGTGTTTCCTTTGCACATTCATAAAGGTAAGAAAAATGCTGTTGTAAATTTAGTTTTAGCTCAGCACTGTGGTTTAGCCCACTACCAATTTGTATAAAAAGATCTAGCTTATTGTTTGAACTTATGATAGCACAGGTCTTCTAAAGCACGTTGACATTACTTGTGATTCAAACAACATCTGTGTTGTGAAATGACTCTGCTGAAGCATACATTTCAAATGGAAGCACTCTGCCTGTTCTCTAAGGAATATTATCAACTCCACAACAAAAGCTAATGTCAAAGCTGCTCAATGTTTTATAGTAGTGGCTGAGAGCAGTTCTTCTCACTCAGGAAAAAAATTAAATTCTTGGTCCTAAGTTCAAAACCATCTAGGCAATAATGGGTAAATCCACAAGAATGAATAAAGCTCACTGTTAACGCTACTGGTTCAATAACACAGAGCCAAGTATTTTCTGTGAAGGGCCTGTGATGAATAATATAATAAATAATTGTAGACTTGAAACACTTTACATCTTCACAAGCTTTATGAATTTGCAGGGTGGGCGGGGGCGGGGAACCCTCTATCTGCTCCATACATATTTTTGCCACCATCAGTTATTACACATCTTAGCAGATTCCACTTCAGGTTGTTTAAATGACTGTTTACTCACCTTCTTTGAAAATATTCTCACCTGTATTTGCTCCACACAGATTATTCACATGGGTAACTTTTCAGTCACTTCAAACTCATCATTGACTTCACTAATAAGTAATCCAGCAACTAGGATTATCAATATCTTTTGATTAATCAAAAGCCAAGGAAAACCACTTCTCCGAGATAATTTGCCTTGTTTTTAGTTACTATTTGCTCCCCATGTTTTCAACTCTTTGAGCAACTGTTCTTGGCAAGTAGTTGACAATGTTAACTACTTTCTCTGGCTACATTTCTCCCAAAGGTTAAGTCAACATTGGTAAATGTGTTCTCTTGACTAGCGAATAAATGAGCTGCTCAAATATTTAGTTGCAGCCTCATTTTTTTTATTTTTGTGAAGAAATTCTGTTGTACTGAGATATTTTCTTTAAGTTTTTCTTTCTTCTGATTGTTGCTTTCCCCTGAGTGGGAGATGTGATAAGTGCATAATCTAGAAATATCAACACTTTTTAGCATTGTTATAGTATTATTTTGTTATAGTGTTACTTTGCCACCTAATTTGATAACCAAATAATCCACACTTCACTGTACCTTAAGACTGAGCTATTCAGGAGTGCCTGGTGGCTCAGTCAGTTAAGTGTCTGACTCTTGTTTTCAGCTTAGGTCATGATCTCGGGGTTGTGATGTCAAGTCCTGCATCGGGCTCTGTACTGAATGTGGAGCCTGCTTAAGATTCTCTCTCTCTCTCTCTCTCTCTCTCTCTCTCTGCCCTTCCCCTTTACTCTAAAAAGAAAAAGTCTGAATTATTCAAAGTCTACTTTTTTCTTTTCTTATTCTTATGTCACATACAATAGTAATAAAACAAATATTGTGGTACAGCAATATGCACCAGAAATGTTGTAGAATAATAATTGTGATTTATAGTGAACCAAGCAGCTGTGCAAAGCAGTGAGCACGGAACCTATGGTCTGTGTCTCAACTACTCACCTCTGCTGTTGGCACATGACAGTAGCCACAGGCAATGTATAAAGAATGTGTGTGGCCATGTTCTAAAAACTTTAGGGACACTAACATTTAAATTTCATATAACTTTTACACGCTATAACTTACTACTTTTCTTTTGATTTTACTTCAACCGTTGAAAAAGGAAAACCTCATTCTCAGCTCATAGTCTGTATCAAAACATAAATCTGAATTTGGCCTTTGGGCTAGAATTTGCAGACTCCTGTGCTAGAAGAATATCTTTTAATAAAAAGATCAACATTTTCAAATAAACTGAAACCGCTAAATATTCACCATCTCTTTCTTTTTTGTGGTTTACTTCAGTGGGAAATAGCAGGGAAGAACAGGGATTTTGGAGGCAAAAGGAAAAGCCATGTTCACTTCTTTCTCAGGGCAGGTCTCCTTACAAATGATCAGCCTAGTATTTAAAGGATTGGATTGGCCACATGGCAACTGCCGTCAATTCTACTTCTGTCACTTACTCACTTACTCCTATGGCCCTCCCTGTTCTCCTCTACGCTTGTCCTTATGTAGTGATGTAACACTGCATTTGTGAATGATGTTAATCATAATAATTACATTTACAGGACCCTTACCAAGAGCAGGACCATTGCATATACTGTTTTACTTAACCCTCACCGAAGTCCTGGGCAGGCAGTATTAATTGTTATACATTTTTAGAGGAAATTGAAGCTCCAAGAAGATACACTACTTTCTTGTGGTCTCAGAGCTACTAGGTGGCAGAGCCTGGATTCAAATCCAGGTCTATTGTGCCTCAAAGCCCACATAATGATTCTAAAGAGAAAGGGGATATGGGAAATGAAAAAGTCACAACTATCTAAAAAGAATTATCCTGCTGTTTTGTGACCTATCATTTCCTTCAGCTCAATTATTAATGAGTTAAGCATCTAAGACAAGTGTCAGGTATAATGTCTATGTATTTCTACTGTCAATGGAACTGTTATGTGGTAGCCTCTTATGAAGTTAAATCTCAGGTGAAGTGTATAATACACAAAACAGATTGATGTAACTCCTTGGCTAAAATATAAATGCTATTTTATAATATATAAGCCAGTGGACTGCAATAAATTGAGAGTATAATAATTATGTGTGTTTCAAAATCAAAATAATGTTTTGAATGGGCATATTAGGTTACAAGACTATCAAGAGAAAACTCAGGATCATGGGTGCCTTGTCATCTCATAAGAAGTTTCACAGGGAAGAATTCAGAGCTTGGTTGATCTGATAAAACATGAAACAATACTTATTGTATTTTTCAAAGGTCTCTATCAATAGCATTTCCATGTCCCATAGTTGGAAGGGTGGGTCTCTCCAGTCAATATTGATTGATTTGCTTCATTTAGCATAGTGTAGCTGCTCAACAAATACGTCGATTTGATTTAAGAAAATCTATTTTATGAAAACCCCAAGTCCTATAATGGGTAGTTGATTTATAGTTTACAATGCTTCCTTTCTTCATAAAAACAATTGACTTTTTGGCCTCTGTTTAATGACTATCATTTGATTGTGTTAAAGATGACCATGGAATGGATCAAACAGAATTGATGCATGTAATGAAAACTCATAAGTCTGGATAATTGTATAAATGTGAATATGAGTTGTTTAAGATGACTTATTATTTCAAAGTTGTGATCAAAACTCCAGTGAAGTCCAACATATCTTGTAAGAATATCATTAAGTGGTTCAGGGACTAAAAAAAGACTCTGGTATTAGTGTAGTGGAAATGTAGGTATTTCACAAAGTCAAAGGTACCTGTCCTTTCTCCCAATATATAGACTTTGCCCACACCTCTGACATTAAAAAACTATGGGTAGCTATCAGTCTGATGCAAGCTTGCCCATGTTGAAAACAGAGTGATACCGATGAGATCAAATAGTAGCAAGGCCAGATTAAGTTGGAAATTTCCAGAAGGCTAATCTTAACTAAATGATAATGAAAGCAGAACAATTTACAATGTACTTATTCTGGGAAAGACATGGTTTTAAGGATGCTCTAAATAATAATTGTTTAATACTCTCCATAATATTGGACTCTGAAACTCTGGAAAGTTATTTTTACTAATTAAGTGGTGGATCAGTCCGTCTCCATGAAACAAGGAAGAATCGTTACTATCTATACCCAGGTAGAGCTTATTGTTTTAACAAATTCCAATGGTTTGTAATAAAATATCAACACATTTTAATGGATTTATTCTGCCATTGTAAGGACAACTAATAATCGTGTTTATATAAGATATGATTCGAATTCAGTGAGAATGAACATATAGATTACTGGTTTAATTTCAGCACTCATTATCATACCCCCATTGTTGAATTGTGCTTTCATATGAAATTTTGTGAATTTTTTGTGTTCTCAAATTTGAATTTCCTTTATCTGCAAGTAGACTAGATATCTCTCATTCAGCAGGTTGACAAAATCTTTTTATCGTGACAGCATTCAATGCATTTATCAATTGCATTAGTAATTCTTATTCACAATGTGTAAATTACAACTTTATGTTTCACACGTGTTCCTTCTTACGCCTCTCATGTTGATTATAGCTTGTTCCTTGTTCACATCTCGCACTACCACATGATAACTTTGCTTCTCTTTTCATTTTTATTTGTTCTCTCCTTTTTTAAAAATATTGTCCATCTGCATTCTTCAACACAGAAGTTGTTTTGGTTGAAGAGTGAATTTTATATATCCTTTAATGTTTCATCACTATTTTTCTATAGATTTCCTGACCTATTTTATAAATTTTAGTCTATATAATACCTTGCAGTACAGTAACCTTTGATTTAGTTAATAAATATTCAGAACCTTTACCGTTGTTATAAAAAATTATTATTATCTGGTTTTTAAAAGAATTATTGTCTGTTTAACATTAAAATTGATAGTTTAATGTGAGTTAGAAATTGCGAACTTACTTATGAATGATATTAAGTAAGTATGCATTCAGAAATACACACAAATCTTATAAATAGTGACTACCCATCTACTATCTTTTGTGTCGGTACACACGTATGAATACACACACACATACACATGTACACATACACATAAACATGTATATATTCAACATATAAATAATTAGTTTAACCAAAACCCCCTCGCCCCCCATAACCCGATAATGAGAATACGCATTTATTGTTGTCCTGCCAAACCCCCAAAACAAGACTAAATATGCATCCAAACATAAGGCTTAGATAAAAATCTACACATACACCAAAATTAACAAGGGTCAATTTTGCATAATAATCGAATATTTGATAGGAGGGAAAGTCATTCCCAGGGAAGCTTATGAAAATATTGTTCCTTCACAGCAAATGGCTGCTGTCCTCAAAGGCTACTTAACTTGTATTGTCTTTAATACTCATATCAATCCTACCAAGGAAGTATTTTTAGTATCATTTTTCAGTAGGCTCAGAGAGGTCATTGTGTAATAATTGACTGTGTGAAGATTTGAACTGAGATTTGCCTGATGTGAAAGCCTATGATTTTTCTGCACTAGGATGAAAAAAAAATCTCGGAAGGGGAAAAAAAAGAAACTATTCCATGAGAAATCAGGTTACCAGGACCTGCAGAATCCCTTTCCCTAATCATCTCTCTGTGCATGGGGCTGGCCACTCAATAATGCATACAATAAATCATAATGTAGAATGGGCATTGGTACCTAACTGGAATCTGTAAATGTTTGAACTGTTCAAAGAATGCCTATGTAATATTCTTCAACTGTCCCACTTCAGCCTTGGCTTTGATTGCTTTATTCTTGACAGAAGTGGTCACAATGTTGTGTTCAGTCATCCTTTGAAAGAACATTCTCCCGTAGTATTTAAATATAGTCGATTTTCCACAGCTTTAATTCGCACCAGGTTTTCAGTTGCACACTTATTATATAAACAGGTGTCCAGCATAACCACTTCTTCTATTAAAATTTTCTTGAAAATTGCACAGTAAGCTATTTCTGGTAGTGCCTGTTTTAGAAACGCTGACCATCTCCTTTTGGGTTGACTGTATGCAACAGCAAGATAAGTCTGGGCACAATTATCATAATTTAGGGCAACTGAGATGAGGGAAAATGTGGATAAACAGAATCTTTATATTTTAGCACATTTTAGTTACTTAATTTAATCTTTTAAATTTTGGTAGCTTTCACTCTCCTTCACCAAAACAAAAGCATTATTATTTTTTTTTCAACACCTGGTGATGTCTATAATAAAAATGAAACTGTAGGAGTCATGCTTCATAGTGTAGAGCAGTGGAACTATAGACCTCATCAGTCAGCCCAGCATTACCTGGGAGCTTGTTAGATGTGCAAATTTTCCATCCTGGAGGTACAGAATCCAAATCTCTGCAGCGATTCCGGGGCCGGGTGCTGGAATTTGTGTTTAATCGAGCTCTGCGGGTGATTCTGATGCATGAGGGGTATTCTGGATGACCACTACCCAAGATCCTTAGACTGGCAGCATCAGCATCACCTGAGTGCAGAATCCTGGCCCACACCACTGCCTACTGAAGCAGAAATTGCATTTTATAACATCACTATGTTATCAGTTCACACACTCAATAAAGACCTAAAGACTGTCTCATAAGACAACTAACTCCAATGTATTCCATCCATGTCTCCTGTCCTAAAATTCCTGATGTTCTATTTACTGTGAACAAAAATGACTTTTTTTCTGGAGTGCAATGATTTTAACTCCAATCTTGCTGTTCCTCATATATGGAAAGTGAAACCTAGAGGGAATTAAAATAGTAATCCACTGATGGGCTAAGTCTAATGACTGTGGTTCCTTTCTCTTCTCTAGATGGTGTGGTGGAGATCATACCAGCTCTTCCATGTTGGTGTACAATATCTCTGCCATTGACTTTGCCAAGTGTTAGATTATCCACTTCTTTCAATGTTGTGGAGTAAAGCATTGAAGACTTTGTCAACATGCAGCTAAGCAATGCATTACATCTCCATCAGTTAGTATTGAGACTAGAATTAATTTATAAGATAAGCTGTGATGAAAGCAGCATTGATTATGAGTCATAGGTCTGCTACAGAGCCCTGGTATAACTATGCATAAATTGTGATTTTTGATAGTCCACTGATTACTTCGAGGTTTACTTTATTGGTCTGAGAAATATGAAAAAAAATGAATTAATTATTTAAAATAATTTAATGAATCAACTTGTCTTGATTTCCAACTCAGTGATTCAGTAATCACTTCAGCTACTCAGATGGCTGAAATGAGGTCATCAAATAGGTTTACTTTGATAAGGAGTCAGGCCAGGAAAGGTTCAGTGCAAAGGGGAAGTCAGTGCAGATACACTGTGCAGGCAGATGCCAAGAGATGGTACCAATCCTCTTTCCTGGCATGTGAATGGGCTTTAATGAGGCCACCAAGGCAAGATCCTTTCAGGGACTCCTTTCTACAAGCACTAATGTTTGTGTGCCTGGTTACCACTTCCTTGTTTGAATTTCAGGAATATATATACTATCCATTCACCATGATTTCTGGCTCTGTTAGTGGTATTCTTGTTCCCTTTTCCCCTTTCTGAGATGTGTTGGGGACAGGCAGTGCTAGGGACCCTGAAAGCAGCTATCCCCAGGTGCAGCGAACTTCTCTGGCATGCTTCATTTAATGAAAATAGTTCTGGCACTCTCATAAACCCTTTCATCCTTGAGTCTTAAATTATTTCACAAACATTTATTCTTATAGAATTCCTGCAAGGCACACATTATAGAGTCACAGATTGATGAAGACTTGGAGATAAAGAACTTCAGAGATCATTTGCTTCAAATCACTTCATTTTTCAGGTGAAAAAATGGAAACCCTAAAAGGTGAAGTGACTTACCCAAGCAGTTCTCTTTTAAGAAAAGTGAATACAATACAGTTAGGTGGATGATTCCAAGCCATAGAATGCATTTTTAGTCATTGTATACAGTAACCTTTAAATTTATATTTACTGGCCTTGGGAAGAAATCTACTCTCTCTTTTTAAAGGCAGCTTTAAGGGTTGGAGAAGTGGATAGAGATGGGATAATAAAATTATATGTCAGTAATGAGTGATGGATAATTAAGTTTTATTTTTATAATGTTTATATATTTATTTTGAGAAAAAGAGAGAACAAGAGGGGAGAGAGGGGCAGAGGAAGAGAGAGAGCGAATCCCAAGCAGGCCCTATGCTCAGTACATAGCCTGACATGGGACTCGACCCCATGAACCAGTGGGATCATGACCTGAGCCAAAGTCAAGAGTTGGATGCTTAACTGACAGAACCACCCAGGTGCTCCAGTAATGAGTACTAATTTAAAGTAGTATATTAGTGAACAGAAGAAACAATATTATCACTGCTCATTTAATCTGATGGTACAGACTGGGAAAAACTGCTAGAAATGAATCTCTCTTTATCAAATCTAACATCCTCTTCTGTCTTTAATCCTACATAGATCCAAACACTTCTTACTACTTTGTCACCACCTTCTCCCACCTCCACATATTAATCATCTGCCACTTTAAAGTATGAAAGAGATTGGATGGAGAATAAAGATACTGACCCAGAAACAGACCCACTGATTTACAAGATAACCACATAACCTTTGGCACCTTTTCAGAGAAGGGAGAATAACACAAAAGCTATTGAGATAATATTTATCCCATGGGTACAAGGCATTTTCAAGGATTCAAAACTGTCATCTGAGAGTTCACAAACAGCAGGAAAATATCTTATATATACTCATGCCTACCCCAAAGTTAATGAGGCTAAATATATGATAGCGGTGCAAATGAAGTGCTATGGGAACACAGGGAAAACATATGAATTTGAAATGGGTGGATTTGGGAAGACTGGGCAAAGAATTCAAAGTGAATCTAGAAAAATATGGTTGGTAAAAATGAGATTGATGGGAAAAGGGCATTCCAGATAAAGAGGAATATATTTTACTAGAAGCATCATGTTTCTTCTTTCCTGAAAGACAAAGACAAGTAGAAGAGAGTCTCAGGGATGAATGACAGTATGATGGCAGAGCCAAAGGACTAATTTGTGGAAAATAATGCAAGCAAATGAGGATATGAATCATGACTAGTGACAATGAGTAAGTTCCACTTGAGCGAACTTATTTGGAGCATTTAGGGAAATTTTACTGCTGGGTAGATGGATAAAATGAAGGAGTGGGAAACAGGGTTACAGTACAGAGAAAATGGAGAAATATTGAGATAAGGTAGAAGACAGGAAGTCTGCAAAGGCCCCATTTAATGTTGTATAATACAATCAACTAAGAACAGCATTGACAGAACATTAGAAGACATAAGGATTTGACCAAACCATAAAATGATTTTACCTCTAAATTCTTAGGACTTGCTTTTTAAAGTTTTCTTTTCCAGGAGACATGATTAAATCTAGAAATGTATATCTCAAAGGATAATACAATTGAAGAGATCTGATTGATGGTCTAAGAAAATGAGAAAGAGTTAGGACCATATGATAAATCTGAGTAGATGATGGTAATATTTTAAGATAAATGTGGTATCCTCCCCCCCTCGAAATCATAGCAAGTTAGAGCAAAGAGTGACTTTAGGGCTTTTTATTGATGAGTCTCAAAATAATTATATTGAGTGAAAGAAGCCAAATCTCCCTTCCCCTACCACAAAAGAGTACAGACTTTATGATTTAATTTTTGTAAAACTCTAGAAAAAGCAAACTGTAAGAACAGAAAACGGATATGCTTGGAATTGCTTGGGAATGAGGGCAGCATTACATAGATTATAAAGGGGCATAATGAAACTTCAGGTTGTTATGAATATGTTCACTGTCCTGATGTATAGTTTAATAGGAGTGTGCGTGCAAAACATCAAATTGTTCACTTTATACATGTGCATTCTTTTGTATGCCACTTATACCTCAATAAAGTAGTTTAAGAAAAGAAATAATATAAATGACAGGAAATCTATTTGCACCCAGAATATATAGTAATTTGGCAAAACCTTCCTTGGATAGCACCTAAGAACATATGCCTATCTGATACAGGATATCGCATCTTCCTGTGGAACAGGGAAAATTACTAGTGATTTTTTAAAAAAGAAATATGACTTTTATATCTCTATAAAAATAGAGTATTTTTGCAATTCATTGGGAGGGAGGAAGGCTCTGGACCTGTTTTTAAGATGCCTGTTTTCTGATGCCAGCTATGGCTCTGACTTACTCTGTGATTTTGGAACTTAATCTCATTTCATGACATGCAAAATGGAAATTCAAACATCTATGCCATGCTTCACAGACATAAAAAAGATGAAATTATTTAGAAATATTTGGAACGCTTTTGTTGGTACTGTGCAAGCCGATAGGGATACAAAGATAAAAAGGACGTGTTCCTTTCTTTCTAGATGCTTGTATTTTCTCCTCCCCATAGATGATAGATAGAGATGCAAATCAAGTGTAAGATACTCTAAATTTTATAATCATGTTGTGAACCAAATACAGTAGAGGTACAGAGATGGAAGGCCCTAAATACCTAAGGGTCGAGCCAGTAACATCCCAGTTGGTCTTGAAATAGTTAAGCAAAAAAGAGTATCAAGATTCAATGAAGAGGCATGTGCAAAAGCATATAGACCTCAGGGGGCATGGTACTCAGGAGATGTCTTTGAAATTCAATTTTCTTGGGGGACAGGGCAAGTGTGAGAGGTTGTTGAATGATGAATCTGAGGACAGTGTAGGGCAATATTGAGATGGATTTTCTGTGCTACCTTGGAAAATGTAGAGAGTTCAGACCAAAGGGAACCTGTTGAGTTTCTAAGTGTGAGACTATGTAATCAATATAAAAGTAGCACAAATATATTTTGCACTAGACAGGTAAAAAAAAAAAAAGTGAACATACTAAAGAAAATTAGTGAAAAAAATAATGTATTGATTAAATATTTGACTTTTCCTATGTATTCTTTTGGAGTTCTATCAATAAATACTGATGCAGGAATATAACAAAACTGTCCACAATTTTATTTCCTGTTAAAATGCTTTTGCAGTGTAAATCTAGATTCATGCTTAACAGCAAGTTAAGTCATTATTATACTTCTCTGTTTTTTAATTTAAAGGTTTAATAGTAGTGATTTACCAAAAATCAAAGACTGTTTTCTTAGGAAAATATTGACTAAATTTAGTTTCCTCTTGGGAAATAGAGACTTGTAAAATGTAAGTGTGCTGGAGAAATGCAAGCACAGTTAAAAAAGGAATGGTATTAATGGCAATGTAATTGAGAAAAAGCAAAGCCAAATAATTAATCGATCTTTTTCAATTTAATCAGTAGAAAACTAGATGAATGATATCCTTACTGAAGTCAGTTCTTTGCTTGGCCTTGAAATTTTCCAACATTACTAATGGAAACAATATTTATATCTATTTTCTTAGTTTCCTAAGGACAGTGTTGTTGTTTCAGTGTGAATTTTGGTGGCAGGAAGGACTGAGTTTAGCCCACATTGTAAGGCAGTTTTGCTGGGTAACTTTAAGCAAGTTATTGGACCACTCTAATGCTCAATTCTTTCATTGTCAAATGAGAATAATAATATTCAAATTACAGGGTTGTTACAATGGTCAGATGAAAGAGGGAATCTAAAATACTTAGCATAGTGTATGATATACAGGAAACCCTTGGTAAAAATTCGATATTATACTTGTTGTTCTTGTTATCTGGACTTGTTGGGACTGGCAAATCAAAGTGGGACTGATTTTCCTGTTCATACTACATACATACGTGTATAGCCCTATGGTGAGTGAAAAGAAGCACCACATTGAAAACCAGGAAATTTAGCTCTTGCCACAGCTCTGACATTAGTGAGCTGTGTGACTTTGAAGATGTAATAGGATGTCTCTGATTCTTTTCATCTATAACACGAGGGAGCTTGACCATGTATTAGATTTTAAAAATGTATTTGAATAATCTTAGAGATTCAGGGATTTCCTTTGTTGATGCACACTGAAATGGAGAAAAGGGAGAGGAGAAAAGATGGGACTTAACTATCCACCTTTGCTTCAATATCTGAACCAATTTAGTTTCGGATCACCTGGAAGGATTTTGCTTGAAAGAACACCCCAAAACTATGAAAGTTTGCAAACCACTGTATTTTGTAATTTCTAAGATTCCATTGGCTATATAGTTTTGCAAATATGTTTAACTACGTATAAGATCTGAATCACTAACAAAGTCCAAAACATTTCCTGAATGCAACCATGCTAAAGATGGAAATAATTGTATTTTCTTGTGAGGATAGAGAAATTAATAGGATATGTGCCAAATATAATGATTAACAGTTTTATGTCAATTCAATTCCTATAAAAATCTTATAAAAGAGGCATTGGTGTTTCATTTGAAAGATAAGACAAGGAAATGAATACCCAAGAAGTTTAAATCATACCATAAACAATCAATTTGGAATTTAAACTCAAATCTAGGCAACTCTGAATATTATGCTCATTCCTTTGCATTAGTAAATCTCTAATGAAAAAGCCAATAATACAGTAAGAAATAGCCCAAGGTATCATTCAACCCACTTTTAAGAAATCCACCTTAGGTCTCTTTAATTGTTTAGTTGAACAAGTTTTCTCTGAGCACTTACTCTGTGTCTAGCCCCTTTGAGCCCAGGAAGATAAGTAGTCCAGAGCTCCTGCCCTCTAAAGGCTTATGTACTAGGCCTTAATATAAAGAGAAGATAGGCCCTTAAAAGGAAGCTAATATATGAGAGAACACAGATATACGATCTAGTTCAGGTTTACTGGCGAAAGGAAAGATCTAAGAGATCTTGGAATACACGTTAAGTATAGTTCATCTGCAAATAGTAACAGTTCATCTTTCTAGATGTATGTGAATAGGATGAGTCTGGCCAAGTCCTGAAATAGGAGGAGAAGGGGGAGGTAAGTAATTCAATATAAATTCCAGAAGAGGAAGGTAGTGATGAGCAGAAAAGGGACTATGTTAATAATTTAAGTCATTGGTTAGTAACCTGCCCCTCATCTTACACCAGAGCATCTAAGTCTTGGTGCCTCTGTAAGCATGGCCTGTCTTTCTCTTTAAGGCTGCCAGCTACCCTCACCCAAACTGGAATTCATAGATGTGAGGAAAAGACCAGAAGCAAACACGCACTGTGGACATCGTTAGGCATCATTAAACCCATGGTGTCAGGGCGCCTGGGTGGCTCAGTCAGGTAAGTGTCTCTCACTCTCGGTTTCAGCTCAGGTCATGATCTCACAGTTTGTGGGATGGAGCTCTGCATCAGGCTATGCACTGACAGCACAGAGCCTGCTGGGGATTCTCTTTCCCCCTCTCTCCACCCCTCCCCTGCTGGCTCTCAAAATAAATAAATAAACTTTAAAAAAAGAAAGTCACGGCTTCACACCATAAAATTATCACGGCAAGAAGGACTGAAATTTTGCTGTGAGGTACAAAATAGCAAGCCAAAAGAGTTGTTTTCACTTCAAAGGGAAAAAATGTGAAAAAAGTGCAGGCTAAATAGTAAGGTGAAGTAGCTGGAGTTTCACGATGATGAAATTGACACTTCCCTTGGCCAAATTACACTTAATATTTGATGCTGTCTATTGTCACCTGGTGCTTGCACAAAGAGGGTGATCTTTTCAACACAAATCCTTTCTCAGTTTGGAGAAACTCTAGAACTGTCCTTATTCTATTTGAGTGGCTATGGGAAAAAGAGCACTCAAATGATGGAAACAAGAATTACCATCAATTCTGAACTATAACAAAAGATTGAAAGTAAAGTTAAGCATTATACCAGAAAAATAAAATCATTTAAGATGCTCAATGAAAATCATATTGTAACTCATGTTCTTTTTGAAGACTTAAATACCTAGATATAGATTCCTTAAAATGAGACCAAGCTCTGTACCTCTACAGCAATTTGGTTCATATTAAGTAGCATTTAAGCTATTTTTGTCTGAAATTGGTCTGACAAAAAAGCTTGTTTATCTTCTTTTCATTTGAGAAGCTGCTTCCTTCCTGGCAATAATATGGTTGGCATGGTTGATGCAGACCTGATCCAGATTTCTAATGCACCATTGGAGAGGGCTTCTCAAACTGGAGGAGCCCTGGCTATGGTCGCCAGTGGGCACTGCTCCAGTCCGTAAAGGGGCACCTGCTTCCTGCATCAGGAGGATGGTTGTGCATCAGGCTGGGCACGTGGTAAGGGGGCTCCAACAGAAGCAGACCTTCCGGACACACCTGGAATTTCTACTCTTCTGGAACTTGGCATCATGACTGTTTGCACTTCCTGCATCATGGAGGTAAGCCCACCTTGTTTTCTCCTCTTCTGCTTCATGTCCTGGGTATGTGGCAGCAACTACACAGGCCACACAAACATGAGACACATAGGTGAGTAAGTTCAGCTGAAAAGGAAAACCATTGCCCCGGAGACGTAGAAAACGAATAGCAAGCAGAGTCTCTATGAGTTATCCCAGGACCCAAGAGCAAACCACTTACTTTCAGCCATGTGTTCTTTACTATAATTCAACTGATGCATTTGTGGATTCACACACAAAAAAGGAAAAACAATTATGACATGAGGTTTGGGACAGAAGCTCTGAGTTCAAGTATCTCTAAGCCACTTCTATCACTATCCCACTGGATGTCTGAGGTAAATCTCTCAGCGTCTCTGAGCTTCATTCTCCTTGATGGTAAAATGCTGACCAGAGAACTTCAAGGTTCTTTCATCTTCTAAAGTCCTAGGATAGTTTGGCTTTACTGATGTCTATCCTAGTAGATGTTTCACTAATCACAGAAATGATGAATACAAAAGGATCTACTCCTTGGGCACCTGGGTGGCTCAGTTGGTTAAGTGTCCAACTTTGACTAAGGTCATGATTTCACTAGTTTGTGAATTTGAGCTACACATCATATTGGGTCTAAGCTATCAGAGCAGAGCCCACTGCATGTCCTCTGTTCCCCTCTGTCTCTGCTCCTCTTCCGCTCATGCTTTATCTCTCTCTCAAAATAACACTTTTAAAAAAGGGTTTACTCTTTAGAAAAAAAAAAACATTTCATATATAGTGAATACTAATATATAGACAGATATAATAATACCTAGAACATAAGCTAGATTTCTTTATATTGGGGTTTTACTGTTCATCACATTTTTGATCTGTGATATGTGTTAACTCCAAGGAGGTTTCTTGGTTGTTTTATTTTATTTTTGTGGTTGTTTTTTGGGGTTTCTTGGTCAGTGCTGAAATAACACAGGTATTCTAGGCAGATATTTTCCAGTGATGACTTGCAGTTAGGGGTTCATTTGGAAAATTGTCTGAAACTGCCCAAAAGGCCCAGATTCTAAATTCCTGAGATAAAGCCGACTACTGGTTGGTACATGGCACCATGATGCTTTTTTTCCCTTAATTTTAATGCATTATATTGCTAAGTTAAACAATTTTATAGTTAAATCTAATAGCATAGAATCATAGGATCTTAGGTGTACAAGTATGTCAAGGATACATTACAGTATCCAAGATACACTAAGATTTGATGGCATAGGATGAAGGCTTCAATGAAATGATTGCCTTTGGAACTAGGTCTGAAGTTGAGCACCCATCTTTTTCACTGGGTAAGGCTTGTCTTATATTTGTATTTTTACACACCTTGTCTTATTAAGGTTGATGCATTATAGCCCATCATTTAAATTCAATATGTCGTTATATCTTCTAGGTGTGTTTCTAACCCATTTTTGTTTTGATGGAAGTCTATTTGTTTCCCGGGCGCCTAGGTGGCTCTGTTGGCTAAGCGTCTGACATAGGCTCAGTTCATGATCTCATGGGTTGTGGGTTTCGGTCCTGTCTTGAGTTCTGTGTTGACAGCTCAGAGCCTGGAGCTTGCTTCAGATTCTGTGCATCCCTCTCTCTCTGCCCCTCCCTTGCTCATGGTCTGTATCTGTCTCTCTCAAAAATAAAAACAAATTTTTTAAAAGAGTCTATTTATTTCCTTTAAAACTTTTCTTGGGGAGCCTAGGTGACTCATTTGAACACCCAACTTTAGCTCAGGTCATGATCTCACAGTTTATGAGTTTGAGCCCCACATAAGGCTCTCTGCTGTCAGCCTGGAGCTTGTTTTGGATCCTCTGTCCCCCTCTGTCCCTGCCTCTCTCCCTCCAAAATAAATAAGAATTAAAATTTTTTTTATGTCTTTATTTTGAGAGAGAGACCGAGAACAAGTGGGGGAAGGGCAGAAAGAGAGGGAGACACAGAATCTGATGTGGGGCTCGAACCCACAAACTGTGAGATCGTGACCTGAGCCAAAGTTGGACACTCAACTGACTGAGCCACCCAAATACTCCTAAAATTTTTTAAATTTCTTTTATTCCATTAAATGCTATTGTATTAGTATTATCTTAGTCAATATTACTGCATTATCTGAAGTTTTCAAGTGCATCCTTTTAGTTTAGTTTCTTTGCTTTGTTTGGGGATTTATTACTCTAGGTACAGAGCACCTCTGTTATACTCTGATATTATCAGATGCATCTCTGCAAATTGTTCTTGCCAATTGCACTCTTCTGATTGAGGCACTATCATATTTTTCTTATATTTGATGTATTTTATTGACAGATAAAATGAACATATTGTGAAACATGATAGTATGCTATCATAGTTCTCTGCATTATTAAATATTTTAAGGATCAATCTGGTTAAATTCTCATCTAATATTTGAATCTCTTCTCCCATATCCTTCTAATTGGTCATACATATTCTATATTATGAATTTTTTTAAAGTCCATTTATCTAAGTAATCTCTACTATCCAAAATGGGGTTTGAGCTTACAACCCCAAGATCAAGAATCACATGTTCTTCTGATTGAGTCAGTCATATGCCTTATATTCTGAATATAGAATTATTGGGGTGCCTGGGTGGCTTAGTCAGTTAAGCATCTGACTTGGGCTCAGGCCTGGAGCCTGCTTTAGATTCTTTGACTCCTTCTCTGTCTGCCCCTCCCCCATTCATGCTCGTTTTGTCTCTCTCTCAAAAATAAATAAACATTAAAAAAATGTTTTTGAGAATTCTGTAAGATTTTGTAACTGGAAACATCATTTGGTTTGATTAAAAGTGTATTCCTCATAAAGCTAAATACTGATTTACTCTTTGACTCAGCAATTCCACTTTTAGGTGTATACACTAGAGAATTAAAAATAGTGACTCAAATATACTTGTACATTCATGTTCATAAGAGATTTGCAATAGCCAAAAGGTGGGAAAATTCAATTGCCCATCAACAGATGAGTGGTCAATAAAATGTGGCATTTGTGTATAATGTAATATTATTCAGCCATAAAAAGGAAACGTGCTCTTAAACATACTACAACTTGGATGAGTCTTGGAAACAATATATGTTTATATATATGCATATGGGTATATTATGGAATATATGAAAAAAGTCATATATGCCTCTAGAAGAGGCAAATTCATAGAAAGAGAGAAAGAGAGAATAGAACAGAAGAGACAAGGGACTGAGGGAGAAGGGAATGGGAAATTATTACTTAATGGTTAGAGTTTCTGTTTGGGGTGAGGAAAAGTTTTGGAAATAAATGGCATATTGGTTGCACAATATTGTGAATATAACTAATGCCACTGAATTGTATACTTTAAAAAGGTGGAAATGGTAAATGTACATCATGTATATCTCACCATAATAAGAAGAAAAATTTTTAAGTATATAATGTGATTTCCTGACTTTTTGGCATCTATGTTATTATTCTTTAAGGCAGCGGATAGCTTGAACATTTGCTTTTTGGCTGTGCTATAAGTAGAGCTTTCTGAAGTGGGCATTCTGCTCCTGAACTTAGAATATAATTTGTTTATATGCATATTTAATGTACTCCAGAGTGTTAAGTGCATGTTACTATGCAAACAAGCGTCTGCAGTAGATTTTCTACTAATAACCACATTGGAGATGCTCCTTGAACAGTTTCTTTTAGAGGACATATTAGCAGAGTTCTACACCACATGCTGGGTTTAGAATTTTCAACATCAAGGTAAATGCAGACAAAATTACTATATTTAAGGATAAATGGGACAGGAAGAGCACAGTTAAGCCAAATACTTATTGGAATACAACTTATAAAGTTAAAAAAAATCTGGAACTTTTAATCCTTCCATGATATCAACATGGAAGGTGGATGACATGTTTAACATTCTGTTGCATTTAAGACTTGGATAGAGATACTGGAAAAAGAAATAGATATAAGTGTAAATGTTAATTAAATGTGTATTAAACAATAAGTCACTAAGATAATGAATATAGATTGTAAAATGTCCAACCTCCTAGAGAAAATTAGACTGACCCCAGAAGAGTGGAGCCTAATAGCAACAGGTTGTCTGTCTTCGCATTGCAATTCTTTCTCCTTCCTTCTATGAATGGAATCTCAGAATCTCCTGTCACATTGACCCAAATCTCAAGAAAAATCATTGGTCTGACTGTAGGCACATGATCAAAACTATGTCACTCTGATCCTTTCCTGTATCTTGAGGACGAGATGGAAAGGACTCTTTTTTTCCCCTCTCCAGACTATGAGTTACAAGAATATGAGTCAAAGTCATCACTGTTCAAGTAAGAGCAACATGGAGGAGAAGCCTGAGAGAAAGATGCCAACAAAGAGAGGGTGTGAGCTTAGTGATAAAAATATGGAGTGATGACCTGACACTGAGGAAGTCTTGATATTCTGTCAATACCGAGGTCAACTCCCCAACTTCCCTTTTGCTGGGTTTAGCCTATGCATAAACACACATGTACATTCTTATATTAGTTTGAAGCATGTATTTATCACTTGGAATAGAGAATTCTGACCAGAAGCTCAGGAAACGAACAACTGAAGTAATAAATTCACATGGCAAATCAATAACATCTTTAAATTTCATTATATTGAAATGAATAAATAAAAACACATCAAAAGTAAGCAAAGTAGATGTGAAGGCTTACATTTTCCTATGAAACAGAGATCATTGGATTGGGTAAAAAAAGAGTTAAACAGGAAACACAACCCAAACAAAATAACACGGGCTTTTTTTTTTTTTATTTACTCTTTTAGCAACTTTCTTTCTTTTTTTTTTAATGTTTTATTTATTTTTGATACAGAGAGAGACAGAGCATGAGAGGGGGAGGGGCAGAGAGAGAAAGAGGCACAGAACCGGAAGCAGGCTCCAGGCCCTGACCTAGCTGTCAGCACAGAGCCCTACGCAGGGCTCGAACTCATGAATGTGAGATCTGACCTGAGCCGAAGCCAGAGGCTTAACTGACTGAGCCACTCAGGCGCCCCTGACACGGACTTTTATAATACAGGATGGAAAAACAACACAAAGGAAAGACTTATTTTAAAAAATATGATGATATTAATACAAGAAAAAAATAAAACTTAATGTGAAGATTATTTTGGGTAAAGAAGCTTATTTTATTGTGACATAAGGTATACTTTAAGAACTTACAACCATCAGGAGTCTTTAGTTTTCTAGTCACATAAGTTTAAGATATGCAAAGTAAACCGGAGAGAACATGTAAGTACTAATACATAAAGAAGTAGCCAAAATAGGAGATGTTAACACTTCTTTCAAAAGTCATCAGATCAGACAGTGTAACCACAACGAGAACAAACATGACTCGTGGGATGCTGCCATAGAGGGACTCTATTTTGCATCTCACGTCCTTTGCATTTCTTCAGTGAGCCTATTTTTCCCTTTTTCCTGACTCTGGTTAACTGGGTAGCTTCATCATTTACCCAAAAGAAATAGTTCCTGTTTATTTTGTCAAGCACAGTCTCAATTCAGCCATTAAAGTGTTCAGTCCCAGGCCATCATTAAAAACTCTAGTCTTGATTTAAGGCATCTTCCACTCTCAAAGCCAGGAGTTACAGTGGGCAAACATGTAGGCAAAGGAAGCTGATTGGGTTTTTTCCTCCCCTACTATTTCTACTCCTTTCTTCCTGGCTCACTGGCACCTCTAATTAACTGGGATGAGTGGGTGACAAACTTGAGGCAGGCCAAGTTGTCTGGTTTATGGAAATTTCAAGTCTTTTCCCCAAGACTGTGGAAAAGCAGTTTCTTACCAAACCTTAAATTACTACTTTGCTCCCACAGAGGTCACTTTAACCAGTATGTTATACTCAAGGTTCCCCGACTTGACTCAGACCCCAACGTGCTGCTGTTCTTGTCCTCAGGGGTCAGGGTCCACAGGTTACGCTCTGAGTAGCCATCTCCAGTCCACCTTCCAGTGACGGGGAGGAGTGCACTCCTCACTGTTCTTTCCTATGGAAGAAGAGGAATTGTGACTCGGAGGTGAGTCCAACCTTGAGAAATCTTCCTTAGTGGTTTTCTCCAAATTTAAATCTTGACATGTTATATCCTAGATGTGTGTGAGGAACTGGAGAGCTGTCTAAAGTTTCGGGAATACTTCGCCTGAAAATTCTGCACTGTGGGTCTGCTGCCTAACTTTGAGATGAAGTTTCCAGTATTCACGAGTGTCAACCCAAACTTCCATTTTAATAACTTCTAAAATAAGGTGAGATGAAAAGTATTTGAATAACAACTTATTCCCTGACTCTCTCTCCCTCCCAACTGGCTCTCAGAGGAACAGTGGTAGCCTTAAATGGATGCATAAGAAAAATGAAATAAAAAATGTATTAAGCCTTTAATGAGATGTTAGAAAACAACTCCAAAAAAAGCATAGTGAGATGGAATAAACAATGATAAAGTCAGGCTTCATGATATAGACATCAACCAAAAAAACCCAAAAAACAAAAAACAAAAAACAGAAAAAGGAAAAACCATGAAAAACAGCACTGTTTTAAATGACATCTGTTTACCTCTGAGTTCAATCAAATCATCCTACCAGACACTTAAAAGTTGTCTATAATTACTGTTATTTAAGCTGTTTCAAAGTAGAGAGAAAGATTAAAGCTCTCTTACTTATCACAAGGCTACTATAGCACTAAGCTACTAATGCAAGACTATCACATAAACTTAATAATAGCTCAGAGTCACATATGAACATAACTACAATTTTTTAAATCAGCAAATTAAGTCCTTTACTGTGTTAAAAAACTAATATAATGTAACCAAGTCTATTTATTTTAGAACTGCAAATATGATTCATGACTAAGGAATTATGTTTAATTTATAATAGAAATGGTATTTCAGATAATTGGGGAGAAAGACTTGCTATTTAGGAAATGATGTGTAACAATTGGATACCCAAATGAGAAAGATTAATGTTATAATTCTACCACTCATCATATACTAAAAGAAACTCCATATAAATCAATTATCTATATTTAGAAATTCACAGAATTGTTAGAAAAAAATGTCTTTATTTCCCAGGGACAGCAAAAGGCCTACTAATACGCTATAAGCTCAAAGCCCAAGAAAGAAAAGATTGAGAAATATAAGTCAGTAAACATTAACATGTACTATAGATACAATATACCTTAAATAAAGTGCAAAGACAAGCACAGCTTTGGAAGAAAGCATTTTAAAAGAAAAAAAAAACTTATATAAAAGATTATGAGCCTTAGTATATTTCAAAAAAAATTTTTTGATGTTTATTTTTGAGAGAGAGAGAGACAGAGTGCAGGTAGGGGAAGGGCAGAGAGAAAGGGGACACAGAATCTGAAGCAGGCTCCATGCTCAGAGCTGTCAGTACAGAGCCCATCATGGGACTCGAATCTACCACCCAGAAGGTGATGACCTGAGTCTAAGTCTGATGCTTAACTGACTGAGCCACCCAGGCCTCCTAACCTTAGTATATTTTTAAAATGTTAACAATGAAAAAAAAGCAATTATGGCAAATAATTAATAGTACTTGCTAGTAAATCTCAAAAGAATGCTCAGTGTCACAGGTAATCAGGGGAATACATATTAAAATAACAATGGTGTGCCATTTCCTGCTTGGATGATTGGGGAAAAGGAAAGAGATCATAGATTTTCCAAGGGGGAGCTTGGCACTCTCATTATTGAGTATGTGAATTGGTGCAGTTTTCTGGAGAATTATTTGACTGAATCTATTAAGTTAAAAAAAATGCCTCTCCTTTGATTCAGCACTTTTATGTCTCAGTATCTTTTCTACGGAATTACCTACCTATGTGCACAAAGATGGACGCTCGAAAAAATTTATTTTGGTATTGTTGGTAATAGCAAAAAAGGAAAAAAAGGAAGGAAAATTGGACACAACCTATAATGTTCCATCATTAAAGAGTGGTGAACAAATTTATGTGATTGATTTATTTAATGAGGCAATATACATAAAGCACTTAGAACAATGTCTGGCACCTGAAAAACACCAGGTATGTGTTAGTTACATTGGCCTCCCACCCTAGAATCATAAGCCCTTTGAAAGCAGCATGCTTGTCTGTTTCACTCATTACTATGTCCCCTGGGCCTAGTACAGTGCATGACACCTAGCAGATCCTCAGGCTGTAAGATCCTCCTCAGGTCAGGCTGACCCTAATGGAAAAATACCAACCATTGCTTCACTCTCCAACCCTCTTCCTGGTGGACAATTAAGGGTTGGGCAATCGGGCTCTGGAAGTCCTAAAATGTAACCCATAAATTATAACTTAAAGGTTAACTTGTTTCTCAAGATACTGCTGCGAGATCCCACCCTTTAACCGCAAAGTTCTCGCTTCTGTGCACCTGTTCACCTCCCCTTTGGACCTAGGATTGGTCCCTTCAAATCTCTCTTGAGACAAAGAACTCTAAAATTGATAGGATTCTGCCAAATCTTATGGTTGTGTGTCAGAATGTGATTGAACCCCATGTAATGCTGTAAACTATGATTGGTTACCTCAGTGATGACCTCTTCTGCTTTGCCATGATCTATATAATCCCCGAGCTTCAGATGGGCGGCACTCCCTCCTGACGACTTGCTGACACTCGGGAGAGGCCGTTTGGCTGAACTAAAATAAAACCCATTCACCACCTTCATTTGTGTCTGTGGGTTTCACTCTCGGTGACTCGCTTGAGGAGGGAAAGGTCTAACAAGGCAATATATTTAAAATGATTCCTGGAGCACCTGAGTGACTCAGCTGGTTAAGCCTCCTAGTTTTGATTTTTGCTCAGGTCATGCAGGATCTCACTGTTCTTAAGATGGAGCCCTGCATCCAGGCTCTGCATGGACAGGGTGGATCCTATTTGGGAGTCTCTCTCTCCCTCTCTCTGCTCCTCCCCCATTTGTGTTCTCTGTCTCTAAATAAATAAACTTTAAAAAATGACTCTTACATACACACAATGCTCTTTTTCTGTGATTACCCCTCAATATCCATTTTCTGCCCTGCTCTGATTCCTAGGAAGCTGACTTGGGGTTCCCTTACCCTCTGGCTTTTAGTTTGTAGCAGCCCATGGAGGCACAACAGCGCTGGAGGGTGAAAGAGCATTTCGGGTATTTCTTCTCTGCCACAATGTGGTTAGCAGTGAATTCATCCCTCTAACTATGGCCAGTCCTCTGCTGGTCAAGTCTGGACAAACAAACCCCACTCCATCCTTCCCACCTCCCACCCATGGCTACAGCTCTCACTAGGTATCAGTAACAGGGAAAGATATCTTCCTGTTTCCTCAGCTTCAAGGTAGTAACTACTTCTACTGTTGCTAAAACCTGGCTGCATTACCTTTGCTGGCTCCTGCCTATTTCCCATTCAGACCACAACCGATATACAAGCTAAGCAATATCACACAGCTATGAAATAGTGTGAGGGAGAACTAAATGAACTGACATGAAAACAATTCCACAGTGAATATGTTATGTTTTAAAAGGCAAAAAAAAAAAAAAGATACCCATATAGATACCATTTATCCACAGTCAAGATTTGCCATATTTTAAGGTTTAATGCTATTTTCAACGTTTAGATATTTCAAGTCCATAGTGCACCATAATAGAAGAAAGATTTGAATATATAATACACACTTGGATAACTCCGTGGTTTAAAAAGAGCTTTAGCTGTCTAAATATACAATGACTGTAAATACTAGACGACGTGTGCCATTCCAGCAACAATGCTGGGAGAGGATTCCATACCCTCCGGCTGTGTCCCACAGAGCAAGGACTCCCTGAACACCTACTGGCCATTTGTAGCACCATCACCGAGCATAATGCATGATACTGTTACGGAATCTGGTCTGGGTCACCAGGCCGCCGAAGAAGCCAGAGGCTGTCGGAGATCTTGGAAGGCAGGTTTATTTCACACCGGTGCTCTCAGGTCCCTGGAGAATGAGCTCATCCGAGCGCACCAGTGTAGAATAAACCTCCTCCATTCCCAGATTCCCGAGTGACGCTTGGTTCTTCCGCCGGATGATCCAGACCAGGTTCCATAACGTTTGGTTCTCTGACCAGGAAACCCAACCGCGCTTGCTCGTTGTTGTCACCAGTTTGGGAAAAAGGCGAGGCGGTGACCGGAAGGAGGAATTGCGAACGAGAAGGCGCGTCCTGGTCCTGCTTGAATTTCAGCAGTCCAGCTTGGTCGCCTCGCCCGGCCTGGCTCCGCCGGACTTGAGCAGACTTGGCAGGTGAGGACCTGGAACCGACGTTGAAACCGGTAAGGCCTGGGCCCTAAATCTGTCCTGCCTGCCCACCCCTAGTGGTGGAAGGGGGAGCTGATCACTCACTCCCTGGAGACCTCAGGGGTCTCATCATTAGAAATTCTGTGGGAGGGAATGTAATAAACTTCCTCCCTTCCAAGAACTCTGAGCACCACTGGGTTCTTCCTTCGGGTGATCCAGACCCGGTTCTGTAACAATCTAGCACAATAGCATCATCTGCTGAAAATTTTTGAATTGTTATGGCACTTTGGTTTATAAAGGGATGGTCAAAGAACAGACTGTAAAGTCTTAAAAACTGTTGGTGTTTAAATGGTCAAAACCTCAGGAGTTTCCCTGTTCATATTCAAGACTGGTCCCTAAACCTGAAGGGCAAGGAGAGGCTGAAGAAAGAGTCAGGCTACTCCAGATGGGAAGGTGACAGATTTAAAAAGTAAAGGAGGGAACTTACATCCAAGGCTTTTCTTGAATAGATGCAAGGTGATTGGATCTCTACAGTCACTCGCTGACCTAATCTCAAAAGATTTTACAAAGGCTAGGTTCAGCGCATGCTTAGTCTGGGTCTTCTCAAGAACCCCTTACTCTGAAGCCTGGGTTCTTGAAAACAGCCCCCACTGTGGGAATGGCCAGTGGAATGTGTGTTCCCAGGCCTGGGGGTTGACGAGACTCCCATTCCCCTGGCTAGCTTGTGGGTAACTAGCAGCCGTGTCCTCTCCATGGCTTTCCCAATTAACATCTAGAAAATTATATTGAAACATCAAAGTAGTAATGACAGCTACCTCTGAGTATGGAATGAGAACTGGTATGGGCACAGGGGAAAGTTATCTTTTTTTTCCCCCTCTAAACTTCTGTATTATCAAAAAACCATTTTACAGCAAGCCTATATTAGTTTTCTAATTCTGGAAGCAAATTTAAATAATTTTTGATACAAAAGAATGATGGGATCTTCTAGAATGGAATTCTGACAAAATTTTGTAATTGTATGGAAGAGAAAGAGACCGGAGAACAGTTTGACTACACACAGAGCTCTCCCCGATACCAGCATTTAAAAGAACACATAGGGGCCCCTGGGTGGTTCAGTGAGTTAAATGCTGACGTCTGCTCAGGTCATGATCTTGCAGGTTTGTGAGTTCAAGCCCTGCATTGGTATCTGTGCTGATAGCTCAGAGCCTGGAGCCTGCTTTGCATTGTGGGTCTCCCTCTCTCTCTCTGCCCTTCTTTGGCTTGTGCTCTGTCTGTCTCTGTCTCTCAAAAATAAATAAACATTAAAAAAAATAAAAGCACACATAAAACCAGGAGAAGCTGGTCCAGAGAGGTCACTAGAATCACTAATCTCATAGTGGGGATGAAGTACTGAAACAGAGCAAGTAGGTCTACAGCAATACGGCCAGGATAGCCCAAAGCCCAGCCTGTCTTGAGGTCTATCAGGACAATAAAAAATATATATGTTTTTGCTAAGAACAGACAAAAATAAGCTGAACAAGAGAAGGACTTGTGTAGGGAAGGTGCACACTTTCGCTAACCTGACAGAAACCATGTACACTCAACTATTATTTTCTTTTGTTTTCTTTAACAAAAAGATACAAAGAAATGGTGCTGGGGGAACTGAAACTCAGCACATGAGAGAAGATATCAAGCGAACTCCTAGACCCTTAAGTGGTGTTTGGTTTTCAGACCCGAAAAGATTATATTCTAGTGTAATCAAAGGATTTACAAATGTGATAAGAAAACACTCTGAATAGGACAGGCTTAAGGAGGTGAACCAATATTCCAATGTTTCAAAATAAGAGACTGATTCTGAAGACTCACTTAAACGCAATTCGTGTGTGTGTGTGTGTGTGTGTGTGTGTGTGTGTGTGATCTTTTATTTTCTTTAATTCTATCAGTATCTTATTTGCACAGAGACACTGTGTTGGTTTGCTGGGGCTGTCATAATGAGGTCACCACAGAATGAGTAGCTTAACAGACATTTATTTCCTGGCAGTTCTGGAAGCTACAAGTCCAAGACCAAGGTGCAAGTAGAGCTGGTGTTCCTCCCTCTTGTCTTGTAGATGTCACCTTCTTCTGTTGTCACATGGTCTTCCTTCTGGTATCCTAATTACCTTTTCTTATAAGGATACTAGTCATTTTAATTAGCTCCCCTGGCTCAATACCTCATTTTACCTCTTTAATGACCCTGTTTTCAAACATAGTTGCCTCAGAAGGGATTGGGGGTTACGGCTTTATCATATGGAGTTTAGAGGGATAAAATTTAGACCATAAGAAATATTTATCACCTTAAACTGAAATTTAATTATTTTGGTGTATGTCTTATCATTAATATGATTATATAAACTTAAATGATGGAATGCTAGTTTGATGTGTTTATATCTCATGGCATTTTTAATCAAGATTTTGTTGAGGAAGAATGACTGACTGCAATGAATGAATGAAAGGTACATATTGTGAAGCAACACTTTTCTTGTCTCATCTGTCTAACTCAGACTGTAGGCTCCTGTGGGAACACTGCTGCTGAAGGGAGAGAGAAGTTAGTAAACAAAGAGCTAAGGCGGCTTCTGTAACAGCCTTTTGATTACAGACAGTGAGGAGCAAGTCATGACGGGTACAGGGACAGCTGTCCTGAGACCCTTCGTCCGCCTCACAGACGGCTTTCTTCTGTGAACAGGATAATATCAACCCCAGTCCCATCAGACGAGGCTTCCGTCCGGAATTCATCCTAAGAAAGGAAATAAGGCATTTAGTGACTTGTGATGTTTAGTATCTTCTTGAGTTCTGACTGTATACCAGAGTCAGGGTATCTTTCCATAGACACGGTAGTTTGATGATTTTAAACTTGGTAATTGGTAATTGATAATTGAACTTCTTGACAACCCTTCAGATCTCTACAAACCATCCTTCTGTCAACCTGCTTGGCCCTTCCCAGTGCTAATCCCTCAGTTGTCAAGAACTAAAAATTCTTACAATCCCAACAGTGCCACAGAGCTGTTTTAGGCCTAAAACCTGCAACACCATCTCCACTCCAGTATGGTGGTGGAGACTTTATGCCACAAAATTCCACAGCACTGAGTTAGGTACACATATGTTGAAGGCTGCCATTCTAGAAAATTCAACATAAATTAAGCATTTCACTGATACAGAGAAATATGCTCAGAGATCCAAATCCCTGACTTCTTTTTTTTTTTAATATTTATCTATTTTGAGAGAGAGAGAGAGAGCGAGAGCAAGAGAGAGAAGAAAAAGGAAGAGGAGGAGGAGGAGAAGGAGGAGGAGGGACACACAGAGAGAGAGAGAGAGAGAGAGAGAGAGAGAAAAAATCCCAAGTAGGCTCCATGCTGTCAGCTCAGAGCCCAATGTGGGGCTCAATCTCATGAACTGTGAGATCATGACCTGAGCCGATATCAGAAGACCAATGCTTACCTGACTGAGCCACCCAGCTGCCCCTCAAAGCTCTGACTTCTAAATTAACTTTATGAATGTGTTTCCAGATGAGGACTGTTCATAAAAGTGTTTTTCTGAAGTGGTCATTATTTTTTACATTTATTAAATTTTCTCATTTCATTTCAAGCTTAACTTACTAAATTTTTGTAAAAAGAAGTACCAGTAGACTGATGTGGGCAGTATTTATGATCTTTCTAATATGAGATATTTGTGAGGCAATGATATGTATTCAGGAATCAACTTATCTAAACTGGTGAATGCAACTTGATAAAATGAAATCAGTTGGTCAGCTATTAAATAATTACAAAATTAAGGCAATGTACAGAAATAGTGTACTCCTTATACTCCTTAATAAATAAGACTGACAACTATTATTGAAATTATTTTTTAATCCTTTCCTGGTATGGCACTTATGGTTTCTCCAAACATGAAAGGAAATAGAATGTAGCGATTCTGAAATGCACTTTGAAGTCACACAGACCAGAATTTTAATCCTCGCGCTTTCATTGACTGGAGGTATGGTCTTGGGCCTAAGTTTCTTTATCTTCTACTGGGATGAAAGAAATCGTGTATTTCAAGGAGTCCAATGTAGTGCTAGTCATACAGAAACACTTTATAAATAGTACTTATTATTATTATTCTGCAGACTTAACTAAATTTCTATGAGTAGTGCAAGGGCTACAGAAGAGACAATATGAGGGGTGCCTGGGTGGCTCAGTCGGATAAGCGTCCGGCTTCAGCTCAGGTCATGATCTCATGGTTCGTGGGATCGAGCCCCACATTGGGCTCTGTTGACAGCTAGCTCAGAGCCTGGAGCCTGCTTTTGATTCTGTATCTCCCTCTCTCTTTGACCCTTCCCTGCTCACACTGTGTCTCAAAAATAAAATTAAGAAAACATTAAAAAAAATAAGAGACAATATGTTTTGTGAGTACATTGTATTGTTACCCGAATAAAAAGGCAAATAATTACAGTGCATACAGTACATTTTTCTGACTCATAATGTTTTCTCAATAGATTTTCCTTTCATTGACTTCCTGTGTCCTGTGCTTTTCCTTCAAGTGTATTGATGACCCAGAGCTTTCTTTCATAATCTTTACTTGATTTAAAGAAAATAAAGAAAACAATCACAATGAAAACTTTTATGTAAATTGTCATCATATACTTTGAGAAATCCTTTTTGATGGAAGATGCTTGAAGCAATCCATGTCTAAGTGGAAAAATGATATAGCAATTGTTGCTCTACCCTTTTCTCTGATTACTGTTGCTAATAGCTAATAAGGATTTGAAAAGGAACCATGAGAAGCTCTTGAAGTTCACCTGGTTCAAGTAATGTAATCATTTCTACACATTCTATAGAAATTCATTTCTATATTCATTCTTCATTTGTTATGCTGAGCCTTACACATGGATTCAGGTAGACAGAGGATGCAAATCAAATATCTCTGGTGACTTTGATTTTCATTATTGTATTTGTGTTTGTCATTCTCAAGGATCTCTTTATAATCTTTTCAAATTTATTGTGACAGCTCTTATAGTTTCCTATTTACTGCAGATATCTTAAACTATTTCTGTTAGTTTGTTAAGTACGATAATGTTAAAGAAAAAAAACCCTGCAGTTGTTAACATGTAAGGAAGACTTTACTCAAGACTACTACACTAGCTGGGGGACATTAGTCTTAACTCTGGATAGGGCAAAGGTCATTGGGGATTTATAGCCAACAAGCAGAGTGAAGGGGTCCATGGATGGAAAAATATTCCAAGGAGATGGGAAGGGCAGGGATATTCTTGCTAAACTGATGTAACAGTATTCCTGCTAAAGGCAGTTGATGACCTTATCCACTAAAGGTGAGAGATGAGAAACTGGATCAGATGCCAAAAGTGTGGGATTCTCACTACCCTGAGCAGGATTCTTGCTAAAACTGGGCTCATCAGGCCAAAGACAAGATGAGGGATAAGTCTAGTCAAAAACAAGGCTCAGAGGAGCCCAACTGAAGTTTGCTCAAAGAGAGTCTTCGTCAGTAAACATTGCTTTTTTTATCTTTGTCAAATGATTCTAATACCTGAAGACTGCAGTTCTTTTCCTCAGACCATTGTTTTCTCTGGTTCCCCTATTTCTTGCGTGCTTCTCTTGGAATATGTGTGGTACATGGGACTTAAGCCCCGCATGAAGGTACTTTTCTCCAGAGATTTGTTTTAACTCCTCCCAGGTGCCTGGGCATTCTGTCTGTCCAAAGCTACCTGAATCCAAGTTCAAAGCCTGAGGTAGGTTGAAGGACTCCTTTAATAAGGAACTTAGAACCTACACAGCAGTGTGAAGGCCAATTCCATTCAGACTCACTTTTATTTTGAAGATGTATCTCTTTTATGTTTCTAATTATTTTGAGAAGTTGTTCTACTAGAATTCCCATCACTGTAGATCTTCAATTTTGGTTTTCGTTCCTTTTTCTCTGGTTGGCCATTAAAATAAATATTCATGTGTGACAATGTTTGCAAATACCCTCGGGGCAAAGCAACTTCCCTACTTATTTCTCTCTTTCTGATTTCATTTCACTTACACTGTGGCCTGGCAATTCTTTATTACTGTATCCTTTTTATGGAGATAGCTTTTATATTTTGCTATTACATAAGAACAACTTTCAGAAAATTTTTAGTTTAGGATTTTTTTTCTTTTAATTAGGTGAAGATAAAGAAATCCATAGGAGCAAAGTGTGAGAATCAAGCCTGTTTAGACAATAAATGATCACTAGTGAGATAAAAATGAAGACAACATCATGTGAAGTTCAATAATTGACTAGGGGATTTTCCTTTACTTCTTTGAACTGTCATTTTGTTATTTTGTTGTTGAATCCATTTGTATATATTGATGATTCATTACTAACTTCAGAACTGTCAGTCTCTGAGTCACACCTTTAACTAAGACTCCCTACTCTTTGAAAATAATCCCTGGACCAGTGAGATTGTCTACTGGAGGTAAGCGGCACCAGCCTTGCCTTTTGGAATAGCGGGGTGTGACTACCTCATTTGTTCTTAGTTCCTAATCTTGATATTTGATGATAACTTTGACTTTGATATTTATTTTCCCCAGTACTTTGCATCACCCACCTTGATGCTTAAAAACTTGATGATTTCATTATCATTAAACTCCACCTTGAATGCTCTGAACTTTTTTAAACCTTGGTCAACTAACCCATCAAGTTCAAACCATAAGAATAGAATTATCTAATCTAATTGAATCCCTGGACACACTCTCTGACACATGAAGCTTCTATATGTAACTATGGGGGAATACGCTCTGGAGCTGTTTTTAAAGAAATGGAGAAGACAGAACAGGGAAGAGGCAGGAGCTAGTCCACTGAAGGGACATAACTGAAGCCTTAGCCCCATTTGCTGTCCAGCTGAGTTGGCCTTTCAGTGTTTTCCCAAACTGGAGCACAAAGGCTTAGCTTTTGTATTCCCACGTCAGCCAGTCATACGCCCAAGATGGGGCATAAACTTGGGTTGGACAGTTCCCTGCGGCCAGCTGAGGGTAGTTCCCCATGAGGACACAACTGTGATCCATCAGACTGTGACATGGGTGTGTTGGTCCAGATGATCTTGATACAATGCCCAGGCATCCACTATCACAATTCAAGATCTGGGAGGAAATAAAGGACACTGCCTTGCAGTTACCACATAAGAAGTCTCAGGTACAACCCTGGAATGCATTCTGATCTTCAGTTCTCATGGTGCGACTCTTGAATGGTGTGCAGACCACGTGAAATCCTTGGAGCTGCCCTCCTTATCCATCAATATGTGCCCCTAATGAGGATATGGCTGTCTGCTTTACACTTGAGCATTCTTTGAAATTTCATCTTTCACATAAAAATTTTGTGAATTTTGTTTTCTTCTCTAAAAATATTTATGATTATTTTTTCAAGGTTTGTGTCTTTATTTAGAAGCGGGAGGAGGGGGTAGGCAGGGAGAGAAAAATCCCAAGCAGGTTCTGCACTGTCAGCATGGAGTCTGAAGTGGGGCTCAAACTCATGAACCTGGAGATCATGACCTGAGCCAAAGTCAAGAGTTGGACGCTTAACCAACTGAGCCACCCAAGTATTCCAATATTTGTGAGCATTTTAACATAAAAGGAATGCTTTACATAATTTGTCAGCTTAATTACTTGATTTTTGTTCCTTAGATATTCTTTTAAAAAATGCCTGGGGCTGATGCTAAGGCTTGGAGTACACCCCTGATATACCTTGTAAACTTTCAGTTTGTTGCTCTCCAGTCAAGAAGGACAAATGAGACAATAAGCAATAATAATAATGATAATAAGAGTAGAAGTAGTAACCACAGTAATAATAGTGCGTAACATTTGTACAACGTGTCAGAGTTTTCAAAGTGAGAAACAGCATCACATAGGCATTACAGGGACAGAGTCCAGATCCAGACTGATTGTGTTACAATCCTAGTTCAGCCACTCATAAGCTGTTAAAGCTTAGGTAATTTACTTAACCTTTCTCGTTTTCAGTTTTTTCATTTATAAATTGTGGATAATTATAGCCCAACTCACTAGGTTGTTTTGAAAATTAATGGAGTTGATGTTGGGGCACCTGGGTGGCTCAGTCAGTTGAGCAGCTGACTTTAGCCCAGGTCATGATCTCACAGTCTGTGGGTTCGAGCCCCGCATCGGGCTCTGTGCTGACAACTCAGAGCCGGGAGCCTGTCTTCAGATCCTGTCTCCCTCTCTCTCTGCCCCTCCCCTGCTCACTCTCTGTCTCTCTCTCTCAAAATAAAATAAAGCCATTAAAAAAATTAAAAAAAGGAGTTGATGTTTATAAAACATTTCAAATAATGCTCTCACAAAGTAGATACTATTTAAAGGTTGGGTGGGACACTATTTCCTTTGTAAATAATGTTATTTTCAACAGGATTCCGTACTTTTTAAAAGCAAACACTATTTAAGGTTAACTAAATAAATATTTCATTTGATCTTTGAAAGGAGGCTGCTGGGAAGAGAGGAAATTGAGTCATAATTCACAGATAGGGATAATGAGAGGTGGTAATTAAGGTCATTGCACAGGCTCTACAGCTAGCTAGTCAGTGGAATATTTAAGTGGAAACTCTATTTCTTTCTATTTTTAGTAGAATTTATTGTCAAGTTGGCTAATATACAGTCTATACCATGTGCTCTTGGTTTGGGGTGTAGATTCCCATGATCCATTGCTTAATCTGAATTCCTCTCTGTTCTTGGAAAGCTTGCTTCTGAAATGCCCACTTCACACTTACTCTGATAAACCTGGTAGGATGAAGGGGCTCTACTTTTTAAATTATGGCAACAATATATTTTATCATGTAATTGTCAAAGCAGTCCTCCAGACACTGAAAACATTTGGCTAAACATAATAAATGTTTTACCCAGTTTAATTAACTTCATGAGAGTAAGAAGATGAGAGATTAAAAAAAAGTATCCTTCTTTCTCTACAAAATAAACACAGAAATAAAAATGATTCTGTGTATAAACTCCAAAAAACCCTTTGTGGTTTAGAATAATAGATTTCCCCTGTTTTAGAACTGGAAGGAATGTCAGACATCCAATACCTTAGTTTTATAGACTACGAACTGAAGCCCAGAAAAGTAAAATAAATTTTCCAAAATTATGATACTAATTAGACACAGAGCTGGCATCAGGAAATATGTAATTCTTATTTCTGGGATAATGTTCCTTTGCTATAGGAATATTAACTGTATTATCTCTAGTTTTTCCCTCTGGGGAAACTCTTCAATCAGTCTCTAGTTGAGACCAGAATACTCCTACACCTGTAGCCCACACAGATAAGGGCCTTAAAAGGGGTCAGTGCAATTTGCTGCTTCATATTATAAAGTCTGATTAAAATAGAGGTATGGCTGTTAAAAATAGACTTCTTTATTCCTCTCTGATTCACACAATGAGACAAAGTTGGATCATTTACTGTGTCCTCCTTTTTCTTGCAGTTACATGGGCCAACCATATTAATTGTGTTTAAGGGAAGCAATTACTGAAAAGTTCCTTTAGACATGCAAATCTAGTGGCCTATTTCTATAGTGCATGAAAGAAAACTCTTTGCGGAATTATAATGCTAGAGTATTTGAAGTTATCTTAAAAGGGTTTGCAATCTGCCTTCCCCTTTTAAAAATTATGTGGAACAGGGCATTTGAGCTAGCTGCTGCTGAAATAAACCACAATTTATCCCTTCCTAAAATATTGCCATTGACACACTGCCTACTTCCATTCCCAACACGAATCTAAACCCAACCAAACTTATTTGCTTGTATGTATTGATGCTTTTGTTTAGTGACCTAGAACTAGAAACAGAATTTGTCTTAAAAGGTTTGTGGAGAACCAGGGTATTAAAAAGGGAGAAGAGGGAGATAGAGAAGAAGGATGGAGAGGGTGTGTAGCCAACTCCCATTTGGCCCCTTGGTTTGGCTTTAAACAGACAAGATAGAGATTGAGTGACAGAGGCAGAGGCTGATGTCATTAAATTGGGTCTTTGAGAGATTCTGAGCATGGGCCGAGCTGCATCAGGACCCAAGAGACAGAGAGTGGCCTAGTGGTGTGGAAACTGGCCTTGTTTCTTCATGGAAGGGAGAGCCATGGAGCCTAATATCAGAAACTTCCCATGTGGGGTTCATGGCCGTAGTGTCCCCATGACTGGCAGTGACTGCTGTGAGGCTACTCTGATTTGTTCAGTAGATACGAATACAGATGTGTCCACAGATGTGTCTGCAGATCAGGAGGGTAAGAGCAGAGCAGACATCTGGTGGTATCTGCTGCTGATAGGCTTGACTCAGTATACGTGAGGCACGCCTTTGGTTATTCTTAGATGTAACTTGGCAACACTTTGAGTGAGGGCTGGGGTCCTGCTGCTTTAGAGGGGAGCTACTTGAGGCAACAGCCACATCACTGACAAGGATGTATTTCAGGTTATCCAAAGAGATTCTGTAATTGCTTGCAGTTCCTCTTTCACAAGTCTCAAGAATCTCTGTGTCATCCATCATAGAATAATAGATCCACACAGCCTTATAATTGGAAATGGATTCTTCTCATATCTGTGTATTCACATTGGGTATATGAGAAATGGACACTGTCACCTCTAGGCCAATGCAGAGACATCTCTGCAGCATATCAGACAAACTGTCACTTGATCCCTCAGTTTTGTCAGCTCAAAATTCTTATTTATAGTAAATAATTCCTATTTAGGGTAAACCCAAGCAGAGCCTTGGTAACACTCACTCTCGGTTTCTACTTCTGCCCTTTGCACCAGTGAAGTGACCCTTCTGTATGATATTCTTTCCTTATATTTGAAGACAGGCTCTTTGCCTCCTGCATTTAAAATGTTCAAATCTAGCTATCTTTTGAGTCTTCAATTATTCTATGTCTGGAATCTAGATCTTTCACCATCATAATCAATCTTCTCTGGACAGTGATGATTTACCAATTCACTGTAGCACTCAGAGTGAGCCTCAAGATTTCAAGGTAGGTGTTAGTCTTACGGTACTTCTTCCCTTGATAAGGACAATGTATATCTCTGCTTTTGAAAATAATGACTTCAGGCAGCTGGGGGACTCAGTCAGCTAAGCAGCCAACTTCGGCCCAGGTCATGATCTCATGGTGTGTTTGTTCGAGCCCCACGTCGGGCCCTGTGCTGACAGCTCAGAGCTCAGAACCTGGAGCCTGCTTCAGATTCTGTGTCTTCCCTTCTCTCTGACCCTTCCCTGTTCTTTCTCTCTCTCAAAATTTAATAAACACTAAAAAAATTTTAAAAAGAAAATAATGACTTCAAATAAAATTATTAAGTCACCGAATAAAGAGGAATTGTGAGTAAAATCATCCTTTGATCTCAGCAGCTGCCTTTGATGAAAGCAAAGGCAGGTAAGCATTGTAAAGTGCCTACTGACTATTTGAAATTCATCAGTGGAATAGTCACAGATATTCCATGGGCTGGGTACCATCCCCTTCATTTTACAGAGGAGAAAACTCAGGCCCAGAGAAGTTCAATAATTTGGCCAAGGCACAAAGCCGGCAAATATAGAACCCGAATCTCTGTGTATATAAGTATATACATGAATTTAAAAAAAAAGGGTTTTCTGACTCTATCTGGGACTTACTTCTCGAAGTTCTTGCTCTTCCAGATCAGGTGATATTTTAGAAGAGGAAAAGCATCTAAAACAGCGTCTTACATACTTAAAATGCTGACATATCCTAATCCGTGAGAGAGCAGTAGGAGTGGGTAGATATGGCAGGATGTATGGTTTCCATGGCATAGAAAACAATAGCAGTTCTAAGATGATGAGGTTTCAGGCCCCACTACTGTGGTGATAGTAGTGACATGTCCATAGAGAGGGCTTATTGTTAATTCATGCACACTGGTATTTTCACGTGAACCTTCTTCTCTCCCTTAAACACGTGCAATTTACTTACTTATTTTTTGATAGGAACCAAATATGGATCTCTACCTCAATTCCTGTTAGATTTAAACCTACCTTTGGTGCCCATTTGTCCGGCCTGTTGATTTTGCCTTCCAGTGAATTCATCATTTATATCAATATTTTGTCATCCACATATCTAGTAGGTAAGCATTCTGGGCTTTCATTCAGGCTCTGAGGTAAATCTTGAAAAACACCAAATGTAGGGCAGAGAGCTTTCACAGCTTTCCATACCCCAGCTTAAACATAGTGAAGATCAGAATTTTGGTGATGAAAGGCTTCCCGTGAAAGCATGGTCACTCCAGAAAATTCTCCCTGGAATTACTAACATCAATGTTACTTTCTTCTTTTTCCTTTTACCTCAAAAAAAATGCAGAGTAAGTAAATTGGGTACATATTATCATATATATCACATATATTATCATAAATAATAATAATCTGTGTTACTGATAAGATTTTTATAGATTATAAATAAATGCCTTAACATCGCCAATCTAGTAAGTGTGAGAGTCTGATCACAAGACTGCTCACTGATTTGGAAGTCTGTCTATTAAGTACTACTCTCTCTAAATACTTGCCTAAGTGTTCTTTTTTTTTGGGGGGGGGTTTATTTTTGTTTTTTGTTATCATTTTTATTTATTTTTGAGAGAGGGAGAGAGAGAGAGCAAGCAGGGGAGGGGCAGAGAGAGAGACACACAGAATCTGAAGCAGGCTCCAGGCTCTGAGCTGTCAGCACAGAGCCTGAGGTGGGGCTTGAATTCATGGATTCTGAGATCATTACCTGAGCTGAAGCTGGACACTCAACCCATCCATCCAGGTGTCCCAGTTGCCTAAGTTTTCTATGCTCCTCAACTTTTGGATATGTTTTTCTCCTTAGTCTTTCATTTAACCTTGTTCCCAGGATGAAAAGCTGGCAGTGGCAAAACATCAGAATCACCATCACCTTTAAAAAAATGTTTTTAAAAATATTTATTTATTATTGAGACAGAGGGAAGCAGAGCATGAATGGGGGAGGGATGCAGAGAGAGGGAGACACAGAATCGGAAGCAGGCTCCAGGCTCTGAGCTGTCAGCACAGAGCCCGATGCGGGGCTCGAACTCACGAATCAGGAGATCATGACCTGAGTTGAAGTCGGAAGCTCAACAGACTGAGCCACCCAGGCACCCCACCATCACCTTCTAATAACAGCACTCCAACAGCCACAAAGGAGCCCTGAATACCCTTAAAACTACTGCTATTTAAGGACTTCTCCATGTACACTTTTAAAAACACTGTGGCTTTATGTAAATGTATACATGATGTTTACCTAAATATAATTGCCACATAATTGCTTTTAAAGTTGAGTTGAGGATAGTTCACAGTAGTAAATAACACTGGATGTTTTCTTAGGCAGTATGTAGACAATCTCAAGGGTTTTAAAAAGTAAAATGGCTTTTCATGTTTGGGAGATGGTTTCGCTGTGTTTCTTACTGAAGCATAGAATAACTTAGCATTTCTCTTAGGCAGTCAAGATTTAGAAGATAAAAATCTATATCATTGCATTTGATCATCCTAGTAAAATTTCAGGACTTTTTTTTTTCCTGAATGCTTATACTGTTGCTAGGTGCTATGTAAGCTGCTTGAAATGCAGTGATATGATAACAAAGAATACTAAGAGAAGGACCTATCCTCAGAGAGAGGAGATCCATAATCAGCACTATGTAATATTAGACAGAATTACATATGTAAATATCAGGCACATATCCTAGATAATGAGCTAAAAAGATGTTGTGTAGCATAATGTGCTAGAACCCAGCATATAAACTAGAACCCAGCATTCTAAAATGTAATTGTTTTTGAAATTATTGCTGATTGTATCATTGCACTCACCGGGGATGGCTATTATCAACAGCCATTCTTGAAATAATTTCTGACTTAGCCACTAAAATAAAAACTTAGTTTTATATTGATGGTTTTCATTGACTATATGTAAAATTTCCCCAAGAAGTGACTGGTTTTTACAGAGGTGGGCGCTGGCACTATAGCATGTCCTAAGTTCACCCATGACATTAAATCATAGGACCTGACACAAATGAAAACATGGTAAATATTTCCTGACCATTTGTGAATAAGGAAATACTAAACAAACTTGAACTATTGTTTGAAGCAGAAAAGTAACTGTGGGTCTTATTTGCCTATTACAAATCTCATTATCTTTTATTTATCTTCTTTTCAAGTCACAAATAGAAGAACTACTAATACATTGGACCTTTTTAAATGTGTGGCAATTTTATATCTTACTTTACTGAGTATAGATTTAGGTTTACTCAAAAGTTCTAAATATCAGTAGTCATAACTGGTAGATATAGGCTATCATGTTATTGTTCCTCGGGATAAAACCCCAAGGAACTCAAGAATTGAATGCCCCAACTGTTCTTACTGAGCTAGTATTCACATTACACTTACAAGTGTACACTGGTGTATGCATGTGTAAGTCATGTACATTCATGGACACATACTGTCATTTTATGGGATAAAATTAGGAGCCCTATGGGAAAAAGGAAATTCAGGGTTGGAATTCGTATTTCTTAGTCTTAAAGAATATTTAAATGCCTCTTAAATATTGAATGACATAGGAGTTGTTTTACCTAATTCTCATCCTTTGAACTTTCCTAAGGATAAAGACTCTATGTGACTGACCACAGACTTCATCTGTTATATGCAAAAACTGAAGGCAGAGAGGTAATGTGACTCTCCCCAAATCATGTACCTATTTCATCGTGGAACCAGAACTAGAACCTCAGCTTTCAGTATAACACAATAACTGTGATTTATTAGCCTTTGTATACAGTAGGCACTTCAACTACAGCATTTCGAATTATAGTTATAATCTTTTAAAGCATATATGCATTACTACTACTGCTTCTGCCAATATTACCCTTGTATGAATGAAGAAACAGAAGCCTATGGAGTTTAAGTAACTTGCCCCAAGGCATTACAGCTGGTACAATATAGAGGAAGGGTTTCAAGCCAGAACCCTAAAGCCTCCTGCTTTTATTTTTGTCATGGAGAGAGAGAAAACAGCATGGCAGACATGGTCATTTCCCAGTGACCTATCTGGGAAACATTATTCCCCACTCAAAATTTGAGCATGAGAGATCTTCATTTTTATTGCCTGCTTTGCCATCCCCCATCTCAGGGCAAGAAATCTATTTCATATGAGAAAAAAATTATATTTCATTTTTTCACTTGCTTAGTCTGCTCTATTTTTTAAAATGTTTCTCCAATAACATGTCAAATTCTGAAATGGTCAATAAGTCGACATTCTAAGTCTTGTGAAGTCCATTTTCTAGAATTTATTTTTACCACCAAATAGTCTTTGCAGATGAAGAACCATGACATTGAGCCAAATTAACTGTTTGGAGGCAGATTTTCTCATGGGTGGCATCTGATAGAATTCTCCCTCCTCTTGGTCACCCAACAGAAACTCATTGTTGAAGTAGCTAATTTTCATTGAGCTCCTCCTGTGGCTGCCACTTTACATGGATTAGCTTGTGAAAATCTCACCCCTGCTTTTTGAGAAAGATCTTGTTATTATCCATGTATTCCTTGATATCACAAATGAGGTCCACTTTTTGGAACATTAGGCAATTTTATAATGATCACCATCTCACCTACAGATCAATAAAGAGATTATTGCGGCTTGGAACATTCTCTGTACATCAGACACTTTGGTCACTTTTCACTGCACATGAACATGCTCATATCCAAGGGAATGAAAACTAATTCTAAAAGTAAAATTTTGGGGGTGCCTGGGTGGCTCAGTCAGTTAAGTGGCCAACTTCTGCTCAGGTCATGATCTCACAGTTCATGGGTTTGAGCCCTGCATTGGGCTCTGTGCTAACAGCTCAGAGCCTGGAGCCTATTTCAGATTCTGTGTCTCCCTCTCTCTCTGCCCCTCCCCCACTTGCACTCTGACTCTCTCTCTCTCAAAAATAAATAAACATTAAAAATAATTTTTAAAGTATAATTTTGTTAGATTTTCATGTTAGCTATTTTATAACATGGAGGAGGAAAACTTATCCTTTCTTCTTGGTTCTTTGCCTGGTCTAATAATTAAATCGACATAGACCAATTAATAGGAAAAAGAATAATTCTATATATACAGTAGCCTCATTAAAATGATGAGAATCAAAAAGTGACCAGAACAAGCAGGTTTTACACTTTTTTTAGTTAGACAAAGAAACAACATATTCACGAAGAATTGACAAGACAAAGAAGCTTGAGCTTGAGCTAGTAAATTAGTAAGGAAGTAACAAATTCATGCAGTCTTCTGGGACCTAAATTTCTTATGATCAGTGTGTCCCATTTACTCCTAAGTACAGAGAGGCTACCTTGCACATGGGAGTTATTGCCTGCTCTCCTGATGACAAAGGAAGGATAGAGTGTCCTTCTTGCCATGGCCATTTCTCAAGTAACTTAATTCAAAATATCAGTATGCCAAAGTGTCATATTTAGGGGTAGCATATCCTACTCTCCTTAAATAAAATGAAAGGCGTGTACATTTACAAGAAAAAGCTATTTTTTATACTTATTAGAAAAAAGGCAATGGAATTTGTCTGATGTATGTTCTTTAACAACCTATATTACTCTTCCTGTTGTTCATCTATTCTTTCTTTTATATGGGTCTTTGTTATTCAAAATGGTCTTCCAATTGCTCCCATGTTACAAAGTTGTAATTATTGAAAACAACCAAAATCAATCCCAGTTTTACCTTTTGTTCATTCATTCAAGAAATATTTACTGCCCATCTACAATGCTCATGGCATCCTCTCAGAAGGCAATGATAAAAAAGAAATCCCTGGCTTCAAGCATACTAAAAGTTTGGGTTGACATATTGTTTATTAGTGTCGTATGCTCCATTTTTAAAATCGTAATGTTATGATTAATTATAAGGGATATGTAGTTTGTCTTTGTCCCCTTTCTGGGACAGATCTCCTAAAACCCTTGGAGTTTCTTAAGTAATGGGAGTGCTACAGATGTGATGTCTTTTGCTATGATAATGTCTAATGTGATGACTTTTGGATTGCCCCTCGCTCACCTAGGATGGGGACTGGTCACTGGAGGAGCCAATTCTTTGGTAAAAAGGTTGGAACTTTCCGTCCCACTTCCTGCCCTCCTGTGAGTTATAGGAATTGGAGGTTAAATCATTGACCACTGATTTAGTCAATTATGCCTGCGTAATGAAGTTTCATAAAAATTCTGAAGGACAGTGTTCTGAGAATGCCCACATTGGTGAACACACGGAGGCACTGATGCTACTCAAATCCAAGTTTGATTGCCTGTCTCTGTCAAGGCCAATACTCAAGAGACTAGTTTTGATTGGAAAGGAATATGAGCTTTATTCAGGAGGCCCATCCACCAGGGGAGAAGATGGACCCTTGTCCAAAGGCCATCTCTTAGGTTTCTGCCTGGTGCAGAGATTTTTATTTTATTTATTCTTTTTAACTTTATTTATTTTTAAGAGAGAAAGTGAGAGCAGTGTAGGGTCAGAGAGAAAGAAAGAGCAAGAGAGAGAATCCCACATAGGTTCCATGTGCACTGTCAGCACAGAGCCCTGCATGGGGCTCAATCTCACAAACACGACGAGATCATAACCTGAGCTGAAATCAAGAGTAAGACACTCAAGTGACTGAACCATGCAGGCACCCCCTGATGCAGAGATTTTTAAAGGGGTTTAATCAGTTAAGAGAGTACAGTGGTCTACGACATTTCTTGATCATGTGCAGACTGCATGATGCCAGCTACAGAGTTATCTGGGTGCGGAGAGGTTGTGCAAGAAGTTCTAGTTCCTTGATGCCTGGGGTGGGGACTTGTGCAAGAGAGTCCGTTTCCTAGGTATCCAGGGCTAGCTGTGCAGGGATACTTTGTTCTTTGTGCAAAAGATGGCACGGTCTGCAGGTGCACAAAGGGAGGTCAGTAAAGTTATCTGGGTGACCTTAAAAAGGCAATTTGCTAAAAGATTCCTGGGCTAATAAGAAAGCCAAGGTAGCTTCACACAGACTTGCTGCCCTTTGTGGCCTAGGCAAGTTCTGATCCTTCATTCCTCAAGGCCAGTGGCCTGCAGATCTCAAAGAAAGTAAATCAGTTTGGTTACAGATCAAGAACCTTAGGTCAGCAAGCAAGGAGTATGTCACTTTGAAGCTGGTTAACCCTTAAGATTGGCCACAGTGGGTGTTACTCAGGAGAGTGGTGTATATGGAGGTGTCATTGATGCCAGTACCTGTTCCTATACAGAGCCCTACCCATCTTTTCTGTCTGGCTCTTCCTAAGATATATATATATATATATATATAACTTAGGAAGATATATATATATATCTTTTTGTAACAAACTGGTGATCTAGTAAGTAAAATGTTCCTCTGAGTTCAGTGACCTTCTCTAGCAAATTAATCAAACCCAAGGAGGAGGTTGTGGGAACCTCTTATTTATAGCCTGTCAGTCAGAAGTATGGGTAACAACCTACGCTTGGGAATGGCATCCTGAGTTGGAGCCCAGCTCAGGAGGAAGTCTCTGTAACCTCTAATTTGTAACTGGTGGGTCAGTATCACAGTTACAGTCTGGGTTGACAATTGGCATTTGAAGGAAGGGCAGTCTTGTGGGACCAAGCCCTCAACCTGGGGGATCTGATGCTACCTCCAGGTAGCTGGGGTCAGAATGGAGTTGAGTTCCAGGACTCCCTGCTGGTGTCTGAGTATTGCTTAGTGCTCTGTGGGATGGGCCATGTCCCCCACCACCTCACCGCAATGCACAAGTTGGAATCGAATCCAGGAACCCGCAGAAATGTATTCACTACACAACTTGTATTTGCTAAAGTCTATTTTATCTTTCTACTCTTTGGTCTGTGAGAATAATGCAAGATTTCAATGTGTCATAGAATTTTGAACTCAGGAAAAACTAAATGTGCTAAAGACATCAAATGTGCTATATGGTTCTTAGAGAGGGTCTCGTATGTTGTAAATAGACACTGAGGAAAGACTCTTGGAGATCTTCATATATTATAATCAACCCGGAGAGGCTAAGTGACTCATCAAAGTTTACACAGTTATTCCATGTCAGAGCACTTTATCTTCAGACTCAAATTCCACTGTTCTGTTCAAATACATTCTAACTCTTCCCTGGAGAGGCTAGCAGTATGATCGATAGTGGGAATTTATATATTGTAGAGAAATGAACCTACGTGGGCCTGGAGTTGAGTGCGTAGATGGGGGTTGACAATCTGGATTGAGATACCACATCTGCCTACTGATTCCCTTGTTTCTGTTTTTCATTTTAAAGAAAATGGAGTGTTAATAATGGTCCCTGATATAAAAGGTTGTTGTGGATTATATAAGTCAGTAGACACTTAGCACCTAGGAATTACTATAAATCTGTTAACTTTAAAGAGATCATGTGATTTTTAAAATACAGAGACAGAGGCTCCTGGGTGGCTCAATTAGTTAAGCATCTGACTCTTGGTTTAGGCTCAGGTTATGATCTCCCAGTTTAGTGAGTTCAAGCCCCATGTTGGGCTCTGCACTGGCAGTGCAGAGCCTGCTTGGGACTCTCTCTCCTTCTCTCTCTGCCCCTCCCCCACTCATGCTGTCTCTTTCTCTCATAAAATAAATAAATAAACTTAAAGAATACAGAGACATATTAACTATGGCCATAAAGTAGTGATCTTGATTTCCTAAAAAAGTATATTTCTATAATATAGGCACTGGCAGAAGTCAGATTTTCTTCCAATTGGAGGATGATGCCACATGTATAGCTACTGAGGCTGTTGTTCAGCTAAGAATTGCACCATGAACATAGATAAGTTACTTATCTCCAAAATGGACATGATTGGGGATAGAACAAACTATCCTAGAACTCTGCAGTCTGAGGAAAGAATGGGCTGAAACAAGTGACCTAGTAAGAAAACAAACCAAAACAACAGCAACCACAAAGATACTTATTACTTGATCTGAGCTTACCTCTTTAGCAGGAAAAATAGATAAGAAAGTAATGTGTGATTAGGGCATGGCAGAGGTAAGCCCAGAGTGCATGAAAAGCCCTGAACCTGAACTTGCTGCCCAATTCCATGGTTAAAGAATCAGGTACTAGAGTCAGGCCACCTGGTTTTACATCCTGATCCATCACTTACAAGCTGTGTCATTCTCTTCATGTTACTTAATTTTTCTTTTTCTCATTGTAGAAATAGCTCCCAAGCTATTTTGTTTTTTTCCCCAAATGACATTTATTTCTTAGTTTCAGAATGGAATCCCCCTTCATTTCTGATTCCTTCCTGGTAAGGATTTACTTCTCCAAGATGGATTCTCTGTTGGTCTACTTCTTGCAAAATTCTTTCAAAATCGACTGTATCCTAGATTGAAGGTGGGCATCCAAGTAGAAGGCTGAGGTGGCTGAGGCCACAGGACGTGTCCTGTTGGATGGCTGCTCCCACAAGGCTGGGTGCCCTCATTGTGCCAGAGATGTGGCTGCTGCACCCACAGTTGTGATTACTGACAGGGCAGACGATGCGCTTGGCCCATCGTATTACATGGCTGCCGTCATAAAGTTGGTCAGACCCCAACCTCTGTCACATCATGGGAAGGGCTGGTGCTTCCCCACCTATGAATGTTGACAAGACAGGGTGGGAGGAGTATGAACTTCTACAAAGGGGCAGAGACCAAATCCTTATTCTTCAATCCCAGTTGTGTCTGTTCATTCTATCCATCTGACGCTTGCATGGCCGCACTTCAATAAAGCCACTCTTCCCTCCCCAAGTCCCCACTTGGAAGAATCATCATGTATTCCACCTACAGTGCATAACCTGGTCAGAGATCCTGGGGAGGCAGAGTAACACACATTTTCACCTGTAATATTTATTTATTTATTTAAAAAATTTTTAAAACTTTTTTTTTATTATTGAAAGACTGAGAGAGACCAAGCATGAGCATGGGAGGGGCTGAGAGAGAAGAAGACACAGAATCTGAAACAGGCTCCAGGCCAAGCTGTCAGCACAGAGCCTAACACAGGGCTCAAACTCACAAATTGTGAGATGGTGACCTGAGCCAAAGTTGTATGCTTAACAGACTAAGCCACCCAGGGACCCTATTAACCTGTGTTTAAATTACGTTTTTTAAAATACCAATTATCCACTCTCAAGCCAACCTCAAACACTTCGGGCAAGTCTCTTATTTGGTTCCATTTTTTGTTTATTTATTTTTTCCTTTTTTTCTTTTTCGCATTATAGCTTAGCATTAATGCTTTAGTTCTATCTTCATTATGCCCTGAGAATAGGAAAATTTTGGCTAAAATTAAACTTTAGTCAAAATGGTCAGACAGCTTATAACTATAACCTTAAGGTTTTATTCTCTCCCCCACGCATCACATTTTACATTGCTTTTTACAAAATATTTGTATATATATGTATATATATATGTATGTTTTTAGGGGCTACTACCACCATTACAGGCTAAACAATAAATTGAATGCCTATAGTTCTTTTCTCTGTGTTCAACATTTGGTTTTCTGTAACTGTTTTACCTGCCGATTAAAAGAAACAACCAAAAACGTTCCTTTGCATTCAGATGTTGTTTGCTATTTTCTTTTCAGTTAAACATGCAAATTGTCATCATTGGCAAATTGACTATATAACAATTAGATGGAAATCGCCTCTTTATTCAATTTTTCTAAAGCATGAATGTCTCTTCTACTTTCCAAATACATTCCCCTTTTCCTGTGTTCGGGTTTTGTGTGATTTTTAGTAATCAGTTCCTTTTAATTGCTTTTTTTTAAAAAAAAAATTCTCCAACACTTGCATCAAGCTGTGCTTTAGAATTGGATTTAGATTTTGTTTTGTTTTCTTTTCCTAGGCTATTATTTGCAGAACATCAATGATGCTTTATAAAATACAGAATAAAGAATGTCATAAGAGAATTGACTATTATTTTAAACTAAAATAACATAGCAACAAGAGACCAAAACCACTTGTTTTAGTCCAAAAGTATTTCTTTTTTGATGATACTTGGAATATAGTCACCATCCTTTTACAGGCAAAAAGTCTGTGAGTGGATATCCTCTGTGACCTTTTACACTTTCTTTCTCTGGCTCTAGCTCTTGTTTTATTTGAGCCACATGTTTTGAATGTCTCCTAAGTCTGGTTCCTTAGCTCTCTGCTCTTCTCTATTTTTATCTGTCACTCTTAGAGTTCCTTTCACCACTGTATATGGGTGATCTCTGACCCTGACCTAAATTCTAGCTTTACCTGTCTAAACGTTGCTAGAATATATTTTTATTGGGCATCTTGAACTAAAAAGTCCACAACTTATGCTTGGTGTTTTATTTTTTATAGTTCCCTCCACTGGTAAAGAATGAGGTATATCTCTACAATGTCTGCTCAAAATTATTAGTATTCCTGTTTCATTGACTCCTTTTCAGGAAGCCCATTCACATGCAAAATAATTTAAGCTGCATCTTATAAATTCACTTCTAATGAAGTAAATATTACCAGTATATATTTGTGCTTCTATACTTTTTTATTTTTTATTTTTTACTGGGCTTAAAACACGTAAGATAAAATTTACCATCTTAGCCATTTAGTGTACAGTATGGTTAATGTTGTTGCCTTTTCACTCTGTTGATTGATACCTTTGCTGTGCAGAAGCTTTTAAGTTTGACAATGGTCTCATTTTTCTGTTTTTATCTTTGTTGCATGTTGGTGGTTTATGTTAAAAAACAATGCTAAATGCTATGCCTTAATTTATTTGCCCTGTGTTTTCTTCTAGGGGCTTTATAGTTTCAGGTTTTATGTTATTATCGTCAATCCATTTTGAGTTCATTTTTGTATTTTGGTCTGTTTGCCAGTACCATGCTGTTTTGATTGCTATAGGTTTGTAATATGTTTTGAAATTAGGAAATGTGAGGCCTCTAGCTTTGTTTTTCTTTCTTAAGATTGTCCTGACTAAAGTCCTCTGATATTCCATATATATTTTTTTCTATTTCTGAAAACAATACCATTGGGATTTTTATATGGATTGAACTGAATCTGTAAATCACTTTGAGTAGTATGAACATTTTAACAATAGTATGTCTTTCAATTGAACATGGGAGGTGTGTCCATTTATTTATGTCTTCTGAACGTTCAGGCATGTTTCGTGGTTTTCAGTTACAGTCTTTCATATCCTTGGTTCAGTTTATTTCTAAACATGTCATTTGTGAACAGAAATGATTTTACTTCTTTCATATTTTGATGTTTTGAGGTTTCTTTTCGTATCTATTTGTTCTAGCTATGATTTTCAGTACTATGTTAAATGGAAGTGATAAGGGTAGACATTATTATCTTGTTACTGATCTTAGAGAAAAAAAACTCAATGTTTCTCATTGGGTATAATGTTACCTGGAAGTTTTTCATAAATGGCTTTTTGATTTGGTGTAATTTCCTTCTATTCTTAGCATGCTATGTGTTTTTTCTCATGAAAAATGTTGAATTTTGTCAAATGACATTTATGCATTAATTGAGATGATCATGTGGTATATAGCATTGATTAATTTTTGTATATTGAAACATTTTTGCATTCCAGAAAAAAATCCCACTTAGTCATAGTGTATAATCTTAATTTTGTTGGATTTGGTTTGCCAGTATTTTGTGGATGATTTTTTCATCAATATTTATTGGGATATTGGTACATAGTTTCCTTTTCTTATAGCATCTCTGTTTAATTTTAGCATTGGAAATAATTATGGCCTCATAGAATAAATTTGAAAATGTTTCCTCCCCTTCAAGTTTTTGAGAAAAGTTTGAGAAGTCTTGGTGTTAATGCTTCCTTAAGTGTTTGGTAGAAATATTCAGTGAAGTTGTCTAGTCCTGGACATTGCTTTGTTAGATTATTGATTCAATCTCCTACTAGTTATCAGTTTGGTTAGATATTAAAAAAATTCTTTATGATTCAATCTTGGTATGTTATATGTTTTTAGAAATTTATCCATCTTTTCTTCATTTTCCAATTTGTTGGTATATAATTTTTCATAGTGATTTGTCTTTTTTATTTCTGTGACAGCAGTGATAATCTCTTTCACTTCTGAATTTTATTATTTGAGTCTTTCTCTTTTTGTCTTTGTCTATTTAAGGATTCCATGTGTTCACTTATTATTTTTTAAAGATATAGTTTTAGTTATTTCTTTACTATTTTTTAGAGAGAGAGAGAACACAAGTGGAAGAGAGAAGTGGAAAGAGAGAGAATCTTAAGCAGTCTCCAAGCTCAGCACAGAACCTGATGTGGGGCTCAATTCCAGGACCCTGGGATCATGATCTGAGCTGAAATCAAGAGCCCAGTGTTCAAACAGCAACCCCCCATGTGTTTAAGAAAGATAACTTTTTTCTTTTCTTTTTCTTTCTTTTATAAAAAATTCTGTAATGTTTATTTATTTTTGAGGGAGAGAGAAAGGGAGAGAATGAGCAGGGGAGGGGCAGAGAGAGGAAGACACAGAATCTGAAGCAGGCTCCAAGCTCCAGACTGTCCGCATAGAGCCTGACACAGGGCTCGAACTCATAGACTGTGAGATCATGACTTGAGCCAAAGTCTGACGCTTAACTGACAGAGTCACCCGGGTGCCCTGTTTCTTTTTCTTTTTACACTGCAATGGCTGTGTCCTCATGAGACAGAGAGGATGAACAAGTTCTCTGTTATCAGATCACAACCAGCCTTGTGAGCTCCTTTAACTTACTAACTTCCTTATAGGCCCTGTCTCCAGTTAGTTACACTGGGGGTTAGAGCTTCAGGATATAAATTTTGGAGGACATAGTTCCATTTAGAGCAGGTGTATGGAAAGAGGGGAAATATTTTCTGGTTCAGTGCAACATAAATCTGGAACATTCTTTCACCAAAAAGCAGATACTGACAACAAACATTAAAATGGACTTTTATTCTCTGATAAAATTTTTTAATTTTTCAATTTCTGCCAGTATTTCTCATACAGAATCACTTGTGGAAAAGGGCAGAATTTCACTCAAATTTTCTGGGGAAAGAAAAAGAAACAAGCAATTCTATGGAATTATAATATAGGAATGCAGCCAGATTTCCTAAGTCTCCAACAACCCTCAAGTCTCTCCTTAACTGTTTGGTATAATGTAAATCTTATATGAATGAAACTTATGCTAAATAATAACTTAATAGAAAAGAGTCTATTTTAGATATGTGCTAAGCTTCATAATTTTGTAGAGGTTTGCAGAAAAGAAACAATACACCACAGGGTTTCAATCACATCCTAGAGAAAAACACGTTCCTTTAAAGTGTATTCCTCTCTTAGATTGTCCAAGATAGAAATGAAGAGAAAAAATGATGTCACATCTGTTACCTGACTCTGCTTCCTTTCTAATGAAGTGGTCTAGTTTTCCCCTGCTAAGAAAATAGTGATGTCCAGTGGCCTGTTTTCTTTGAATATGAGGGACTTATATGCACATATAACCCCTTCTCAATCATTCACCATAGATCTCTACTACCTTGTGCTTACTTAGATGGGAAACCTCCCACTAATGACCTCAAATAAATATTGAGTTCTTCCTTCAAAAATGGAGTTAAAAACAAAATCTATTATAAAGTCCCATTTCATCTATTTCAAACAGAAATTGATTTTGATTCTTTATAATCACATTTTTGATGTTCAAATTCAGTTATTTTATTAAAATTCCAAAACCTCCTTTAAAGAAAAATACTAAAGGGGGAAAATGACATTATTTAAAAGTCACTGAGAACATTAAGAATTAGATCTGGTCAGAGAAGGCAAAGATTCATAACCTGAATTAATAACATACTTGTATCTGTTCCAATGTAGTTTTAAATGGAAGAAAAATAATATGTAAATTTTAGTAAGTGCTTGAAATGAAGAAGAGAAAATTAGTTTCTTCCCTGAATGAAAAATGATGGTCAAGGGAAATAATAAATAAAACTTTATATACTAATGCCATGTGGGTGGATGTCCAATTCAAAGTAATAAAATTGACCTTATACTGGCCCTAAATTCAAGATGAAATTGCCAGTTAGTGACATTCAATTTTCAAAGGTGAGTCTAGCAATCACTTTGAATTATTAGGAAACTGATGAAATTCTTACAAATTAAAAAGATCTTTCTCATATTTCCCCTTCTTTATCTCCTTCCCTCTAAGTTCATATTATTTTCTACAGCGCATCCAACTTGTAATGTAACCTAGACACATTACAACTGAGGATAGTCATATGACTGTTAGTGCCAGAGTCCAGCTTCAGGAGGTCCAGGGGTCCCTGAAAGGATGGACAGTGTCGGCATGAGAGAGTGAGGAGAGAGCTACAAGTTTCTTTCTTGATCCCCAGGTAGGCATTTCTGCTTTGTCTGCCTTGGTGCCTTTTTTAAATGACCAAGCAATAACATGACATTAGAAATTAGGAATTGTTTACAGTGACTAATTCTTAGTGGTAAGGTGTTTTAATTATTGAACGTGTACAGAAACAAGTTTTACAGAAGTGTTTTTTAGAACCATCCTATTTGGTCTTGGTGCCAGTCTCCCAGATTAAGAAAGTAACAAAGCTATCTTGTTTTGTATGAGTTGGTTATTGGCGAAAATTTATGACTTTGTTTTTTAGTTAACAAGTTACAAGCAAATCATGTACTTACAGTGAAGTTGAGTAAATTTTACAACCAAGAAATAATAGGATGTTTTTTGTAGAAAACAAGATTAACATACATATTATTAAAGTTAGTAAGGCTAAAATTAAAATATAGGTTAAGTTGTATATGGATAGGCTAAGAGTCATTGTGATTGGCTTATAAACTACAAGAGAAAAAAAGAAAAGAGAAAAAAATGTTTATTAACAAGTTGCTTGAGAAAGCCCTTTTTTGATGTAAGCACAATGGGGGCCGTATGTGTGTTGGCCTGAAACCTGGGTTTCCCACATTCTTATCCATCCTCATAACCGAAGTCAGTATAAGGGAGGATATTTGTCGAATGTAGACTTTAAGAGGGGATCATGTGCTGACCTTGTCTTCTACTTCTAATCTCCAATTTAGGCTCCAATTTTCTTCGGACCAGACTCAAATGGACTATGTTTTAGACCATGTTTTTAATTTTTGTATTCTTATCTCCAAATTAGGCTCCTTTTCTCTGGGCCAGATTCAAATGCAATTTTCATGTTTTTAACCCTTCAAGTCTATGTTTTAGGCCTGCAAAGCTCATTAGAAGAGCCTTTTGTCAAATATTTATAGTGTTTTGATCCAAAATCTCTTATGCAGGGACAGGAAAATGTTTCTTATGGGGTAGCTGTGTAGGGAATTTTGGTCTGATTTGGAATGCTGTAAGACCTAATTAATGGCAACAGGCTTAATTTCACATGAGCAGTAGTAGCAGAAGGAGATACCAGTTTCGCCTCTCGTGGCAGGAGCTGTGCAAATATCTGCCATTTCCTCACTGTGACTGTGTTATCCAGCAGGGTTGATGCGGCTCCCAGCATGTTAGCAGAATTAAATCTTAATGTTGTGAAGTGCATAATGGTTGACTTTTCCGTGGGCTGTCATTTTTTCTTCTGTGGCTTTTTTTTTTCTTTTTTTGCTTATTCTCTCATTCATGTGCTATGTGCCAGGAATGAGGTCTTCAAAGCAGATATGACCCCTGCCCTCATGAATTAGTAGTATGAGAAATGGGTGGGCAAACATATTAAGCATATAATCTTACAATTGTGTGAAAAAGAAGGATGATAAGCACTCTGATTAAAAACAACAACAGGATAATGGATTAGGGAATTTATATAATCTGAGGAGTCAGAACAGATGTTTCTGAAGAAGGGCTATTTGATTTGAGACCTGAGATGGGAGGGGTGAATTAGAGTTGTTTGGGCAAAGTGGTTGTGAGGTTGTGCAGACTAATGGAAGACAGACCATATTGAAAAGACTTGATGTGTAAGAATCATGGCATTTTGGGGCCTGGAGGAAGCAGAGGTGAGAAAAAACAAGGCTTTTCAGGTGTTTAAGTAGTTTTGCTTATGTTACATACAACAATGAAAGTCTTTGTAAGGATTTGTGTGTCGGAGTCTGGGGCAGGGGGAAATAATAAGATCTTCATTTAAAAAATATATTTCTGGACTTCCAATGGAGAATGGGTTGCTGGGAGCAAAAATGGGAAAGAACTCTTATCAGGCTAATGTGGTAGCCCAGCAGGAGATGACACTAGCTTGGGCCAGGATGGTGAAAGTTCTGGATATGGAAGGAAGAGGGAGGCATAGAAATATTTAAGATAAAAAATTAAAAGTAATTGAAGAGGATATTTTGATGAGGAATGCAAAAATCCATTTTGAGGCGGAATCCTATGGTTCCACCTTATAAACCAGACACACAGTTCTCTCTCTCATTTGCTGGGATGGGACCAACCTGGGTAAGAAGGAGTTTTAGAGGAAAGAAGATAACTTCACCTTTGGGCTTGAGAAGTTTGAATTCCATTTAGGGAGTGGCCATGGTGAGTAGGTGATTGGATATGTGGGTCTGGACTCAGAAGAAAGATCCTGACTGATGATAGTGATTTTGGAGTCATAGATCATCTAAGAGCTTAGAGATGTTTTAATGGACAGAACACCAGGTCAAGGAATATGGGGTCTAGGAGAGGGCCTGGAGAAATGAGACTAGGGTTAGGGTTAGAAAAGAGACTAAAAAACATCCACCACTGATTCTCTCTTTTTTTAAAAATTTGAGACTCTTGTTTATCATTTTTGTTGCTACTTTTCTTGGCAGAATTAATGACAGGCTAAATTCTCTTCTTTTGATGATTTTAGCTCCCATCCTTCAGAAGAAGTCCAACGTGTTCATGCGTTTCTACACTGTAATAGAGCACTTATACTCTGTTATTCAGGGGCTTCTGGAAGGTGTCTGCTCATAAAGTTTACTGGTGAATAAAATACCAAATCAATGGTTTGTCCTTTGGCTAAAGACTTTGCCTCTGTTAATATGAAAATCTCACTGGCTTTGTATCATTTTAACCAGCAACTATTTAGTTACCTCTTAATTGGATTGTATCTATAAGAGCATTTCCTGAGAATACCTTAGAATTGATAATGATTTCTTCTATAATTTGATTAGTAAGGAGGACAGATTAGGGATCAAGTTCAACATGGGAAATATAGACTTATTAATCAATGCTTTTTGTTAATTTATTCCTGGGTGTTTCCATTTTAATAGGGAATTAAATTTCCGTTTAAATGAAAAGAACAAAAGCTCTATTGTGAACTTTGCATTGTGGTTATCTTTTGGGAGAGGTAGAAGAATCTTAGAATCAGTAAAATTTTATCAGCTGTCATTTAGCCTAGTAATATTCTTAAGCATATTTCAATGAAAACTAAATGTTGGATTTTCTCTGGTGGAAAATCTTCTATCCTAAAAATTTGGCACCCTCATTTGCATTTCTCTCTCCTCTCATCTCTAAATAAACCTCTACAATTCAGTGTTTGTTTTTGTAAAATAGTGCTCAGCAGTGTTGGGGCAAAGCTATTGTGTAGTTCAAGGACATATCATTAATATTAACTTACATCATAAGGCTTTTAGCCAAGGCAATGAAAATAATTAAAAAAATAAAAAACTGTTTCATTTGAGTTCTCAGTTTCACCCTCTAGATATCACCTTGATCATCCTTATGTCTCCTCATCTCACTTAGGGATTATTAAGATAATTGGTTATGCAATTGTCCTCCTGCAAGTTTGAGTAAATGCTCTGTGTTCCTGCTTAGCTTTTTCCATATGTGTATAACCTCCCTGTTGTGCTATAACAAAGGGGAAAGTTCTGGGTCAGAGGGGAGTGGGGAAAATGAAAAAGAAGTGAACTTTCTTTTAGTATTCTGGAACAGGTCAAGTGGCTGCCTGTTACTCTGACTTCTTATAACTTTATTTCAGGAATTTGTTCAGTAGTTAAGATCAGTTAATGATTTTTGTCCAATAGAACATTTAGTAAACACACACAGATAGCTGACTGTCTTTCCCAGAGTGGATATTAAAACAGAGGACCATGGGAAGGAGAAAGTGGGGGAAGAGTTAGGGAGAGGGAGGGAGGCAAATATGAGAGACTCTTGAATACTGAAAACAAACTGAGGGCTGAAAGGGGAGGGGGAAGGTGGTGGGGGGTGATGGGCATGGAGGAGGCCACTTGTGGGGAAGAGCACTGGGAAGAGCAACTTGACAATAAACTATTAAAAAAAAAAAGACTTAAAGGAATAAAGCCAAGGTCCATCCAGAATAAAAAACAACCTTCCCATAGCCTCTGAAAAAAGTACACAGAGTTGTGGAGAAAGGCAAGCACTCAAAATTATGTTCTGAAATTGATGTTAATCTAAATGAATGCAAGAGAAACGAACATGAGAATGATATGTTTGACAATCATGATGATTTAGAGTGTCAAATTTTGTTCACCCTCTGCATTTGTTTGGTTGGGTTCCTTATTTTCATAATAACCTATTATAGATGTACTAATTTCATTGGCATCACAGCTCTTATTCTAATATGCAGCTCTCTCACACGGGATGAGATTCGTTCTTAGGGATAAGGTATCTTAGCTTAGGCTGCTATAACAAAATGCCATGGATTAGATAGCTCAAACAACAGACACCTGTCACAGTTCTGGAAGTTAAAAAGTCCAAGATCAAGGTGAAGGCAAATTTAGTCATTGACTGAGAGCCCTCTTCCTGGCTCACCTACAGTGTCGTCTTGCTGTGACCTCACATGAACTCTTTGTATGCACATGGAGAGAGCGAGCTCTGGTGTCTCTTTCTCTTCTTATAAGGACACTACTAATTCCATAATAGAAGTTTTTATGACCTCATCTAAACCTTATTATTTCTCAGAGACTCTATCTCCAAATATGCTCACATTGAGAGTTAGGGTTTCAACATATGCATTTCAGGAAGACACAAACACTCAGTCTACAAAATAAGGTTTATTGAATTTGGAGAGATGAGAAGAGTCCGGTGTAGTTCCAAAAGCTGAAGAAAATCTGGAAAGTAGAACAGGGAAAAAAAAATGGTAAAGGTCAGAAAAGGAGACTCTTGTATCGAATGGATTTGTTCAAGGGACTTCTCTTAAATCATACTCAGCCGCCCATAACATAAATGGTAAGACCACTAACGAGGGATGTTGAAAGAAATGTTTAACTGAGAAGTTCACCACAGGAGTTCTATTTACTTACTTTCCCTTTTACCTTTCTCTTCTGAATTATGCAATATCATGGCATTTATATTAGTTATCTCTTGCTCTGTAACAAATTGCTACCCCAAATAGTGATAAAACAATAAACATTATCTCACAATTTCTGTAGATCAGGAATCCTAAAACTGGGTGGTTCTGCCCTGATGTCACTCCCTGTGGTGGTTAAAATGTCAGTCAGGGCTGCAGTCACTGAAGGCTTGGCTGAGGCTGGAGGATTTGTCTTCTGCCCACTCTCTTAAAGTACTGAAAATTGAGATGCAGAATGAGAATTAGAATCAATTGTGACCTTTTAGATATTGCTAATCACAATTTGTGTCATTTTGGAGAAGTCTTTTTTGGAGTAGGATGGATGTAGGAATTGGTGACATTTCAATTCTTCCTTCAAGCAAAAAAAAAAAAAAATACTTTACAAAATCAAAATAAATTACAAACACTTAAAAAAAAACATCAGGAGTTGCAAAAGCAAAGAGGACAAGAGGTACTAAAATCCCAGAGAGGGGAGACCTTTCATAGTTGAACTCAGGAGTTGCAGCTGCTTTTCCTTTTGAAGACATTTGCCAATGTTGGTTGTGGGCTAAAGGCTGGGCCTGTGAGTACAGAAGATCGTGGCTGGAGATGGAGAAAACAGAGAACCCAGTAGTACTCACATCAGGCTGAAGTGACAAAAGCCCTGGAGATTCCACGGGGATCACCAGTTGGCTGGTGCCCTAAGAAAATGCAAGGCAAAAATTAAAGGCTCTTTGAGGTTAGGGAAAAATATTAGTCTATACATCCAATAAACTTGCCAAACCATTAGCTGGGTAGATTCTAAGACAGCCCTACATAGGCACATCATGATAAAAGGGCTTTGGAGACAATAAGAAAATAATAAATATCAGAAAGGAGGAAAACCACTCCAAATAAATATTTACCAAATATCCTTACAGATACCCTAGTCCTGTATTACTTCAGCTTCTCTTTCTGCATTCATTCCCAAGGCTGTTTTGAGGGTGTGTGTGTGTGTGTGTGTGTGTGTGTGTGTGTGTGTGTCTTTTATACTTAAAGCATGGGAAGGATCATATCATTAGGCTTAGATGCACAAATGGGAGGTGAATATGAGCAGAAGAAGGGTGAATTACGATGTATAAGAGAGAAAAGCCAAGGATGGTAGGATCTGAGGAACAGATTTGTTTTCAGCTGTCAAAGTACAGTTTTAGTCTCCCCCCTGGAGAGGAGGGGAAGTCCATGGTTCTCAGTCTTATTGGAGTAACTTATTTCTTTGAGGAACTTATGTAAATTATGGACAGAAAGGAAATTTTAGGCAGTGTTTTGGGGAGTGCATGCCATCTTTGAAATTAGGAAGGGTCCAAAACTTCAAATAATGAAATTTTAGATATAGTAGGCCTTGAGAAGAGGGTGCTATAAAAAATTGGATCCTACTTCCTTTCAGGCCATTCTGAACATCAAGATAAGGTATACAGAACGTGGCTTTGTCATTCACAGCACCAGTAACACTGGCATCCTCTCCACATGGCAAAGTGATGGAGAAACCACGATGGTCCTCTGGAAGTTAATTTGTGCTAAATGAATTTGATCCCTGTAATCTGTGTCCATTTAATCATGATGTTGGTATATACATGTGTAAGTCTATGGGAGTGAGAAACACAACAATGAATAGTTGACTTTAGCTTCATTTTCTTTCTTTAAAGAAAATATAAACAATATACAGATAATTTGAGGGGTTGTTTGCATAAAGATGAATCAAGATTTTGCATTCTACTTCATGAATATTACTAATACAAGTAGAGTTCTGGGAATAAGACAAATGTCCATTTTGAGAGTTGCAGATTGTGATGTCTAGAATTAAAAATAAGGTGAAGAATGACTGTCTCCATGTCCTCACTTTACCTCTGACTACGTGGAAAATTGACTGTACAAGGGCTCTTGTCAGCTCAAGGACCAATAAAGTCACCGTGACCCATTTTATTCTGTGTTTTGTCCAGCAGCTGATGTATATTTTAGCAGTTGGGATGTGGATTATTGTGGGGAGCAGCAAAGATTCAGCTGCTTGGCCCTTTGCTAGCCGGATATGTCACTCCCTGAGGGGAGTTGCAAAAATAGGCAGGGGAGCGCCACTCCCTGTCAGAGGAGAAGCAGGAAGAACAAAAATCAATTGCCTACAGGCAGGGTGGTATTGGCCCTTCAGTGCTGTGCTGAAAACTTTAGTTTATTTCCTTCTTTACCCTAGCCTAAATCCCTTAACCCTGTTTCCTAGCAACCGACCTAGGTCAGCTGCCTTGTTCTCCCGCCTAAAAACCTTTATAAGAGACAGTTTTCTGAATAAAGCTCTCTTTCGCCTGATCGGAAACCGTGAGTGCTGTCTTCACTCTCTGTGTCTCTCCCTCCTGCCCTGTTTTTCTCTCCCTCCCTCAGGAAAAGAATCCGCAACGATTCTCCGCCCTGCTGGCTGGGGCGGGACACGACCAGCTCTAAAAGCCCATGGATAATCTTAAACTGAACCAATTCTGTAACAACTATTGGAAACTCCACTCCTGCCTAAGTATTTGCCAACATATTTGCAGATTCTAGCAACATAATTGGGAGCTACTTAACACTAATTCTTAAAGATAAACCTCTATAAAAATTGACTGAAAGCTTCAACACAGGTTCAATTTTCTGGGAGCAAATAATTAGCCATGAACATCACCTGGACATGCGATCTTAAGTAAAGGGGAGTGCATGGGAGCAGTGCTGACCTGAAGTGAAGTATCACTTTCCATATTCAATTCTGTGCTAACAATGTGGAGCCTGCTTGGGATTCTTTCTCTCTCCCTCTCTCTGTTCCTCTCCTGCTTGCACACACTCTCTCTCTTCCTCAAAATAAATAAGTAAACATTAAAAAAATAGAAACTGTCTAGTACAGTACAATACACATTTCACTTCTTATTAACTTCCTATATTTAAGAGATCAAGGGCATCTGGGTGACTCAGTAGGCTAAGCACCTGACTTTTGTTTTCGGTGCAGGTCATGATCCCAGGGTGGTGAGATCGAACCTCTTATCTGGCTCCTTGCTGGGCTGGCCATGGAGCCTGCTTGCGGTTCTCTCTCTTCATTTCCCTCTGACCCTCCCCATCTCAAAAAAGAAAAAGAAAAAGAAAAAAGAAAGAAAGAGATCAGTGTTGCAATATAGCAAATCCAAACCCAATATTCTACTTTTATGAGTAAGGGTCGAAACCGGGTCTGAATTCTTTCCCACATTTTACAAGGCCACTATACATTCTGTGCTATGACAGTAGCACTTTGCAGTGAGAAATATTCTGTTTGAGAGAAAGGAATCTGGTGGGCAGACAGAGATTCATAGATACCACAGATTCTCTGGCCCCAACATGTTGTGAATAGGAACTCAGTTTTTTTCCTTAAAGAAGAAGGCCAGGAGTTGGGTGGAAAGAGGACAGGAAGCAAGAGCTAAGACCTCACAGGACTTGATGATATAAAAGTCACCTTTTTTTTTTGTTTTTAAAGCTGTTCAGTTGAGTTGCACTGTATGAGCACGAGTCTTTTTAGTTCTCCAGAGGCTGGAGGAGTATTGCCTTTCAATACTGTGTTTGACCTGGAATACCCGTGATACACGAAGATATGTTGTGACAAATGGCAAAGGTACTCAAAGCCCCAGGAAACACATGATGTATCATCAGAGTGGGTCTACTTTAATGAAAGTCTTTGGAGAAATGCACTGTGAGCCAAAACACATATAAATATATTACGACTAAGGATGGTGACTGTAAGAACTTTTAAATAAAGTTTCCAAAAAAATGTGTGCTTTCCAGGTAAATATTTTGGCCTATACGACCAGATATGTAATAAATTATTACATTTTCTCTACAATGCAGTAGTGGAAATATTTAAGAGGAACTTTTTTCAGCTATTTCAGGAATTCTCAGTGGGGACCCATGGGCAAAAATTGGTTCTTGACAGGCAGAGAAATCTTAATAGACACATGGATACATAATATATATGTTATTAATTTGTTGGAGGAATTAGGAAAATATATCTAAAACATCTCCTTGGCAGGGGCAATAATAAAAAAAAAGTTGAGAAACATTGATTTGTTCAGTAGCCTGACTTTGTTTTCACTGGTTGATTTTAAACTTGTTCTCTGATGATAATGAGTGGAGTTTCTCTTTTATCAATCTTATCCGTAGTGGAAGCCAGTATAGAGGGATCTGTAAGGGTAAATAAAAAATGATTGATATTGTGAATATCATTTGTGGAGAAGAAAGGAAGTCACTGCATATGAATTGAAATAAAAATTAAACAAACAACCAAAAAAGAAAACCACAGGCTATGGAGGTTTTGTTTTTATTGACCCTTAAAGCATTTTATGATTATGATTTCTTTACTGATTAGAAGTTATTAAGGAAAAATATTTTGTTATAACTGAGATGCAATGAAGTTAACATAAATGTGGATATATATATACATATATATATTATTGCCCACTGAACAAAGGCATTAATATTTGATTTTTAGAGGAATGAAAATGGCTATATGTTGATGAAGATACTTAATTGGGAAGCAAATAGCCAACCCATGGAATTAACGGACGATTAAATGAAAATAAGCTAGAAGAATGCTAGGGTTGGTTCTCAGATTGTTTTATCTCTTAATTTACCCCAGCTTTCTAGCATGAATATAGCTGAGGATATTACTTTTTTCCTTATAGAAAAATATACCATTTGAAGGACTCTTAAAGATCAGTTGCTTAATTCTATTGGTTTAACATACACTAGGAGAGTGCCATACCGTTTTGCATATTACGGCCTGATGAACCAAACTGTTTTGACAACCTTTACAAGTGGTTTCACAAGGGACTTAGCAGTAGGCTTCTTTCCAAATCTTATCTTGAGAAATGATTTATTCTCTGAAGACATGATTTGTAAACTTCAAGTTGCTTTCTTTCACTTACTGGCTGCGTTGCTTTGTCTGCGGCCCTGGATTTGGTTGTGGGCAATGTGTATGTGTATAATTTGGTCTTTGCCCTCAGGATGACTCCTATGTCTAGCAATGGATTTTTATGGAACGTACTAGAAAAAGGCTGAAGGCCCATAGTCTTAGTTATACTTCTATTGCTTTGCACAAACAGTTGGCTTCTACACCCCATGAGGCCTCAGTCAACTCAGATTATAGGCTTCAGGCAGAGAAAACCTTCTATGCAAATTGTATTCTCTTCCATGTCTGACAACAGACTGGACAGCTTCAGTCAGAGGTTGGTTTCCTTGTATAGCATGTAGTTGATAATGGCTATGAGCAGCTGCGTGTTATTTCTTTCAACAGGCTTGGGTGACATATAGCTACTGCTATAAGCATATGAGGCAATTGTTTGACCAAATATTTTACCCTAATAATAAGGGTCATCTGTGTTTTAGACTACAGTATACGTGTTCTTTCTCCCTGCTGTCTGGCAAGCCGGCATGTTTGTTTTGCGTTTTAAATATACTACACTGATGTGGTTGACTGGGAAATTGTAGATTTCTGTGGCAAAACATAAGCAAATTTGAACTCAGTTCAACAGTACCAGTTAAAGACACCTGAATGGACACTTGAACGTAGAAAAAATTTGATGCTTCTATGATATTTGAGAGATTAACCAACCATTGCTTTCCTCTGTGTAAGATGCTGATTGAGTCTTTGCAGGAAATTAATAATCTTTCTGGATCTCAGTTTCCCTAATATGCTGTAAATGCCATGAGAAGGATTGTGTCTGCCTCACTCAATAGTGCAATTTCAGCATCTAGTGCATTGCCAGGGACATAGTAGGGATTCAATAAATATTTGTTCAATTAAATTCAATATAGAGATGCCATGATTCCAAGAATTATAAGAAAGGTTAACAGAGCTACTTTGGTGTGTCACATCCGTTCTGCCAATACAAAACTAAACCCTTTCTTAGCTTATAACATTAAAATTTTGTTTTATGGTTTGTGATCTCTGTTAAATTGACAATTTTGAGTCATATCTTTAACTCTTCCTTTATCCTATTTTTTTGCCTTTTCTCTCCAGTCAGTGTCTTTTTATCCTTATTCTGAGTACATACACACCTCTGAACCTATTTTTTTCAAGGATCAGTTACTTAGTTTTAATATTTATCAAAATAGTACATAAAAGTGGTACAAGTAATGATAGAGAAGAGATTATAATAAAAAAAAAAAACAGCTGTCTCTTGCTCCAACCCTTCTACTTTTCATCTTTAGTCCCTGGCGGCAACCTCTTCCACGCATTATTACTTAGATCTTCCAGTAGTTACCTTCAAAGCAGGGGATTTCATTCAAAATAAACAAATAAGAGACCATGTTTGGCAAAATAGTCTCATTTCCCCCTTCATCTTCCCAGCACCCGGAGCAGTGCTCGCACTTAGAAGCCCATCAGTAAATGTGTATTACATATATAGAAAATATATGACAGAGAAGATTAGCAAAAGGAAAATGTGATATCTCTCCCCCAAAGAAGCACCGACTCTTCTATGACAGAGATCCTGTAGGAAGCCAGAGGACAACGGAATAAAAACTTCCAATAGCTGATTCTCCTTAGCTCCTATCGGCCTCACCACAGTTTCATGGAATGTAATCCCTTCCCTTCCACAATTGTAACTATGTAAAGGGAGGCAGGCGGTCCCATATTATTTTATGCAAGGCAGCTGAACCTAAAGATAGTTGCAGTTGAGCAGTTAAGATAATCTGACTGCATTGTTGAGCAGGTAATAAATTTTTTCATATCATTTTAAAAACTGTAATGAAAAAGAGAGAAAGAACTGGAGAGCTATTTGCCCTAACCTAGTGACATAGACTTTTTTTTTAATGTTTTACTGATTTCTGAGTAAATTCGCTTTATTCTGGTTTCCAAGCAACATTTAAAATTATATATCATGGCTCATATATTTGAAATGTGGCATCCATTACAGAAATCCGTGTTTCTTCCTTTTAACGTCCAAACACATCATCTCCCAGGATGTTTCACTCAGATCAGAACACCCTGAAAATATAATTATATTTAAAAAAAGACACTTCACTAGCAAAACCATGTCTGAGCGCATGTTCTTGATGGACTTGAAACAGATAAAACAACAGCTTCCCCCCCTTAAAGTTCTCTTTTCACTGAGCTTGTAATTTGCTAATCCTCTAATATCACTTGCTATGTGAACTGATCCCTCCATAAAGAGATAGTTTGTCCTGCATTTCCTATTCTGATGGTTATACTCTGCCAGCCTTGCTAATTTTGCTTTTTCAGGCAATTTGTTTTCCTTTTTGTCCTCTTCCATCATGGATTTTCATTGGAATTGAGCATTTAATAAGATTGTAGCTACCAAAATTTGTGGTAGGTACTACATAAATACAGAATAAGTCTCTCTCTGCTTATACATGCAAGGCATGAAGAAGCTTGAAATATGTTTGAGTAAGTTAATAGATGAGTGGAAATGACACACACAAAACCTCTCAGTTTGGAAGCAGAGGACCATGTGTGAGAAGTGGGTGGGGATGCGAGGTAGGATGGTTGCAGAAGTGTCTCAGAAAATAAGACCAATATTCTTTCCCTCACAGATTTGTAGAAATACAGTGGCATTCCTATTCTGCCATGTATAGTATAGATAGTATATAGTCTGCATGGTATAGTACGTTATTTGCATGCTATGTTTGAAAATCCACAATCCTGCATTGCCTCCAGCTGAGGGCTGCCAGGGGGCTTGACGTTGCAGAGTCTGGGGCTGTTTTTCTGTTCTGGCCATATGTTTCATAGAAGACATCACCCTCTGTCTGCCACTCAGGCCTTGCGTTTGAAAGGATCCCTACCAATGGCTCATGCTGATAACAGTAGAGCAGATAAAGCATACTTGTCTACTAGGGTAAATTTCTATTTCTACTCTAAGCAAGTCACGAATCTTTCTCCTACTTTGCTGAATTTAATACACACTTAATTGTGTACATCTCAGTATATATAGGCTATTGCATGGAGAAGGTAGGATAGTTCACAAAAGAAAGCCATGTGGGGGAATATGCATAAATAGCAATATTGTATGTATCACAAACTGAGGGGAAGAAAGCATGAAGTTTAGGAAATACTCACTGTATTCCTTTTTTCCTTACCAGCCAACTGTGTGACTTTGAGAAATTCACCTAACTAGCTGGACCTCAAGGTCTTTACGTATAAGAGTGGAATAGGGTATTCACTGAATATCCTTATAAATATAAGAAGCCATAGTTTTATAAAGGTCAAATTTATACAATTCTGGAATTGCTGGAAACCAGCAATTCCAATATTTCCCTAGTCCTAACCAAGTCCTAATCTGGTATCTAGGAGAAGATTGAATCCAGCTAAAATTAGTATTGGAGCAGCCAACAATAGTGTTGTTTGAAAATTATATTCTCTTATTTCTGAAGACAGAGAGACTTATTTGCATTTAAGTAACCTTAGAGATGTGGCAAATTGATCTTGACTAAAGCCTTAACTTCCTATAACCCTTTTAACTTCCCCGTACTTGGTAGTTATGGGCTTTCACCAGCCACACTGTCTGGAGCTGGCCCAGGCTATGAGCCTCAAATCAACATCCCTAGCCTCTAACAGACGTGGCCCCAGGATCCTTCACTTTAGACTTCCTATAGGGAGTCGTGACTTATTTCTCAATGGGTCCACATCTGAGTTTGATTTGGATGGCTCAGTTGTTGAAATGTGTTTATCTGGCATCCAGGAAGGTGGTGCATAAACTCTTTAGGTCACAATAGACCCTTTCACCTGGGCCTCCTTTCCTCATTTATGCTTTCCACTAGAACTTCATGCTACTTGAGGGGTGGGGCATCAAGAACGCCTAAATAGCTTTTTGTTGATGGGTTTTTAATTTTTGTTAATGTTTATTTTTGAGGGAGAGAGACAGAGTGTGAGTGGGAAAGGGGCATAGAGGGAGAGACACACAGAATCTGAAGCAGGCTCCAGGCTCTGGGCTGTCAGCACAGAGCCTGACGTGGGGCTCAAACTCACAAACTGCTAGATCATGACCTGAGCTGAAGTGGGACGCTTAATGGACTGAGACATCCAGAAATCCCTAATGGGTTTTTAACTGAAGTTTTCTTTTGCTTGGCAAAAATCACTCCCCAGTGTGAAGGTAACAAATCTTCTGGAATGGAACTGTAGTCATATAGACAATGGCAACACAAATGTCACATGATTGTAGCAGCTTGAAACCTGTATTTTTGGAGATAAAAATTAAAACTAGAATGCCCATAATGGAGATGAGAATGATGGCTAACAAAAATGTGCTCTCTGTATAATCACCTGCCAAATAAACCCAACTTCCTGACTGTGGTAACGGGGTCCTACAGAAATCCTCAGTGGCTAAACTTACCTTGGATCATAATAGAAGGAAAGTGGGTAGAAGCACAAGAAGGTTTCACTCTTCAAGCTGTATCTGTTGGTGCAAGGAATCTGTGTAATCTGTTCTTGCCTTCCACATATCTTTGGAGATGGTTTCAAATCCTAAAACCTAAGGCCATTTAATTTCAACATAGCTGGGCCAGAGTTGCATACACATGTCTAGTATTAACATTTGCAATCTCTATTTAGTGGAGGAAAAACCCCTCTTTGATGTGGTCGAATCTCAAAGGTGAACAATTCCATTTTTCAATCCATTATTTCCTACTTTTATACCACATGCAAACATGTGAATGCTTAGGATATGGAAAATCAGAAAACCTTATAGAAGAAAAGGACGTTTTAATAAACTGTCTAATGCTGACTAGCCATACTGCCTCAAACAATTTTCAAGGCACTATGTAAAAAGCAGAGTCCAAGTCAGAGCAGGAATGAGAAATGCCTGCAAGGAAGTGCTCTGCCTTGCATCTTCTGCAGGGGGAACTCAATGAAGCATTGTTTCCATTTTTGGAGGACTTTGAAAAGCAGTGTCCCAGTCTGGAGTTTTCTGTGAGTTATTTGATCTTTCTATTCTAGCCCTCCATGCTATGCTGTCAAAGGAAGGAGTATTCAGCTCAGACTGTAAACCATGGAATGGAAGAACCAATATCAGAAACCCAAGAGCAACACAAAGTGTCAGAGAAAGTGGCAATTCAAAGCCACTTATTGCTTGTAGGGTATTTACAACAACAACAAATACATCTGTGGAATCCCATAAAAACACCAGCTGATGCAATATTACTGCCAAGCCTAAAAAATACAGCTTAGGATGTGCTAATATAAACCCAATGAAAAAAGGAGCAAAAGAGCATGTTTAAATACACGGATATACTCTGCATTTTGCTAGCTTTCAGGGGACTTATTGGAAGCTCCCATTACTAAGAAAGAAATAATTGGTCTTGTTTGGGTTCCAAACTTTGGAATGAAGAACTTTGATTTCCTCTTAACACTTTTTAAAGGAAATTCTCTATCAGTTTATGGACAGGTATGAAACAGAAGTGGGATGTTTGTACCCCAAGAGGGGTTAAAAGGATTGGTCAGTGACTGAGTGATGGAAAAAACATAGAACTGAATCTGGCTGAGGTGAGAGATGCTTTACCAGGGAAGGTAATCTTCCATACCTGCTGGCAAATCCGTTCTTTTGATTCCAGTCATGAAGTCACCATTGTGCAGTTGAGAAAAGAAAGCATAAGAGCATGGAGAAGTGAAGCTGTTTATTCAAGAAGACTTACAGGTAAGCTGTGATTGAGCCTTAATTCGAACCCAAAGTTCTTGATTGTTACTCTAGTTGTACTTACACCATACCTTAATATCTCACCTAATTCATTTTACTCAAGCAACATTTCATTGAAGTTATGCCAGACACTGTGGGCAGAACTCCTCAGGGGGAGACAAAAATCCCTCTCCTCAGGAGGGCATCAAAAGGCAAGATAAAAAGAATATGGACATTGAATTATATATATTTAAGGGTTTTTTTAATTTTATAAAATTTTGTTTTATTTTATTTTTTTAATGGATAGTTTTAAATTATTTTTAATGTTTATTTATTTTTGAGAAACAGAGAGAGTGTGAGCAGGGCAAGGACAGAGAGAGGAGACACAGACTCTGAAGCAGGCTCCAGGCTCTGAGCTGTCAGCACAGAGCCCAATGCGGGACTCAAACTCATGAACTGCGAGATCATGACCTGAGCTGAAGTCCGCTGCTTAACCAACTAAGTCACCCAGGCGCCCCTAAAATTTTATTTTAGAGAGAGAATAGAGCATGAGTGGGAGAGAGGGGCAGAGGGAGAGAGAGAGAGAGGGAGAGAGAGAGAGAGGGAGAGAGAGAGAGAGAGCGAGAGAGAGAGAGAGAGAGAGAGAGAGAGAGAGGGAGAGAATCTTAAGCAGGCTCCAAGCTCAGCCCAGAGCCTGATGTGGGGTTCAATCTTACCACCCTGAGATCATTATCTGAACCAAAATCAAGAATCAAGCACTCAACTGACTGAGCCACCCAGGCGCCCTTACATATATTTTAGATTGAATCCCACCTCTGAAACTTACAGTGAGATCCTGGATATCTCAGGCATTCTGTTCTTTTGGGTTTTTTTTCTTTTTTCTTTTATTTATTTTTTAAAAATAGTTTATTGTCAAATTGGCTTCCATATTAACACCCAGTGCTCTTCCCCACAAGTGCCCTCCTCCATTACCACCACCTCTTTTCCCTCCCCTCCTCCCCCTTCAACCCTGAGTTCCTTTTCAGTATTCAATAGTCTCTCAAGTTTTGTGTCCCTCTCTCTCCCCAACTCTCTTTCCCCTTTCCCCTCCCCATGGTCCTTTATTAGGTTTCTCCTGTGCTCCTGTTAGACCTGTGAGTGAAAACATATGGTATCTGTCCTTATCCACCTGACTTATTTTGCTTAGCATGACACCCTCAAGGTCCATCCACTTTCCTACAAGTGGCCATATATCATTCTTCCTCATGGCCATGTAGTACTCCATTGTATATATATACCACATCTTCTTGATCCACTCATCAGGTGATGGACATTTAGGCTCCTTCCATGTTTTGGCTATTGTTGACAGTGCTGCTATGAACATTGGGGTACATGTGCTCCTATGCATCAGCACTTCTTTATCCCTTGGGTAAATCCCCAGCAGTGCTATTGCTGGGTCATAAGGGAGTTCTATGGATAGTTTTTTGAGGAACCTCCACACTGTTTTCC
>NC_043706.1:44437776-44452100 GCF_006229205.1 Suricata suricatta
TTCCCACCAACAGTGTAGCTTCTATAGTCTCTTGATTTGTTCATTTTAGCCATGCTGGCTGGTGTGAGGTGGTATCTCAGTGTGGTTTTGATTTGTGTTTCCCTGATGATGAGTGATGCTGAGCATCGTTTCATGTGCCTGTAGGCCATCTGGATGTCCTCTTTGGAGAAGTGTCTGTTTATGTCTTCTGCCCATTTCTTCACTGGGTTATTTGTTTTTCAGGTGTGGAGTTTTGTGAGTTCCTTGTAGATTTTGGATACTAGCCCTTTATCTGCTATGTCATTTGCAACTATCTTTTCCCATTCTGTTGGTTGCCTATTAGTTTTCTTGATTGTTTTTTTTTTGCAGTGTAGAAGCTTTTTATCTTGATGAGGCCCCAATAGTTCATTTTTGCTTTCATTTCCTTGCCTTTGGGTATGTGTTCTTTGTTTTCTTGACTCATCTTTATAAATGAGGATGCTTGGAAGACTGTTTTGAGTATCAGAAATAACACAGACATGTTCCACAAGTGTCCAGCAGTAGCTGTTCACTAAAAGTCCTCTCATATTATTATTTTTAATGTTTTTTTAATTTTTGAGAGAGAGACAGAGACAGAGAGAGAGAGAAAGAGAGAGAGAGACAGAGTGTGAGCGAGGGAGGGTCAGAGAGAGAAGAAGACACAGAATCCCAGGCAGGCTCCAGGCTCTGAGCTGTTAGCACATAGCTGGACATGGGGCTTGAACCCATAAACTGTGAGATCATGACCTGAGCTGAAGTCAGATGCTCAACCGACTAAGCAACCCAGGCGCTCTTCCTCTCACATTAATAATGGGGAATATGGCAAGGAAACAGATTACTCTAAGGCTAGGAAGAATGAAATGTGGGCCATAGGGAGGCATGCTGAGTACCATGGTATTTAATGTACAAAGAAGTATACTGTAGAAAAAGTGTTCACTTGTGGGTTTCTCTTCTGGAATGAAAGACACTGAAGAACTGAAAAAAAAAATCCTATTTCTAATCCTACCACCCTTATATCATTTCCCACCACCACCTCAGGACTTGTGCTCTTTTACTTGTCACTACCTCTGTTTCTATCCCTTATATTATTTCCTATTTATGAGATATACATAGCAGGTTCTCAATGCCATTTATTTGAGCTCTACGAAAATTGCCTTCACATTGTAAGGATTTATTGGGACATATAAGAAAAACACTAATAATATCATTTGATACAGTCCTCTTTTCCTTTTCTATATACATCTGTCTTCAATATTATGTAGATAGATTTGCTACTATTATGAAGTATCTCTGGTGGGAATATGTTCCTTGAATATTAATTTCTTTCCAAGAGCAAGCCAAACATATAGGGATAAATTCTTCTAATGCTTTTATAACATTTTATTTTGTTAAGGCAGCTGTTGATGCCTCATGAAGGACTTAAAGCGTGCATTTATTTTTTAGTACATTTCTCTATTTACGATGTTCTTTTCTGTCTTAGTGCTCATTACTAACAATATTTGCATAAATATAAATTTCTATCATTTCAATGTTCATTTCTCTCTGAATCCAATAACCCCACTCAGAGTTATAATCTTACAAGTGTGGAATTATCATCAGATGTTGTGAAATCTCCTATGAATTTAAGGCACTAATGGCTATCAGGAAGTTAAAGATTTCTTAGAAGTGGATCAACTTAAAACCGTGGTGTTCTGTGCATAAAAAACACTTTGAGAATAAAACTTAAATTGGCAAAGACAGAATAAGCAAGCATGTATCATATTGGTAAACCTAATTTGACAGATTTTTGTACCATCACTGAGCTGTCTGGAAACATACTGAGATACTATTATTCTCTTCTGTGTAGCAAGTGCTCTGATGTGGGAGAAAAGGTCCAGTGGGTTCAGGAAACTGGGGTTCCTTGTCAGTTCTCCTTCCTCAGACCAGAGACCATGTATGGTGCTTGTTCAGAAGGGGCTCAGGACCCAGAGTATCTGAGTATATACATCAGAACAGCAAACACCTGGCATGTATTGAATACTCAATAATTGTTATTTCTTTTTAGCTTCCATTCTGGTGAGCTGGAGAAGGAGGGAGATAGACCAAGTCATGTTTCAGGTACTACAGATGTCTGTTCTTACTGAGACTCAGTAGATGTTCCTTAAAGTCAAGTTTTCTCATATGCTGTATGCCCTTAGGAAAATTTCCAGAAGCGTTACATAGTTGTTCTTGCTATGTTAGAAATGATTTTCACCACTTATGTCCGGTTTACTGGGGAACAGGTCTGTGGAGATTCTCAGACTGCCATTCAAGGAGTAGCAGTTTGATTTTATAAATATGTATTTTAAACATTTTAGGGCTATTACATATCTGTGAGAGATTTTGCTCAAGGCAGAATTACTAGATTCCTTCTAATAAATTTTGCACTAAGTAGCACAGATGAGATATTTCCCTTAGTTTATATGGACCTAGAAATTCCAAATTTTGCTGAAGGCAGTTTGAAGCGAGCTTTCTGACTTACGCACATGAGAGATTCATTACCAATTCAGGGAAGTGCACAATTACCTGAATGTGAATCACGTGCCCATTACTGTAGTCACAGCAGTAGGTACACTTATGAAGGTACTTGTTGAGAAGACGTGTTGTGGTGATACATGTAATCATTCTTAAATCACTTTAAACACATTGATTTCTGGCTTTTAATTTTTATTTTATATTTTCATTTAGTGTTTCCTTACTTTCTGGAACTACAACAAGCTCAAGGTTCTTTTTGTAAATTATTTATTTTTGAGAGAGAGACAGAGGAAGCCTGCAAGTGTGTGACAGTGGGGGAGGGACAGAGAGAAGGAGACAGGAGGTGGAGGGTGGGGGTGGGGTGGGGGAGCCTGATCCTCCAAACCATGAGATCATGACCTGAGCCAAAATCAGGGGTCAGACGTTTAACTGACTGAGCCACCCAGGTGACTCATCATGCTTCAGGTTCTTAGAATCAGACCTAAAATCAATCATTTCTCTAAGAAACCCTGGGCCCTTTTATTGGAGAGTGGTCTTAGAAACCGAGATCTGGGTGCTGGGTGTGTTCATTACTACTGGTCTCATTGTTTGTGGGTTCTCTAAACTGGCAGAACAAGGATATCTATTGTGTATACCTCCTTTCTAAAAATTATTTTCTGCCTTATACTGCAGAGTAATATGTTAGGTTCATATTACTTCCTGATATAGAGACAAACTGTACCGTTAAAACCATCTTTAAAATGGAACTGTACCTATGTATCTTATTTTGTTCTATTTTATCAACTATGAGAAATCATTCCCAGACTCAGTGCCATTCTGGATGAATTACTTACCTACCTATTTGAGAAACTAAAGGGGGAAAATACCTTTTGTTCCACTATCCCCTTTAAAAACACATCCCTCATTATTTTTACTAAAATACTGAGTGGCTAATGACCATGCTCAGTACTTCTTTTTAATCATGGAAACTTTGTAAAAGCAGCACAGTTATGAATGGATTCATTCTTAAAGACAACAGTAATAACAGAAAAATAAAAATCTCTGACAAAAGAGGCACCTGGCTAACGATGGTGTGACAGAAGGAAGAGTCCCTGGATTCAGAGAGCATAACCACAGGGGTCTGGAAATAACAACTATTTTCACTCTTGTTTAGGAATAATCCACAACAGCAAATAAAGGAGCTGCGGCCATGACTAGAAGTGTGCTTTTCAGTGATAATGTCAGAGTTGGGAGACATGAGTGCCAAAATTGGGAGGGGAAAAAAGAATACCAGTGGCCTAGATAAAATGCTAAGCGAATCACTACTTGTATTTAGTTGGATAAAATGCCAAGGGGAATGAAATGAAAACCTCGGTAACAAAAGGGCTTAAAATTGTCTTATGCCTGTAGTAAGACTCCTGTCCATTTACCTTAAAAATAATATTTTCATTTCTTCATTCTGGTGATTAAAAAATTAAATTACACAGATGTTCACAATTTTAAGATACTAAAACCCAAAGATAGATTAGCTAACTTAGCTTTCCAGGTGTTTGTATACGGACTCTACATATAAATTACTATAAATCGGGGTATTTTCCTATAATCCTGAATGTATCTTCAAGATGCTTCCCGAACTGAATTTCAATAGAAGAGCATTTTTGAAAAACAACAACTCTGAGTTTCTGGGTGAAATAAATTTCCATTTCTGGCTTTTTAAATTGCAGCTGAAGGGTTTACTAATGTCGGTGACATCTTATCAATTATGACGGCCTCCTTTTGGGTTTCCAATTTGCTGGGCTTCAGTGAGTGCATCTGAAGTGAAATCAGTGGTTTCATGAGGGTCATTAATATTTGCATTTAATGACTTCTCTTTAAATATCAAATTTAATTTTTCCAAATGACTTTCAATTAGAAGCTCAGTGACTATGCTTGTAAAATTCCAGGGCATTTGGGAGGACAATTGGCTCCAAAAGTAACAAGATGCAGCAATTCTGGGTTGTGTTTGAGATGTCAGATGACCTTGTACGTTGTATCAGCTTATTCATACTGAAGAAGATTTAGAACTAAAGGGTGGGGGTGGAGAGTCCTTAAAATCATTTCAAAACGTATGGTTTATTTTTAAAAGTTAGGTATTATAATTACTTTTCCTGCCTGTTACATTGATAGGCATTGGAGTATGTGTTAAACAATGTTTGAGTGGTTCAAGACCTCCTACAATGTGTCACATATATGTACTGTAACTTACCCATACAACCACAGTTTAAAGTCAATTTAATTATTCCCATTATATGGATAAGGAAAGTGACTAACAGAAGTTCAGTAATTTACTCACAACTCTAGAATGTTCCCAATACCCATACACTTTGCCCTATATACCAGTGATAGTTGAGCTCCACTCAAGAGTTTTATTCCATACTTTTGGCAAATAGAAAAATTTTCATACTAATATACATGATCATACTTTTCACCAGTCCTCTTAAAGTGACAATCCTTTATTTTCTGACTCATAATGAAGTAATCACATCTATGCCAAGTGGAGGAAGTGAATAAGATTACATTAATAACACAAGGGAGGGAGGCAAAATTAGTAGAATTCCACCTTTAATTTCCTGTGTATGTTGTTTTAAAAACATGGTTTAGGAAGTCATAAATTCAAACTTCAATAGAACAGCACCAAAGACTGCTAACCTACTGTGTTTTAGCACAAGAACCCCGACTTTTAAAAATCACTGATCCTTTTGTAAACTCTTTTATTTATTGCCTTTGTTTTGTTTAAAGGTATTATAAATTTACCTGAGTAGGTAAATCAACTTAGAAACTAGACCTAGCTTGTATTTGGGTAACTCACCAGCTTGTTGATAATAAACACATCCTAGTGTGAAGAGAAAGGTTTTTCTTCTCTATTTGGACTGAAATGGTGTAATTATTACCTCAGAAATGGATCCTTCTTCATCAAGACACCAACAACAACTGCCTGATGAACAACATCACGGTTGAGGGAACTTCACGTCCCTGCCCTTGGAAAATTTAGAGCAAAGACTAGTGAAATTATAGAGACCAGGAGGGTGGAGAGGTTTATCGGGGTGACTGAGGGCAGTACAAGCTGGTGGAATAAATGATCACTTAATGTGTGACTGTTGAACGATGGAGGAAGAGGGGAGCTGGCATTAAGGAGGAGAAGGGTAGAGGGGACATGTTCTCAGGGAATCCAGTTAAGAGGAACACTGGACAGGAAATATTATAAAAGATTCTTAAGACTCTTGACCCTAGAATGAGGTCTGCTTGCAATTTTCAAAACAATCAGCCAATGTTAAAATTCCCAGGCCCAGGTGAAAACCTGATTCTTAAGATTTTACTTGTAATTACATAAACACAAGCAATGTCAGTGGGGAGGGCCCTTAACAAAAGCAGCCCCTCTTGATGTTAACCTAAATTTCTGAAATGTTTTTTCAGTAAACATGGTCAAATTTTCCTCCTTATTAGTTTGTAAGGATGTCATAAGTTTGGCAGTCTACAAGAAACTTACCTACATAGTGAAAACTGGAACATTCTCAACTGCATGCAGGTTTCCTGCAAGAATATCTTTGTAACAGCGCCCTTTTTAGACACGTCGGTTGGGCCATTATTTATTTTGAGACTTAATCAGGAGAACAACTTTTGGAATTAAGCTATTTTGGTGAGAATTCAGGTTTTACCATTTAGATAAGTTGCCCACTTTCCTGCCTCCATTTCCTCACTAGTAAAGTAATATAATTCTTACCTCACCAAAACGGTGGGAATAGTTAAAAGAAACATATGTACAATGCTAGACATATAATTAACACTTGCTTCATCTAAACTGTAATTAATTTTCATATTGTGGATTACCCCTTCACCTATTGGAAGTGCAAAATGCAATGGTAATTCTCTAAGGCCGTGGACTTTTATAGATCTGTGTGCAAATTATGGCTCCATTATCTAATAATTCAATGACCATGGCAGTAACTTCACTTTTCTGGTTAAAGTTTTTCCTCACATGTAAAACGACAATTATCGACAACCTATTTCTCAGAGTTGTCAAAAGGATTGCATGTGCTAATGTACTTAAGACATTTAGCACTGGGCCTGTCAGGAGTTGAGTTCAAACTGGTTGCAGTTACTGAGACCAGTATCTGCTCCTGACAGACATCTTTCTTGCCTACTTTTAAACACTTAAATGGAAGTAGTAACTCATTGCAGGGAATGTTCCTTGATCTTTTGGCACTCTTAACATACTCTCTATGATTAGACAAGAAAACAAACTTTTAAAATACTGCAGCCCTGAAATTCTCCTGTCTTCTTATGCTTTTGCTCATATTCTCTTTTTCCATGCTGAGAACCCAGAGGAAGTTGAAAAACCCTAGGCATGGTTTTGATGTAGGTGGTGCTTAAAGGTCATGGAGTCCTTTGCTTTGTACCTGCCATTTTTTCTCTTTGAGTAGATGCCCCTTCACTGAGTCCTACCTTGTGTTCTCAGTATCTCATGCCCTCTCTTTCCCTCTTTACACCCCATTCTCAGAGCTCCTTTCTGTGTCACCTTGAAGTCACACTTGATAAAACTACAAATGTTGGACTTTTCAAAGACACATGCGTTCAAACTGGGATTAAGATCTTAAACCTAAGAAGGGAGAGTAGCTGTAATTCAGCAGAGAGATGGAGTTCAGCTCTACAACTGCAGGCCGGAGACAGCAGGAGCTGCTCCTAGTCCCTGAAAACTATGTCTATGACTAAAATGGAGCCTGTCCAAGAAAGTAAGATGATAGGACCAGGAGTGGGCCAAAGGGAGAGTGTGTGTGGCCAGAGAAGATACCAAATAATTTTATGCCTTGCCTTATTTTTTCTCTTCCAGTCTCCATTTACTTTCCATGCATCCTGGGTCCTGAGTTTGAATCCTATTTCTATCACCTCTTAGATGCTAAACATAAGTCAAATAAATCATCTAATCCTCAATTTCTTTATCTGTGACATTTATTTTTAGCATGTGAGAGAGAGAGAAAGAGAGAGAGGGAGAGAGAGCAGAAATTATTAAAGGTATATGGAAAAACCCTTCAAGTGCTAGCCTGGAATTGTTAGGACAATGCTTTTCTGATCTAACTCAGGCACAACTATCAATCTAGACTTTACCCTTTCTACTTAGACTCTTACCCTTCCTACCCTAATAAAAATTAAGAAAGATCTTTTGTAAAGGCACTGTGTAAACATGATTTCAGCCTTCAAAGTAATCAGACAAAACCTTATGAATAATTGAGTATAATATTTTATTTGAAAATACTGTGAAAAGTCTGACCTCCTCTTTTTCTCATTTATGTTATATTTTTAGTCACTCAAAAGTAAAATTATTGTTTTCTCTTTTCTGTTGTCCAAGAAACACTAAAAGAGCTTTTGTGGTGTTACTGTAGGGGTCAGCTGCTTAAAACTACAAAGGAGCTTCTCCGGATGGAGGTTTAGAAAGGGAGAGTTTCTTTTGCATTTAGCTTCAGATGGACTGGCAAGCCCTTTGTCAACGTGTTCCCACCTGACTTTCACTGCTGATGTATAACTTAAGTTTAGACCGATGTAATACTAGGAAAGAGTAAGCAGATTCATGAATTATTCTCCATGTACTCATTTAATCAAGAGAGTGACTGACTGTGTCCTTGACTCCTTACTAGATTTTATCTTTGAAAGAATGCGTACATTTACCTTTTACACAAAGGAGACCATTTTGAGTAGAAATGCCTTTAATCAAAGCATTAATGTGATAAATTTAAACTAGAATCAGGTTTCATGGAATTTCCTAAGCCTTTTTTTTTCTTGTCATAAATAATCATTAGTCATTTGTTATTTAAAAAGATCTAACTTATTCTATTCAGGTCTGATATAAGACTGTGAAGCCAGACACGTGGTGCTTGTCAAGGATCTAAAATTACCCAGTCATGCTGCTCATTTAGCAGATGAGGGAGATGGTGCTCAGAAAGACTAAGAAGAGAAAGGCAAGACTTTGTCCAAGGACACACCAATGTGTGTCCTTACAAAACGAGGTAGCAATACCTCATCACTGTCTTTGGAGCATTTCTTGTGGCCTTTTTTAAATCATATCCTCTTCTTTTCAGCTGTTGTCTGGCCTTCTCCTCAAGCTCTCTGAGTGTGCCAGGGCTACACGTGGTGGCTACACTCAGACACACTCCTTCCTTGGTCTATATGTGTCCCTTGTTTCCATGATATGTTATCTCATTATAAAGCACTAATGACTGATGTTGGACTGGCAATCGTATTTTCCAAATAGCTTGGGTCAGTGTTTTAACTTTATGGATTGATGGTCTGTATATATCCCCAAATGACCTATTGACTCTCAAGAGAGTTCTTCAGATAACTCTCAAACACCATTGTCTATATTTCTGTTTTCTCCAGTTACATGTACAGCTGTCTGCATTTTCTGTAAGCTACAAAGAAAAATATTCTGCAGCTACTCCATCTTCAGTGTTTAATAAAAATGTATGACCTTATTCATAAATGATTTTTTAATCTCTTTATTAATAAGGCATTATCAGATACTGAAAATGCAATTAAAACACTGAATTAATTAAAATGGATTCCATTTAGGAGGAGTATTCAATAACTCTATTTTCCTCTATAGCTCATCTCTCTTAAGTTTTTCTAGAAAAAGTTCATGAGGAAAGGAATTCGAGTTGGGAGGAGAAATATCAAGCATTCTTTAGTGAAAAAGAGGAGAAAAGGGATGCAATTCATAAATATTGGTGAAGATAGTGGTACCCTTAAAGAAAACTTTTATCCGATGTAAAGTTCAAGTTCCTACAAGGCATCGAGTTATATTCAGTGGAGGCAATATGTTTTTTAACATATTTTGCTTAACATATTACATTATTGAATAGTTATTAATGAAGTAAATTGAATACAAGGCTATAAAATGCAGATATAGTATGTGAGAGAAACGTGATTTTATTTACATGTATGTTACATGAGAGTAACAAAATTCCACTTCTTGGATTTCTACTTTTAGGGACATGGACTACATTTACCTTTCCCTATGCCTCCCATTACATCCAATTAAAATCCATGGACATTCCATAAAAAAATAAACATGAGAGTCTGAAACATGGAGAGAAGGTAGAATGATTAGGAACCTTAGGATCTGAGGAACAGATCTTTGTTGAGTTCCTTGGGTTTTATTTTTCCTCATATACCTTGGACTTGGATCTAAAGAAGCCAATAACCAATCGGTGCATACAGAAAATGTCACCCAAAAGCTTTCTCTCTCTAGCCAAAGAGATAGAGAAAGGGCAGTCTAGCATGACAGAAAACTTTTAAGCAATAACTGCTTTACCACAAAAATAGCACCACAGAAAAAATTATGGCCCCACTGTGTTTGCCTGTGCCAACAAAGTCTGATGAAGGAGGCTAGATTTGATCTTCATGAGTCCATAGGGGGAACCTAATACTCACATAGATGTGGTATCAGGGAAGGCCAAGTATGGAGCTGGGTCCTTCATCTCTGCTGACCCATAATGGAATATACCTTCCTCTGATGTTAGTAGAGTCTGTGTGAAGAACCAATTTGGAAGTAATGAGGGGCCCTTTCACTCCCCTGCTGGGTGGTGCTTGAGGTGCACTGAAGAATCAGGGTTTCCCTCATTGCCCAGAAGTAATGAGCACATCACACTGTGGTGTCATGAAAGACCACCTGTGTAGCTAGAAATCCCACCCCTCCCAGAGGTAACAGTGAGCTACTTTTCTCATGCGTCAGTGGAGGCCAATTGGAGAACCTGGTCTTCTACCTCCACTAGGCAGTAAGAAGGTAGTGACCTCTTTCTCCTGCCAGAGGAGTGTCAGAGACAACTGGCTAAAAGAAATGGTTTAAATAAGATCTAGAGTCTCATAATATGATACAGCAATGTGCAGGTTGTAATGTGAAATCACAATCATACCAGGAATCAAACAGTATGAAAAAAGACAATAAAAAAAATGCCAACACCAAGATGACAGAGATGATAGAGTTGTATGACAAAGATTTGAAAGCGTCCATGATAAAAAAATGATTCAATATGTACTTATAAAAGTGATTGAAAGAAATGGAAAAAGTAGAAATTTCAGCAAAGAAACAGAAATTCTCAGGAAAGAATAGAAGATATCAAGGATAACCTAATGAAAGTAGAACAATTGGAAATAAAACGTTCAGTAGGTAAGTTCAACAAAAGAATGGAGGGGACAGAGGAAAGAATCAGTAAACTATAAGATTAAATAATAGAAACTGTCCAAACTGAGCAACAAAGAGAAAGTAGACTAGAAAAATGAACAGAGCCCTAGGGACTCATAGAACTATAACAACTGATCTAATATTTGTAAATTAAAAATGTTTCCGTTTGTAAATTAAAACCACAGTGATATCATTGCACACCAACTAGCAGGACTAAAATAGAAAATAGTAACATCACTAGTGCTAGAGAGGAAGCAGAGAAATCAGACTACTTACATATTGCTGGTGGGAACAGAGAATAGTATAGCCATTTTGAAAAGGTTTGGCAGTTTCTTAAAAACTGAAAATACAACTACTACACTCAGCAGTTGTAGTGCTGGGAATTTATCTCAGAGAAATGAAAACTATGTTCAAACTAAAACCTGAATGCTTATAGCAGCTTTTTTATTTTTCTTTTTATAATGTTTATTTTTGAGAGAGAGAGTGAGAGAGAGAGTCCCGGTGAGTGAGGGACAGAAAGAGAGGGATACACAGAATCTGAAGCAGGCTCCAGGCTCTGAGCTGCCAGCACAGAGCCTAACGCAGGGCTTGAACTCACAAATCCCGAGATCATGACCTGAGCTGAAGTTGGTCACTCAATAGACTGAGCCACCCAGGTGCCCCTGTAGCAGCTTTATTCTTAATAGCAAAAAAAAAAAGAAGCAACCATCATGTCCTTCCACTGACTAATTAAACGCTGGTATGTATTTCTCTACTGTGAATAAGTATTCAATAATAAAAGGGAATAAATTACTGACACATGCAATAAGCTGGATGCCTCTCTAGAGAATTATGCTGAGTGGAAAACCCAGTTACAAATGTTTACTATCCTGTCTGTTTCTATGTATATAAACATCTTGAAAGGACAAACTTCTAGAAATGAAGAACAGATTATTGGTTTTCAGGAATTAAGAATGGGGAAGGAAGTGGGCGTGGCTATAAAATAGCAACATGAGTAATACATGAGGTGGTGGAAATGTTCTGTATATTGACTGTTTCGATGCTGATATCCTGGTTGTGATATTGCACTGTAGTTTTGCAAGATGTCACCACTGGGGGAGACTCGGTAAAGAGTATACACAATCCCTCTGTGTATTATTTTTTATTGCTGCACATGAATATATAATTATTTTTTTTACAATTTAAAAATTCTTTTTAAGATCCATTATTTATTTTGAGAGAGACAGAGTGAGTGTGTCAGGGGAGGGGCAGAGAAAGAAAGAATCCCCAAGCAGGCTCCATGCTGTCAGTGCAGAGCTGCACATGGGCCTCGAACTCCTGAAACTGTGAGATCATGACCTGAGCCAAAACCAAGAGTTGGTGCTTCACCAACTGAGCCACCCAGGTGCCCCTAAGTTTTAAAAACTCTATGCCTTATATATATTCCTTCTAAATTTTTCTGTCCAGGAAGGAAAATTCAGTATTTTGTATATGTTTTTGAGGAAATCGAAACAATATGAATAAACAATTTTACACTTGATCTTAGCCATAAAGGCTGAGAAGTGATTGAATAAACAATTTTAGATAGGTCATGTATTTTCCCGGGAAGCTTGCGCCTGGGAACATATTGGTCTGACTGAGGCAGTTAATGACTTCAGAAGCCTTGGAATATTGCGCTCATATCCACTCATTTATAAATTACCTGTATTAAAATTGCTAATAGTTCTATCCTATATGTGGAGGAACTGAATAGTAATTCAAGATTGATTTTTAAGTGGTTCTCCAGGTGTGGTCCAAAGATCCCTGGAGAACCCTGAGACTATTACAGGTATTCTCTACGTAAAAACTATTTTTATAAACATGATTTGCTTTCTTCATTGTGCTGATTTTTCCACTGATGGTGGGTAAAACTGCTGGCAGTTTAGCTAGAATCAAGAAAATAGCTCTGAAGTTTACTAGCAGTCGTTACACTCTTCACTGCCATGAACCCACAGTAATAAAGTGACAGTTACACCGAGAGTGCTCTTATTGAGCAGTACAAATTATTAATTTTATTAAACTTTAACCTTTAGGTAAATGTTGCCTTTGATATTCTGTGTGCCGAAACGGGGAGCACGCCTCAATCACTTCCGATGCATATGGACGTGTGTTGGCGGTCTCGGACAAAAGCACTTGTGAGATTCTTTGGATTCTGAGTTGAGCAAGCTGCGTTTTCAGGAAACATCATTTTACTTGAAGGAACCACTGACACACAAACTTTGTTATTTCACACTTGGGTAATTGGCAGACTTTTTCTCGAAAATAAATAAGGTAGGTCTGTCATTTCGAGGAAAACAACTGACAGTGTTTGTTGCCAATGAGAAAATTTGTGACTTCAAGTAAAGATTAGAAATTTGCAGCACTTGAGTCTGCCACTGTGATCTTGGCAATGTTATAATACCTAAAAGTTCTCAAATGAGATTGATAGTGATATTAACAAAAGTGAATTTTAATGTGTCAGTATTTGGAAGATATGTGTAACTTAATGGACCCCTAGTTTACAAATGGCCAGTGAGTTTTGGAACACAATTATGCAACAGTAAAAGAACATCTGATGTACGAGAGACCCCAATGGGTTTTCTTGGAACTGAATACAAAAAATTAATTGATGTCTCATTGCAACGAATTTTTTTTTGAGAGAGAGAGAAAGTGAGAGAGGGAGAGAGAACAGGGAAGGGGCAGAGAGAGGAGAGAGAGAATCTTAAGCAGGCTTCACACCCAGCACAGAGCCTGAGATGGGGCTAGATCTCAAGACCATGAGATCACAACCTCAGCGGAAATCGAGAGTCAGAGGCTTAACCAACTGAGTCACCCAGGCACCCCACAGTGCAACTAGTCTTTAAGAAAGTATGACCTTGTCTGATTGTGGTGTGGTATCATAGGATAGCCACAATGATCTCAAAAAGCTTCCTTTTCCATCTATGTATGTATGAAACAATTCGTCATCTACTTTAAACAGAATATGTTGCAACAGATTGAATGCGGCAGTAGCCAATGTGAGAATCTAGTCACTTTGGGTTAGGCCAGACATTAGGAAAACTTGAGAAAAATATCCAGTGATGCCACTCTTCTTACCAAGTTTTTGAAAATATACCATGTTTTACAATTTTCTGTAAATTAGGTCCTTTCTTTTAACATGTAATGGAGTTGTCATTGCTAATTTTAATAAATATTAAACTAAATTTAATATTTATTATTATATTCGCGTTATATATATATATAATATATAATTCGCGTTATTATTATAATCGCGTTACTTTACTGAGCCCCACGTTGAGGCGCCAATTGTCGTATCCCGCAGGCCAGGGCCGCTAGTCCCCGGCGTTCAGCGGTACCTGTTCCATCCGCCCTGACCGGCAGGGCGGAGAATCGTCTCAGGTCCTTCTCCTGAGGGAGGGAGAGAAAAAGGGGGCAGGAGAGGGAGACGCAGAGAGTAAAGACAGAACTCACGGTTTTCCGATCAGGCAAAAGAGAGAGCTTTATTCAGAAAACTGTCTTTTATATAGGTTTCAAGGTGGGAAAACAAAGCAGCTGACCAAGGTCAGTTACCAGGTAAACAGAGTCAAATGAATATCAAAAGAAATGCCCAGATTTGCCTCAGCAATGCTGGGAAGGGGGGAGTTAG
>NC_043706.1:44452200-44566193 GCF_006229205.1 Suricata suricatta
CAGCAATGTCAACAATAGCCAAAACATGGAAAAAGCCTAAATGTCCATCAACCGAGGAATGGATCAAGAAGATGTGGTACATATACACAATGGAGTACTATATGACAATGAGAAAGAATGATATATGGCCATTTGTAGGAAAGTGGATGGACCTTAAGGGTGTCATGCTAAGCGAAATAAGTCAGGCAGAGAAGGATAGATACCATATGTTTGCATTCATAAGTCTAACAGGAGAGACCTGGCAGGGGGCCATGGGGAGAGGAAGGGGGAAAGAGAGGGGGGAAGATGAGGGACACAGATCAAGGGAGACAACTGAATACTGGAGACGATCCATGGACTGGAAGGGGAGGGGGGGGAGGGGGTAATGGTCATGGTGGGGGGCACTTGTGGGGAGAAGCACTGGGTGTTATATGGAAACTAATTTGACAATAAACTATTATAAAAAAATAAAGTCCTTTATATATGGAAATTTTCAGATGTGTATTTATTTTTAGAAGTGAATAGTGCAATGAAAATTCATCGACTTACCCTTTTACAATTATCAAAATGCTGCTATTCTTGGTTCAATTATCAATTTCATTTATTTTTTACTGTTAGTATTTACTTTATTTTTTTAAATTTTTTAATGTTTTATTTATTTAATGTTTTTTAATGTTTTATTTATTTTTGATACAGAGTGAGACAGAGCATGAGAGGGGGAGGGGCAGAGAGAGAAGGAGACACAGAACCGGAAGCAGGCTCCAGGTCTGAGCTAGCTGTCAGCACAGAGCCTGACGCGGGGCTTGAGCCCATGAACGTGAGATCTGACCTGAGCCAAGGTCGGAGGCTTAACCGACTGAGCCACCCAGGTGCCCCTACTGTTAGTGTTTAAAAGAAAGTTCCAGGCATCATATCTTTTCACCACAAATGCTTTAGTGCTCCTAACAGATAAAGATGTTAATAATACAACCATACTCTGAACCCAGTAAAATGAAGAATAATTCTTTGCATTCATCTGATAGCCAGTCTCTATGGTCAGCACTCCCTATTGCTCTCAAAAATGTCTTCATAGTTCATGTGCCAAAATGTGAGAATGTAAGCCAGTCCATATGTGTGTGTGTATATATATATATATATATATATATATATATATATATATATATATATGGCATATGGATTTTAAGTTCTGTAATCCATAATAGTTCCCCTTTGCTCTTTAAAATGCCAATTCTTTATTGAAGGAAACTGTCCATTGTCATATAAAATTCTCCTCTTTCTGTATTTTGCTGATGGCAATCTCATGGTATTGTTTCAAGTGTTTCTTTATTCCCTTTACTTCCTGTAAACTTGATAGATAGGCTTCCATAGATTCAGATTCAATTTCTTTTTTGGAGGGAGGAGCTGAAATAATTCATAGGTAGGGCTGTGTATTTATTGCAGCATTACACCAGAAGGGATATTACTTTTAATAATATGGAGATTGATCCATGGGTTCTGGTGTTGTAAGACTGAAACCTCATTCAAATTTTCCCAGAAATCTGTCTCTGAATACTTTAGCAGACATTGACACCATTGCCTATGCATAGAATTTCATTAGAATATTCAAAATGGCAATTTTCTGATTCTGTCATTACCTCTGCTCTTATTAGCTTTGATTCTTCTGTAAAAAAGAACATTCTCTCTTTGACTATGTATGGCCCACACTGGAATAAAGGCAAGATAAATGCATGCTTTTTTGCACTTATTTACCAAATTTTAGAATAAGTTCGTATCATAGCAACCTCCAAGAATGACCAAGAAGTGATTTGTAAAGTAGCATTATGGTTTTGGCCTATTTTCTGTATTTTATCCATTTCTCTCATTATTCTTTTTGATGTTCCAATTGTCCCATTTTGTGCCATGGGTAGCCCCTTGTCAGCTCCTGTATATTTGACATTTCTGTGACTTGCCTGTTTTATGTAATAATATGTTTTGGAGATGTCTCCACAATGTCTTCCATTATGTCCTTACTTTCTGGTGTGTCAAGAACTTCCAGGTTTCCTCCCTCAGTCATGAATTAGCCATTTCTCCAAGAAGCTGGTGCGTTTTAGGGGGAAGTGATGGTACTTAGAGGTTGCAATCTGAGTAAGGGGTTTCTCATTGGCCTTGGTGTATTGTTATTTCTTGGTATTTATCATGAACAGAGCTGGAGAATTTATATTTTTTTATAAAAAAAAAATAAATTGGGACACCTGAGTGGCTCAGTCTGTTAAGCATGGTCTCATGGGTTGCGAGTTCGAGCCCTGCATCTGGCTCTGTGCTGACAGCTTGGAGCCTGGGGCCTGCTTTGAATTCTGTGTCTCCCTCTCTCTCTGTCTCTCCTCTGCTCACGCTCTGTCTCTCTTTCTCTCTCTCAAAAATAAACATTAAAAATTTTTTAAAAAAGAAAAATAAATCAACATATTATAAAATTCAATTTATATTTAACCTTATAGGCTTTTTACTTATATGATTTCATATTTAAATTTTTTTCTTATATAGAAACTTGACTTCTAACAACATTAATGTGAACAGTTGTTTATTTGATTCTTCAATATATAAATGTATATACATATTTTATATCTATTTTTATAGATGTATATCCAATATTTTAATATTTAACAATAAGATTGTTCAATGCATTTTGTTTTTCTCTGTCAACAAGATGTTGAGCTATTCCATGTCAATATCTTACTAAACAAAATGGTTATAGACAATGAGATTTAACTGTGATTGGATAACTTATTTTCCAGTGGTGTTGGCATTACAAGAAATTACATGTTTAGAGTATTCCTGAAATCTACTCCACTGGTCCTGTAATGTCTCATTATACATTCAGAGCTTTGCTGAAGTTCCCTACCTAGCATTCAATTTTGTACTGATAGCTGGGATGTTTGATAAACAGCTTAATTCCTACCAGAGGTGGGTGCAGAATCTTTTTCTTTACACCTGTGTCTGGTGTTAACTTTTTCTGTAAAGGACAGATAACAAATATTTTAGGCTTTGTGGGCTATATTATTTCTGTTGCAACAATTTAGCTCTAAAGTTGCAGTGCAGAAGCATGTTAAAGAATGAGTGTGTTGGTGTTCTGATAAAACTTTATTTACAAAATCCTGTGGCAGCAAAACTCACCTCCTGGAAGTTATCTCTCAGCAAATGGAGCCCCTGTGTTATCATCAAACCATGACAGGACCTGGAATTGAAGCAAAGTCAATTTCAGGAGCTCTGGATGATGGCTTCTGTCCCAGGAATTGAACTGAGAGAGAAGAGAGGGAGCTTTGTTCCTCTGAGCTCCATGCCCAATCCCCTCAGAAAATCTCTCTCTGCTGGCCTTCACTCTCCTACTGAAGTGGTTTCCAGGAAAAGCCAATCTGGACTTTCAAAGAGGACATTTCAGGTTAAAGGTGAGGAGAGATTATTAAGCTACTTAGCGAAGTCTCAGGGCCCTTATTGAAGCTTTATTCAGGCTCTTGGCGGGATCCCCCTTTGGCCAGGATTTCCACCCCATGCCAAATGACATATTCCTTTATCTTCTTAAAAGCACGGTTTTTAAAGGAAAAAGATTACACTCAACTAGGCAGCTTGCATAGTCCCTTGTCTTTCATTCTTTTGTCCCCTGCTTGCTTCCTTGTTCAGGAGACACAAAAACCCACATGGAAGGGTTAGCCCATAGTCTTTGGGGGGGGGGGGTCTCTCAGATGATGTACCCTGTGGACATTGTTAACTCCGAGAAGTCTACTGAGTCATATCAGGGACCTGTCTGCTGTATGTGGGATATGGGTGGGGTGGGCAGTGGAGGGAATTTCTGTTCTACCTAACAGTGCTTCTCCAGGTTCACTCACCCAGCACACTCAATTTCAATTTCTCTCTAGGGTTAGAGTGTTATTACATGTTATTTTCTTCCAGAAAGTCCTTCTCCTCGTGAAGAAGAAGGATGTTTCCTCTAGGTCATAACACTGATTGAAAAACAGAATTTATAAGGAATAAAATGCTGCTGCTGTTGCTGCTAAGGCAGTTGCCTAAATTGTAGGAACAGAAAGAAAACTAGTGAGTGACAGGAGCTGGAGTTGAGGCTGAAATTTTTGGGATGCTGACGTGTTCTTTATCTTGATTTTGATGTTGATTACACACTCTATATATTTGTCAAAACCCATAGAATTGCACACACGCACACACACACACACACACACACACACACACACACATCAGATGATGGGCCGAATTTGGTCTGGAGGTGATCACTATCCTATTCCATTATTTCAGATCTTTCTGGAAGCATATGACACACATACTCTGTCGAGATTCCCCACTGCAAAGTTAGACTATGTAGTTAGCAATGGCTTTGTAAGCCATGACTGAGGTCTTTCAAACAGGAAGTCAACATTGACCTACCGGACTGCCCCTTGGAGATCAGTATCTATGACCAACTTGGTTTTCACAATCTATTCCCTCTGAGATCTTCATTTCCATTTCCTCACTGGGTGTAACTGAGCCCTATTTTACTTCCACGGTTATACAAGCCAAAACTTCTTATAATAACCCTCTGTGTAAAAAGTCCTGAGCAAGACAGATGTTAATTTCTTTCCCACCTAACCTCCTATTCCAGGATAGAAAGGGCAGCTCTGACATTCTTAACATGTGGCTTCCATCTCTAGATCCAATGATACTAGTGGCTTAAGCTTTCATAATCCCAGTTAGTAGGAAGTGAGAAAAGAGACAAGGGGTTCATATGTATATTTCTTTTTAGGGCTCCAACACAGAAGAGGCATGTATCATTAGCTATTTCTTAATCACCTGTGATATCAAGTATCAATGGAGGAAGGAAAATATAGTTTCTGGCTGGCACCCATATATCCACCTAACACTCAGGAATTCTGTCATTAAAGAAGGGGAAAATAGATTTTATTGGTCAACTAGAAGAATTTATAGGATTATGTTAAAATGAATGAATGTTTAATGAAAGAAAAGCACTTTGATAAATGTGTTGTTATCCATAAAATATGGAATTTTTTGAGAGTCATAATAATTGATGGTATATTCATTCCCACATTTTTAGGATATCATAAAAACACTCCACACTCTCTATTAGGACCTAGTTTAAGATCTAGTACTGTGGCAGAAGATGACATTAAAATCCCTAGAAATAACTCCCTAATAAAAAAATATAACATTAGCTTGAATGAAAAATAAAACTCCAGATGCCAGAAATGAAAGGGAACTCAAAATGAGAAAAACAAAGTGATGTTGTAGTGGCTTGGGGAATTATTGAATCTTGGTAAAGGCCCTTAGGGCCTAGGGCTTGAGTTTTGTAAACAGAATATATTTGGGTTGTAGTTTTATTTAATCCACTCTATCAATTTTTGTCTTTTCATTGGTGTATTTTTTACAATTCAGCTTTAAGATAATTATTGATATGTTAGAGCCTAACACTGTCATTTTATTATTTGTTATGTTTCCTCTGGTACTCATGTCTCTTTCTCTTCTTCTACCTCCCTTTAGATTCCTTGAATAAATTTTAACATTCGATCTAGTTTTATTTACAGTGCTTTTGATTTATCTCTTTATATAATGTTCTATGTGATGTAGGCATTACAGTATGCATTGTGACTTGTCATAGTTTACTGGTATCAACATTTTACCATTTATTTGTGTTGTATGGAAACTTCACTTCCATTTCAGTACCTTTACCTTCCCCACTTTCTACATCATTGTTTGGAGTATCCAGTGTTATAATTTTTATTTCAATTATCAGTAAAAATTCACAAGAGAAACTACTGCCTATTTTTATGTGACCATACTTCTGCTTTGTCCATGATCTTCATTCCTGATGTTCCAAGTTTTCTCTCCTCCTCCTCCTTCTGATCTTCCTCCTCCTTCTTCTTTTAATATTTCCTTTATTTTAGAAGAACTCCCTGCAGTCAATCTTTATGAGTAGGTCTTCTAGCCAGAAATTCTTCACAGATGAAATACCTTCATCTGAGTATGCTTTTATTTCTCTTCATTCATGAAGAATTGTTTTACCAAATACAGAATGCATGGTGGATCATTCTTTTCTTTTGGCACTTGTGAAATGTTTCCCCACTTGTTTCAGACTCTATGGCTTCAGATGAGAAATCATCTGTAACATGAATTGGTGTTTTCCTATAGGTAATCCATCATTTCTCTTTGGCTACTTTCAAGACTTTGCTGTCTTTACTTTTCAGACTTCTTTAATTATGATGTCTTGGCATGGACTTCTTAGGAAATAGCTTTCTTAGGCTCTTGGTTTATTTTTGATAAGATTATAAAAGGTTTTTCTTTGTATTTTGGTAATCTGGCTAGAAAACAGAGATTATGTGTTTCATAAAAATAATTTCTTGTGCTTCATGTTGTCTTTATCAAGTATTTGATGACTCCAGAGGACTGACTCTTCTCTATTAGAAGAGATAAATTTTTTCATAACTGTATAACTTCTGTATTTGCCTTTGAAATATTTACTTGCCCCTTGGTTAAATAGATTTGTTTCACAGTAACCTATGATCTTATTTAATCAAATGTTTTAAGCCTTTTGATATTTTGACACTTTTCAAAAATCAAATTTTAAATTAATTTTCTATCTTTAACTAACTTTGGCTTTTTTTCAGAGGACTTCTGGAACATCTCAAAAGATTTGTTATCTCTCTTTATAATAGAGATGTTAAAATAATTAGGCTTATTTGATATGTTAAACTATGTGGGAAGCATTGTCAAATAAGAAATGATGCAAAGCTTCCTTTAGGTTATATTTACATAAAAGTATGTTATTAATATAAGTATCCTTGCAAAAGTGCTTTCTTAAGCTACCTGCATAGCCCCACAATTATCATGGGATGGTCATGCACGATCTCTCCCCGTTCTCCTTCTCTACATGGGCCCATTACATCGATAATACAATGTTAACATGTGAAAGCCTTGCCTTGGCTCCAGGACACTCAGCAGACTTTGCTGGAACATCTGCAAAGGCAGAGGGTGAGTAGTGAACCTACAAACATTCAAAGCTTAGGCACCACTGTAAAGTTTTGGGGCATCATATGTTTGGGTAGGTTGTGTGTTGTCCCAAAAGCTGTGATTGATAAGATGTCAGCCTACCCAACCCCTAAGAACATGAAAGAGACAAGCTTTTATAGTGATTTTGAAATTTGGAGGAGTTTTATTCCCACCTGGCACGGTGTCTCTGCATTTCATACTGCCTGGTGAAGAAAGGGCGTATGTGACTGGGGATCAGAACAAGTCACCTTTCAAAGGGCAAAAATACTAATGAAGCAGATGCTTGGGCATCTCCCAAGCGAGGCTACCATTTTAGTTTTATGTGTCTGTGCCTCTGGAAGGTATAACTTGGGCACTGTGACAGAGACAACAGAAAGGAAGAGTTCCTCTAGGATTTTGGTCCCAGTTCTGAAGGGGGCAGAAACCAAATATATCCCCATAGAGTAAGAGCTCCTACCAGTGTACCCAGAACTCCTACAGGTAGAGCCAGTCATGAAGGAACAAATGGCATACCTTGGTAAGAATCCCCTTTCTATCAAGGGATGGGTTGAGACTATGTTCCATTAATCCATCTCTACCATGGCTTAAAATCGCGGCATGCCTATTTGCAGCAGAGGAGCATCATTTCTAACAGCCAAGAAGTGCAGGTGCTACTAGGTTCTATAGAGTATGTAAATCTTCCAAAGGCCCTTGCCCCTATTTCTGTGGTGGCCCTTACAGCTTATGGAGAAAGAATGGGAGAAATTCCAACTGGTGCTTGTGCTTGGTATACAGGGGCCTAGAACCTGTAACAAACCACAGCGGCCAATGGGCTAAATTCAGATCAGTTTGGCTGGTGATCACTCATGAATCCTTGGCCACTAAGCCTTTATGGTTGTCGTTGGGCCATTCTAAAGGGATTGACTCTATGATTGGACAATAGGAAGCCAAAGGGTGGGTGGTCATGAATAAACCCGTGAGAGTTTAGGATATGTGGGGAAAAAGTTTTGGTTCACCTGCAAGAGCTTGAGGCAGTCCTCACTGTCTTCCATGTCCTGCCTTCTAAGGTGCTAACAGGCAGTCAGGAAGCTAATGCCCTAGCCTGGGTATGAGTCCTAGCACCAGACCAAATAGCAGATTTTGTGCATAGGAAGAGCCCCCACAGTAGTGAGTAGGAGGGATGGCACATTGTCAAGGATGCCAGTTTCCTTTAAAGTACAATGACTTGGTTAATGCAGTAATAGCATGTCATATGTTCTAAAGGACATGCAGGGCAACTGCCAAAGGAGTCTGGGGCCATCCACTGGAGTTCTGAACTGATAAGGGGTTGGCTAACTGTATTAGCCCCTCCCTTCACTGAGGGTTCTAAATACGGCTTGGTTCTTGTGGACACTGTGTTTGACCTAACCCCAAATTTACCATCATCATGCAAACCAGGCTGCTACCATTAGGGAATTTAAAAAGTACCATGCTTTGATAACTTTGTTGATTAGACAATAATCAAGGGTCACATTTCAAAGGTCCTGATGTTGTGATGTACAAGACTGGACAAAAGAACATGACATTGAGTGGAGGTTCCATCTCCCTCATAATCAGCAAGCAGCAGGATTGATAGAAAGGAAAAAGTGAAATATTAAAGCAGCATATTAAATTATTAACAAGTCAAACTATTTTGGCCAGGTGGATTAAAGTACTGTCTCAGGCTGCAATACATTTGAATAATCAACTAGTAGGGCCTGTTGCCCCACATGCCAGACTGGGATTCCTGCCAAGACACCCAATACTGTAAAGATATGGAAGTCACAGGAGGCAGCCCCTGTGCCAACTCTCACTGTGAATCAATGTGCTATGCTGCTGAGAACACTGGGCCCCATCGTGTCTGGAAAAGCATTATCTACTAGAATTTGCAATAAGTGTCCCGCCAGGATGGTGAGTCACTTCACACTCCTGGTTGAGGGGGGACTACTCAATCTCCACTGGGACCCCATGGCCCTGATGTAAGCTGAAGCTGCTGAAACACACCATGCTTGGAAGAAGACACACAACACTGAAAGAGGGGAGAAGGTGGAGATCCTGGTCTGGCATATCCTGCTCCTAATTCATCTCCTCACACCTGACGGGGCTGTCTCCCTCATCTAAAATGTATGTTACATATAACCAAGTCAAGTTCCCAAAGCTGCCAACCTCCCTCTCCTCAAGGCCAAGTGGGCACATTTTTTTCAACCAGTACAATCATTTAGTTGCCACCTTTGCCTCTGCATTGTCCTAGAGGACATCATAGCACACAGAAGGCTTTACTAAATTCACCCAACAAGCCTTAAACAATATCTTTCAAAGTCTGTCTTTTCTAAACACTGTTGGTTTCTAATGAGAAAAGCTATCCTGCCAAACTGGATGGCCTTGAATATTATAACCACCTATGCCATAATCCACAAAGAATGCTATCTGTTCATACCTGAAGAGTCTGCGAATGTATCATTTTTATTAAATCCCACTAGGACACAAGTGACTGCTCCGAGTGATCCAGCCCTCATTTATAAGGGGCTTAGTAAATCAATGGTTTGGATCTTGAGGCTCTTGGTAGAAAAGATCATTACTTATTTTGGGAATCATTATCTTAATCCATGTTTTCTCTTTATGTGCCTTTATTGTTGCTACAGTGTGTGCCTCCAATACAGCCAGATAGCTGCCAAATGAGCCACATCTATGCTAATGATCTTTGTTGACAGCTTAGCACACCATGTGGGAGAAGAGGGCAGGTGAGCTTGTAATAGCCAATCTTGAGAGGTGAAGTTTGGGGCGAGGTCATCAAGTGGACTTGACCTCCAGCTGACCCGAGAGCATGCCTGGGCAATTGGAGACTCCATCCTTGGAATGTACCTTCTGCCGGCCATTCACGGAGTCTTTTTAAAGGACACGGCCTTGGGAGAGCAATGCAGTCTGAGGCTACCTGCATGATGTAAGTGACTGAATCCAGTTAAGGATTCTAGATAAACTTTTAAGATTCTGGTGGGCAGGTGTGGAGGTCTACTTGCTTTGTGGCTGCCCAAGATGAGCATCCTATGTAAGCGTCCTTGCTCATTGAACCTACCAATCTGTCACCACTGATCTGCAGTGGTCTGTTTGCCTTTCTTCTATCTGTCTTTGCATGGAAGCCAGTTTGCAAACCTTTTTCCTCTCCTTTTGAGACTTCGTTTATATAAATGTTGGATCTTTGTTAATATACCAAATTACTTTGATAATTTTTTTTCAGATGACTTTCTTGTTTTTTTTTAAATTGGGTAAATTCTATTGATCTTTTCTAGTTATTATATCCTCAGCCTTCTCTATTTTTGCACTTAGCCAATAAGATTTTATTGTTCTTGTTTTATTGATAGTCTTATGATTTCCCTTTGGTTCTTTTTAATAACTTCTGTTTCATTACTGACATTTTCTATTTTTTTCTTTCAAAAGGACCTTTAGATGCCAATGAACCACATTTTTGATGACTACTTTTAAAATCCCCATCAGATAATTTCAACATTGGATTCATCTCAGTGTTGGCCTCTGTGATTGTATTTTAATAATTGCTAAGGAATTTTCTTGTTTCTTGTTATGATGGGTGTTTTTTTTTTATTATATCCTAGACATTTTTTACCATTATTTTTAGGAAACCCTGGGTCCAATTTGAATTTTATTTTAATTATTTTTTAGCAGGAAGATACTCTGTTTAGAGGTTTATCATGAAGTGACTGGCCTGATTTTTATGTGCTGTGTTTTCCAATAAGAGTTAAATTTTCAGAGTCTTTGAGGCATTATTTTGGTCTGCTTGGTTTGCCTGGTGCTGCTCGTTTCTTACCGTTTCCTGCCGGGGCTCCCTACGGAGGTGGAAAGAGCTTTTGCCAGACATGGCAGCTTGTTGTACTTTAGTGAGGTGTGGAGCGGAGGTTTCCAAGCCAGGTGCTTGTTATTGTGATTTTTCTCTTGGCGCTCCTCAGATGTTGAGGCTGGAGTTTTGATCTTTAGTACAGGAACTTGGATTCAGAAAAAGGTACATATCTAGATTTGAGACACCTCCTTAAAGCTGGGCCTGCAAAGGACTTCAGTCTGTGAAAACATAATCAGAGAAACTCCACTCATAGTCTCAGAGAATTCCACCCACTATTAAAGACTTAGGTGTGTTTCCTCCAGGCATTGGACTGAGAAATATTTTTGAAAAAAATCTAGTACCACACATGCACAGTGGATCTACATGTAAATTACTTAAGTGAAGGGTGAATTTCAAGATCAGAATAAATTCTATAATCAGATCTAGCTCTTGTAAAATCCCTGATGCCTTGAGCAAGCAATTCAGGATGCTCCTTCGAGAAGATATTCCTAGACTGGGTCTCTCTTATCTTTGATTGAAGAAAAGAGTGAAAGTTAGAGTCATAAATCAAAACACAAAAAGGGCCAGTAGCTGCTGTAAAGAGTAAAATTGACATCCCCAAATGAAGTAAAATAGAACAATCTAAAAGAGATTATAAATCACTATATTTGTAATGATTAAAGAGGTCAAACAGAAAGAGAAATCATGACAAATGAAGAGGATATTATGAAAGAAAATATATCATTTGAGGAATTAGGAACATCATTCTTGTTACTTGTTAAAAAATTCTTCCAATCAAGTGGCGCATGCCTGGGATTGTACTTTTCCAAAAGGTTTGTAATGTCACAAAAATACAGGCTGTGAAGTAATGAAGAATATTGTAGGCAAGGCTTTAAATTTGGCTCTAAATTGTCATCATAACAGTTCTTATTGAAAAGGTAAAAAAGATACTTTTAAAGGTTTAGGTAAGAAGAATCACAATTGAGAAAAAAGAAACACGTGTGTTGTCTCCTACCTGAAGCTTTACCTTTCAAATGGTGTTTAATGACCCATGAGATGGATTAAATTGAAAGCTTAATGTGCCTTTAGATTTGGAGCATCTTATTTTTTATGATTTATAATTTTAGTTCTCAGTTTCTCTGAACTCTCCTGTGTGCCAGAAGAAAAAAACCCAAATGTTCATGTTTGTGAAGATTCAATGACATCTCTTAGAAATTGAATCTACATCATTCAGAGTTAGATGGAGTTTTCTTTTACACACACTGTACAAGCATAATTCATACATCAAGAGGAAATAAGTTAATAGGAATTCAGAGCAGCTTACTGCAGACACCCTGGAATCTAATGTAAAGCAAAAGCTATATAGTCAAATACATGTATTTAATAATTGCATATGTGATATGCTATTATTTTCTTCGGTCAGCTAAACCAGTTAGCAAGTATATGTTGTTATAAAGGATTGCATAAGGAGAAGCTTGTGCTCCTCCTATGAAGTGTTTATTAATGTTAAAATGTGATTTTGGCTTATATTTTATGTGGAAAGGTACTAGAAATTTCCATTGCTCCATTGTCTCCATCTCTGATCAGGTGACATACGTTATTAAATCTAATAAGAGAATATCTTATTCTCTCATTAAGCTTAATTGGAAGTTCTTCCACTTAGTGTATACTTTTTGTCAGCATTAATCTCCTAACTGAAAAAAATAGAAGATTTTATTTGAAGCATTGCATTTTTCTTGTCCTCTCCCCCTTTGTGGACTTTCTTTCATACATGCCTATATTTCTAAAGACATGCTTTGATATTAACTGTATCTTCCCCAGACATGGGTCATCCTCAATAATGATTTCTCTTTCCCCATCAAAACTTTCATCCTACATGTCTTGGGTCACTGTCTTTTACCATTGTTAAATATGAAGTTTTCTTTTTATAACCAAGTGAATATTACGACCTCCTCTCTTAGTAGCAATTGTTATCTTGATGTCCAATGAGTCAGAAATTATTGTGGTGGAGCTAACTAAATATGCATGTATGTGACTTTTGAAGTCGTTTGTATTTAGTTACACTGAATGACAATGTATGAAATGACAGTGCTTTGGAATGTAACACACTTAGTCAGTCTGTGAACAATGCCTGCTCTGTACTTTCATTTGCAGAACCTTTGTGATAATTGACCCAACTATTGATCAAAATGATGAAGAATCAAAGCCTACACTTTTTTCAGGGGTAATTGCTTCGGTTTCCCATTTTCATTTCCTGCTCTGATATTATCCTCTCAGGGATTCGCATAATAGGCATTTAAAAGATTTGTTGAGTGAATTAATGACCCCATACCTTTCTTCACGATGGGTGGTAAAGCCTTTCTCGTATAAGATGTTTTCTGCTAATGTGCAAATCGGCTAATGTGCTTTTCTTTCCAGGTAACAAAATATCCAAACCCAGTTAAAGGGCAAGAGTTTTTTTTTTGCTTAGTTTAATTTGAGAAGACGGTTTAGGAGTAAAGCTTATTTTGTGACTGTAAGACAGTGGAGCAGGCTGAAAAGCAAACCTTGTGTCACCTTTTCCACAATTGGGATTTATAAGTACAGTAGCCTGCTTCAGAGGTTTCTCAGGAAGATAGATGGCCAGTGCCATGTGGGTGGTTTCCATTAGGCTGATGAAATTTTTCCCGAAGACATTTTATCTCTGTTGAATGAGGATGAATAGTTTGTCGATCACAGGGACTTGGGGTAGGTCCCAGGAGATTTGACCTTGAAAAGGCAATGATCTAAGATCTGGGAAAAAAACTAAAATTAAAATTCTGACAAATAAAATAATACAGGAATTCTTCAGGGTTTATAGAGATCAGTACGTTTAGTCTTCGATGCAATTATCAAGTATTTGGTGATGCAGGAGAACGAAACAACGAAAAGCCGATCGCCACCATCTAAAGGAAGGTGAAGCAATAAAAGCAGTAAACTTTCAGGGCACCTGGGTGGCTCAGTTGGTTGAGCGGCCGACTTCGGTTCAGGTCATGATCTCACAGCTCATGATTTCGAGCCCTGCGCTGGGCTCTGGGCTGACAGATCAGAGCCTAGAGCCTGCTTTGGATTCTGTGTGTCTCTCTCTCTGCCCTTCTCCTGCTCACTCTCTGTCTCTCAAAAATAAATAAATGTTAAAAATTAGTAAACTTTCTTCACCTGATCTATGGTCGTTTTTAAAATTTTTATTTATTTATTTTTATTTTTTATTTTTATTAATAGTTTATTACCAAGCTGGTTACCATATCACACCCAATGGTCTTCCCCACAAGTGCCCCCCTCCATGACCATCATCCCCCTTCCCTTTCTCCCCTCCCTCTTCAGCCCTCAGTTTGTTCTCAGCATTCAAAAGTCTCTCATGATTTGCCTCACTCCCTCTCCCAATTCTTTCCCCACCCTTTCCCATTCTCATGGTCTCCTATTAGGTTTCTCCTGTTAGACCTATGAGTGACAACATATGGTATCTGTCCTTCTCTAAGCCTAAATGTCCATCAATGGATGAATGGGTCAAGAAGATGTGAAATATACATATATATATACACAATGAAATACTACATGGCAATGAGAAAAAATGAAATCTGGCCATTTGTAGCAAAATGGATCTTGGTCTTTATAAAGTAACTTTATTTATGGCCTTGCTTAAAATGATTATTGTTAACCTAAGCAACTCAGGAACCTAATCTAAGTTAGAAGGCACTTTACAAAGTTTTTGTGTTTTATAAGTCAAAGGTCTTTAAAAACAAGCTAACAAAATTAGCCACCCATGTCCACTGGTTTCAGTGACACCTGGCTGTGAGTCTTTAGGTGCTCTCCAGTCTGTTTTATTTTGTTTTGAAGCTTATTTGTATTTGTGGGAAGCTTAATCAGTTTTATTGGAAAATAATTTTACCTGATAGTGTTTACTTTTATTTTTCTGGATTGAATTAGATAAAAACTTTTTAAAAAAATCTTGAGCCAGAGCGTAGGCAGCTAGTGATTAATTTTGTTGTAAGTGTTAGGTGTACTTCAGCTTTAAGGACTTCCTTCTATTTTGTGTGTATGTGTGTGTATTTTTTTTCCCCTGGGAGGCAAGCTATTTCTGACTTTAAAAAAATTTTTTATGTTTTTTATTTATTTTTGAGAAACAGAGAGAGACAGCATGAGCAGGGGAGGGTCAGAGAGAGAGAGGGAGATACAGAATCTGAAGACAGGCTCCAGGCTCTGAGCTAGCCTGACGTGGGGCTCAAACTCACAAACCGTGGGATCTTGACCTGACCCAAAGTCAGACGCTTAACCAACTGAGCCTCCCATGTGCCCCAAGCTATATATGTCTTAAAAATTAATAAAAGTATTTCAGGGGTTCTCTTAGTGAAAATAATCGTGATTAATGGCTAATTACGAAATCCGAAAATTTAGTTAATATGGGGAATGACAAATATATACATATAGTAGCCCCCCTTATCCACAGGGGATACATTCCAAAACCTCCAGTGGATGTTTAAAACCAAGGACAATACCAAGACCTAAATGTACTATGTTTATTCCTATACATGCATACCTGTGGTAAGGTTTGATTTATAAGCTATGCACAGTAAGAGATGAACAATAATAACTAATAATAAAATAAGGCAATCATAACAACATATTGTAACAAAATCTATGTGAGTGTGGTCTCTCTCAAAATACCTCATTATACTGTACTCACCTTTTAACTTCATGTAATGATGTGAGATGATAAATGCCTATGTGATGAGATGAGGTGAGGGGAATGACTTGGGCATTGTGATGTAGCATTAGGCTACTATTGACCTTGTGACCATATGTCAGCGGGAGGATCATCTGCTTCTAGACTGTGGTTGACTGCATGTAACTGAAAGCAAAACCGAAGGAGGGGTGAACGACTGTGTATAGTTCTTACTTTGGACAATTCTTGTTATGCACACATAGCAGTTACCAGAAGTGATTGAAATAACACATGTTCCTCAATAAAAAGTTTATATTTCAGTTACCATACAAATATTAACTAGCAGTACCACATGAATTTCAAATGTTGTTGCTAGATCATCAATCCTCAAATTACTAAATAAACTAACAAATGTGCAGCATGATGGGTGACCAATCACGTCACTTCTGTCAGATTCTGCCCGTGACTGGTCACTGCACATCTGTTATTCAGTTCACACAAGAGTGCACGGGTGTAGTTGTTCTGGCTTCTCAGTGCTCAGCAGTAAATGCATGTGATATTTTAAGACATGGATAATCCAAAAAGATAACTACCAAGGTAAAATGCAGCAAAAAAAGACAAAAAAGTGATGACGTCAGTAGAAGAATTCAAGTAAAAAAAATTATGTATATTATAGGAGTTATATATAGCTGTAGAGGAAATAGTTATATGTATAATAATATGTAACATATATGCTATATATTATATGTAGTATATATTATAATATATATTATATATACATATACAAATATGTGTGTATGTGTATATATATATACATATATACATATACACATATAGATAGATAGATAGACAGACAGACAGACAGAGAGGGGCAGAGAGAGAGTTAGGGAAGAAATAGCTAACTAAGGGAATGTTTACTTCTGGGACCCAAGAGACTCTACGTATGTATCCAGAGGAACTTAGTCAAGAGAAATTTATCAACATAAATGAGGTTGTAATGAAAAGGATGCCAGCAAAAACCTTAGCAATAAGAAAACTCTCAGAGATATTTCATAAACTGAAAGCACAAAGATGAAATGTTGGAAGAGGATCCAAATTTAAGATTAAGAGAATTCTCTCCCTCTCCCGCCCTCTCCACCTCTCTCTCTCTAGATCTCTTTCCTTTCACTCCAACTCTCTCTCTATTTTTTTTTTCAGAGCTTTTAGAAAGTTTTACCTATGGTATCCCACCTTTAACTGTAAACATTTGCTCATTTTTCTAAGAACAAGTACATTTCCTCACAAAATGATGATGCAGCTATCAAATTTAACATTGGTAAAATAGTACTATCTTATCTACAGTCTATATTTCAATTTTGTCAATTGACTACAATGTCTCTTACAATGCTCTTATTTTTCTTGGTCCAGGATCTCATGCAGAATCATGTGTTGTATTTCATTGTTGTATGCCTTTCTTTAGTGTTCTTTTTACTTGGACCAGTTCCTTTGTTTCATTTTGATGAGTATAGGTCAGTGACTTTGTAAGATTCTCTCCAGTTTGCATTTGTCTGAAGTTTCCTCATGATTATATTCAGGTTATGTATTTTTGAGAAAAATATTGCATAGATTTTGTTGTGCTTCTCTTAGTGTATGGAAATGGTTGCTTATGATGTTGCTTTATCCCATCATTTCTTTTTGTTTAAATTTTTTTATGTCTTTATTTTGAGAAAGAGACTGAGAACAAGCGGGGGAGGGGCAGTGAGAGAGGGACACAGAATCTCAAGCAGGCTCTAGGCTCTGAACTGTCACCACAGAGCTGGACACGGGGCTAGAACCCACGGACTGTGAGATCATGACCTGAGCCGAAGTTGGATGCTCAACCAACTGAGCCACCCAGGTACCCCAAGTTATGTTTTATATTAAAAAATTAAAATATATATATAATGTGTATTAAAGCTGCTCATTTTATTTTATTGTATATTTTTAAGTAAGCTCTAAGCCCAACATGGGGCTTGAACTCAAGGACCCCAAGATCAAGAGTCACATGCTCTACTGACTGAGCCAGCCAGGCACCCCTAAAATTATATTGTTAAAATGAGAAGTACTTCTAAACAGGAAAAGTGGGATATGCGACTGATTCCTGACAAACACACGACTCAAGATTGGGAGAGGTAGAAGGGAAAACAAAGTAGACAGCTAGTTTTGCACCCTCTGGGTGTAGTAGATATCATTCAGTAGTTCTTAAAGAAGAAAAGGAGAGTGTTGATTCATCCCACAAGCTGGTTAGTTAGAGATCAATAAATGTGGTGTTTATACTTGCCAGAAATTTTTTCTTTGAATATAGCTTTGGCTTCATTGCACCGGCTTTATTAAGTAGTATTTTAAGGGGCCAGGACTTTATGAATAATGAGGTAAGGAGCTTGGTAAACAATCGCCCCAGCAAAACAACTTTAATTGTTTAAAGTTTAACCCATTTTAATTGGTGAAAATTATGAAAAAAACACAACACCTACTTAAGGACACATTGGAACTATTTAGTCAGCATGCAGAAAATGGAGAAACATTCATTCAAGAGAATTTGCTAAATCTTAGGAGAATGTTGTGGCCTTGGAGCCTTCTCTTCATTAATACCACCCAGCTCGATGCTATAGAAGCTGTACGTGAGGCATATGGAGCCATGAAGACAACTGCTGACTCTCCCCAGAGCTCCCATTCTGGGATTTGGATTCCATACTGGGAAAGGCAGGTGCCTGGTGTCTTTCATCACCCTCCTCTAGCTGCATGTTGCAGAAATTCTATTCTAAACAGTGGTAGCTAACACAATTTTGCAAAAATTGACAATTAATCCTGAAGTTCATATGAACGTACAAAGGGCCCAGAAAAGCCAAAACAATCTTGATAAAGGAAAATAAATTTGGAAAACTCTTACTTCATAATTGTAAACTTGCTACAAAATTACAATAAATAAAACAGTATGGTACTCCAATAAGGCTATGACATATAGATCAATGAAGGAAACTGAGAACTTAGAAATAAACCCTTACGTTTATGGTCACATGACTTTAAACCAGGATGCCAAGTCTATTCAGTGGGAGAGAAATTAATCAATTCAACAAATGGCATTCAGACAACCAATATCCATAAATAAAGTTCACATCATGTGCACACATTATCTCTAAATGGATTGGAAACTTAAATGTATGAGATAAAGCTATAAAGCTCTAAGAAGAAAAATAGGATTAGTTAATGTTTTCTTAGAGGTGACACAAAAAGGGCAGGTGACAAAAGAAAAAATAGTAAAATAGAAAATCATTAAAAGTAACAACCTATGTGCTATAAACTATGCCATCAAAAAAGTGAACGACAAATTACAAATTAGAAAAAAAATTTGCAAATGATATATTTAGTAAAGGACTTGTGCCAATAATATATAAAGAATCTTACAATTTGACAGTTAAACAAAAACAGTAGTTCAATTTAAAAATGGCCAAAGGATTTGTATTGACATTTTTCCAAAGAAGCTATACAAATGAACAGTTAGCACATGAAAAGATGCTCAATAACCTTAACATTTGGGGAGTGTAAATCAGAACAACAATAAACTATAACTTCACACCTGCTAGAATACATTTAATAAAAAAGTTAGACAAAAAATGAATTGGCAATGATATTAAGAAATTAGAACCTTCATATATTGCTGATTGGAATTTATTGTGTTGTAGCTATTTTTTCAAAAACAATATGCGTGTTAAAGATAAAAAACAGAGTTATCATTGACACAATTCCAGTCTCAGGTATATACACAAGAAAATTGAATGCATACATCTGCACAAATCCTTGTACCTGAGTGTTTACAACATATTATTCACAATAAACAAAATGGACTCACATGGACAACTCAGATGTTTAACTGATGGATTGATAGTGTGGTATATCCACACAAATATTATTTAGCAATAAAAAAGAAATTTAGTAATGATAAATCCTATAACATGGATGAATCTTAAAAATATTATTCTAAAGTAAAGAAGTAGTCATAAGGGATTGCATATTACATATCCTTTTAATATAAAATGCCCAGAATAATCAAAGCTATAGAGACAAAAAGAATATTGTTGTTGCTAATGGGTAGGGGCAGGGAATGGTATGATGCGGTGTGGGAAAAGAAAGTCACAGCTAGTGATTACATATTTCACTTATGACAGATTAATATACTATATAATTAGATTGTGCTAACAGTTCCATAGCCCTGTATATACATATATATGTAAGGAAATAATGAATTATACCCTTTAAATCAGTAAATTACATGGCATGAGAATTATATCTCAGTGAAACTTAAAAAGTTAATTAATTAATTAATTTTTTTTTTTCTAAGAGGGCAACAGCATGAGCAGAGAAAGGGGCAGAAGGAGAGAGAGAATCTTGTCAAGCAATCCCACGATCATGACCTGAGTTGAAATCAAGAGTTGGACACTCTGACTAAGCCCCCCAGGCACCCTGAAACATAAAAATTTAGATTGTGATGGTGATTTTATCACTGTTCCAAGAATTATTCAAGAGGGTTTTTTGTTGTTGTTGTTTGGTTGGTTGGTTTTGTTTTTTGTTTTTGTTTGTTTTAGTTTTTGAGTTGTGATTGTTTTATTTATCTCTAGCATTATATTGTTTTCTAGTCAAATACTATCATGTTCACTACTTTCATTCTTCACTGAGATTTTTTATGATTATGTATTTAGGCTTCACACATGGTTGATTTCTGTTTCATGGGTGTTTGATTATAAGATGTGTTTTTTCTAAATGATATATATTTGTATATATATTTATAGATAGTGGATCTCAGGATCATTGTCATAGCACCCAAGTCACATTTTCATGAATTTTGATTACATAGACCTCTACCATTTAAGTGAAATCTCTTGGTAATTCAAATGCAACATAGATTTTGAGAATTGCTCTATTATGTCAGTTTTATTAATGGCATTATTGGCAATATGTCTTTTTTTATCTATTTGGTCTATGAATCACAAATTTATGTTAAATTTTCTTCCTACTATCTCATTTGGTGAAAGATTTTCCTCTGAGGATTTTTTATGAACTCTTAGTTGGGACAGGTTCTTGCAGATTGGAGCTCACCCTGTTCTGTGGGAAATGCTTTCCATGACTCCATTTCTTTCTCCACCTTCAGATGAGAGGGTGAGTTAAGGTGATTCCCAATGGTTCCATAGTTTTTAGTTGGTTGGTTTTTGATTTATATTGCACAGTTGTCTACAGTCTGTAGTTTCAAAATGTGCTCGCCTCTCAATCTCAGCCATTATTTTGTATACTAGAAAAATTGTGTCACTTGGCTACACAACTTACTTCATTTTCCACAGGTGCCTTTGCCATTTTCAGCACAAGAGCAGGTTTGATCCTGTCATCTACACAATTCACCCACATCACCAGCTACACCTTTACTTAATATTGTTGGAATATGACTGACTTTCCCCCATTTAATTCTGGAAACACCTGTTTGAGCCCAGGAGTGTCAAAGCTGCTTTACTTCTTTTATCAACTTTCACTTTGGTTGAAGTGAGTTTTTTAAAATTATGATTTTTCTGGCTCTTTTTATTTGGAGTTATATTATACAATTTGAAATTTTCTTACATTCAGATAGAATTTGAGTCATTATTTTGATCTTTTCCTTTCATTTTGTAGGCATCAAAAAGTAAGCAGAACTTTACTATTGAGTGTGTTTTTCTAAGTTATCTCTACTGTTAAGTATTGATGCTTTTTTATTTCTTTTTGGTTAGAGGTTTAATTTGGATAAGATTTAAAAGGAGGAGTTTCTGATAAAAATGACATAACGGTAGTTTTGAAGAAAATGTTTCTGTTTGTTCATATAATTAATATAGATTTATTGGGAAATAATGCACTGGACTCTCATCAGGACCATGTGGTACAGTGGGGAAGAAGGAGGGATAAGTGAATGTTAGAAGCTCCATCCAGCAACTGAATAGAGTGAGCATTTTGGGAGACATGACTAGAAGCAGGGAAAGTGACTAGAATCCATTTATTACAAGTATTATTACAATAATCTAAGCATGATCATAGAGAAAGAGGCAGAGACTGAGGATGTGGAGTTGTCAGCACTTGATGGCCATTTGTATTTGGGGAGATTGGGGAGGGAAAAGGAAGGAGGGATCAGACCTAAATCTCAGTGCTCTACTCAGACAACTGGATAGAGAGAAGACTGGAGAAAGCAGGCTTTACAGTCTCAGAGGGCATTGGAGACATCCAGAGGAGTTTTAAATTAACTTGATTGAACTCTTTGTTGCAAATCAGAAATTTGTACCATATATTTATGGATGAGTACACTTTTTAATTGAATTAAATTACCATTCTTGGCCTTTGAGGCAAGAGGAAGCAACAAAGCCTGACTTCTGCCTTCAGCAGTTTTCTGTGCCCAAAACTGAAAACCAAGAGACAAAAGATTGTCCATAATTGAAGTGAGGAAACCCTGGCCTCAGTGACCTTAACATTGTAGCAATAGGGAAATGATTTAAAAGTTCTTGGTGGAAATGGTGATTTACAATGTGGAGCTAATAAAGACAGACTAAATTGTCCCATATGTTCTATAAAACAGTCATCTATAACCCCCAAATTCTCCCTAATTGTGTATACTTGGAAGACAGTCAGTGCTATTTTTACCCATTGATGCATTTTTTTCCCCTGTTCATGGTGATTCATTGTGTGCTTTCCTTGGAGCAAATATAATTTGAGATTGAAATAGCCCCATTGGGAATGCTCACATTAAGCATGAGCTATTTTTTGATGCAGACTATCTGTTTTAACTTAAGTAGAGTAACAGTTTTATGATTTTCATAGGCTTAGGAAGGAAGAGGACTTAGCAGGAAGGAGAGTCACACATGTAGACTAAAGCCTTGTGGTTCAAAAAGACTGAATGGAGTTTCCAGAAGAGGTCCTTTTATGTATCTAGTTTAGCTACAAACCATTCATTGTGGATAGACATGCCACGAACATTCTAAGATGTCCTTTCCCTTCTCACTTACTTAAATCATATAAAGGCTCCAAATTAAGCATGGTTTACTCTGTGGAACATTTCCTTTTTTTCTCTGTCAGATAAATGTGTCTCTGCCCTTGACTCAAAGAACATTTATTATTTGCCTCTTTCATTTGGTCTTTGGCAAATGCTGCCTTGTATTGGTGTTACTTTTTAAATTTTTGAATGTGTTATGTGTGTTTCTTAGGTTTCCTTCATGTGATTTTTTAAAATGTCTACTTATTTATTTTGAGGAGAGAGAGAGAGACAGGGAGAGAGTGAGAGAGACAGTGCTTCTGCACAAGTGTGGGAGAGGTAGAGAGAGAATCCCCAGCAGGCTCTGCACTGACAGTGCTCGATCCCGCAAATCATGAGATCATGACCTGAGCCGAAATCAAGAGTTGGACACTCAACCAACTGAGCCACCAGGCTCCCCAGTTCATTTCTTTTCTCGAACAAAACAATATTCCATTATCTGGTGTATCAGCATTTATTTATCCATTTACCTACTAATAGACACTTTGGTTGCTTCTCAGTTGTGACACTTAGGAATAAAGTTGCTATAAATAACCATGTGCAGGTTGTTGTGTGGACATAAGATTTCACATCCTTTGGGTAAATACCAAGGAGCACAATTGCTAGATCATATGTTAAGAGTATGTTTAGTTTTAGAAGAAAGGATTATTGGCTTTTCAGGGAATGGGATCTTGCATGGGGAGAGCTGGTTGGGGTGTTTGCTAATTCTGTGGTTTAGCCTTTAATATTTAATTAAATTGGTGTACATTACCTTTGTTAATAATTTTTTAAAAGTAAAATCATGAGGGCCCCTGGGTGGCTCAGTCGGTTGAGCATCCGACTTTGGCTCAGGTCATGATCTCATGGTTCATGAGTGCGAGCGCCGTGTCAGGCTCTGTGCTGATAGTTCAGAGCCTGCAGCCTGCTTCGGATTCTGTGTGTCCCTCTCTCTCTGCCCCTCCCCTGCTGATGCTCTGTTTGTCTCTGTCTCAGTAATAAATAAAACATTAAAAAAAACTTAAAAAAAAGCAAAATCATGAATCTTGTATGAATGTACAATAAACATGTCAAATATTTTATTTGACTCATTAATCAGTGAGGGAATAAGAGGTTATAAAAGGAGCATTCAAAGAAATACACATTGTAAGTAATTGGGATGCTGAAATAAATTTAGAAAGGAGTGCACAGCTCGGGTGTCCACAGGGCAATAATCAATTGCATTCTATCTGTTACAATTCGTGTTTGTGTGCGTATATTTGCATTTTAACAGTTTTGTACAACCAATAAAGTAGTGAAATAGAGCAAAGACAAAGGTGAGATATCCTCGAAGAGTTCATGTGGTAATATGCAAATTTAGAATTAAATGAAAAAAAATAATCCAAAGGGATAGCATAGAAAAAATAGTACCTTTTCCAATTTCAACACATTTAAAAATACTTAAGAAGGAGCAATCATAAGTATGCAGGTCATGCACAATGGGGATTTGAAAACTTTCCATTAGAAATAAAACACGCGAATAAATGTAGATACATACCATACTACCTGAAATAAAGACTAAATTATTTTAAGCATTCTTTCCAAACTAATTTTGTTTTAATGTGATTCAGATCAATGCCAAAAATAACTTTCAGCCAGCATTATGAAACTGAAGTTTAATCATAAGAATAAACAGAGAAAAACACTGGAAACTTTTGTAAAGAAAAACTGAAGGGTGAACTGCACCATTCGGTCATACAAATGACATAGTCTATCATAATTAAAGCAGCATGACAACTGTTGGGAAATCAAATAGGTTACTGGACAAAATACCACATCCAGAACTAAATAAATATTTAACATAAAAGTAGACATGACATTGAAGCAACAATTAAAGGCTGTACTATTAAATAAACGTTTTAGAGATAATTGGTTAGTCACTTGGGAAAATGTGTTAGATTCTAAGTTGTTCAGCTCCTGGCCAGAATCCTGTCTGTGATCGTGCAGGCCAGACCACAGGTGATTTGGAAGGCTTTAACAGGCAGGCCTTCTCGGGGGAGCTGTCCTCCCCACAGCAGAGTTGGTGCCCAGCAAGACCTTGACCTCTGAAGGAGGCTCAGCAAGGACTCCTATGCCGCTGGCTGGCTATAGTTTTGGGCGTACCTGCTTTCATAGACCAGGTGCTTCCATTTGGAGGTCTCTTTATGGGACCTCTGGCAGAGGCCTTCATTTTCCATGGGGAGAAATAGAATAGCAGGGAGCTAGCACTTTCTGTCACATAAATGTCTTGCTCATACTATTGCAGTGATTACAGGCTTGTCTGTCACTCGATTGGGTTTGTCGCCTTCATTGGCCACTCCCATACCTAACTGTTCAGCTCGCAGCTCAACCCTTGACAGATTCCTTATTATCACCATATATAATGGTAAATTCGAGAGGAGATAAGATTTAAATAAAGATAATGTGGGATATTTGACTCACAGAATAGAAATAAAAAACTCTTAAAAATTTTGTATCCAAAGACAAAAATAACACTGAAAGGCATGCAGGAGTTTTGTGGCATGTATATACAGTTTCTTAAGAAATATAAAAATCTAAAACATAGTTTGCAACCAGTAAGGGAATAAGCAGCATAGCATTAGTAATAAAGATAGCGGCCAAAACCATTTCCATAATAAAATACAAAATGTAAATAGCCAGTAAACAGGAAAGTGCTTATTGTCTCCCTGGATGAAACAGAAATCACTTTTAAGGCACGTGGAAGGCACTGCGTCGGTGGGGGGCTTGAGTGCCTGTGAGTCTGAGGGGCAGGACTAGGGCAGGGCCAGGCCCCAGGTCTGTGCCTGCAGGGGTGAGGGGAAGAGAATAGTGACTGCCCCAGGGCTGGCCTTCCCTGGCAGGCCTCGGCACTGGCCTCCCACCGCCAGTCCCCTACAGGAGTCTGCAGAATGAGGGTAAACTAGTGTTGGGCTCAGAAAGGAGGCATGGGGGAAGACTCACTCTGTGAGGGACTCAGGGGCCAAATCCAAGCAGGGTCTGCAAATAGTTGTAATCCTCAAGGGGTTTTAGGATTTACAGGAAGAGGAGCCCGAACAAAATGTTATTTGATTTTTTTCTAAATTTCTAAAATATCTCATTTTGGACTATTTTGTTAATGATGTCAATATTCATGGAGAACATTACAATGCTATTTTCTTTGAAAGTCCTGAAGATTTGGTTTCTGGACTACTATATAGTTAATTTTTGAGATAGTTCCTGTATAATAGGAAGTTTCCTTAAAGGGAGGTATATAGTTCTCTGTGTATAAATTTGATAAAATGTATTAAATGTGTTATTTGACTATTATGTGATTAGCTTATTTTTTCAGCTAGATAAATTTTTAATAAGTAAATCAAAACTTTTAGTGTAGTTATTTGTTCATATATATTTTCCCATAATACTGTTATTATTTTAAAATATTTAGAAGCATATTATGAGTATATATATAAACATATTAAGTAATTCATTAAATATGTATATATTGCTTCCTATGTTCCAAAAGCTCTTCTAATAGTTTACAACAAATTCATTTAATCCTGGTAGCAACCATATGAGTTAGACTATTTTTAGGTTTAATAGCCCAACTTTTCTTCAACTCATTATCAGTTGCCTTCATGATCCATTTCTGGGCCATCATAAAAGAACAAATAAACATCTGGAATTATGATAAATCAGGGAAACTGAAAATATTATTATTGTACAGTAATGCCATATACGTTATACATTTTTATTTATATTTATTTATTTATTTATTTTATATTATGCATTTTTAGCCACACAAGACAGTAACTTACTTCTCTTACTGTCTTCTGTCCAGTCCAGGTATTGGCAGAGAGATGGTGCGATTTCATTAAAACTAGAATTTAAAAAATAAAGCAATTTCTAACGTTTTTCAGAAATCTCACGTAAATTTCCTATGTTCTAGCACATTGTGGCATCACTATTCTATTTATTTGTACTTCCTTAAACTCAAGGAAACACCCTTAAGTAGGAACTCAGTGAGAAGTCATAACAGGCTAAAGCATCATTTCTTTGTCTTCTCAGAGCAGCCACCACCTCGTTGCAGAGTTCTAGGCTAAGAGTATCAGAACAAGCAAAAATTTTAAATGTGTTGAGCAGAAATTTTATTTCCTTCCAGAAATTATGTTTTTGAAAAAATATTCTATCAAAACAAAGTTTAATTTTCTTCTTTTCTAACAAACAAACACCAAATGCTTTGAGTACAATTCCAGGGGGTAAATGCATTCCAAGAAGTTATATTTAATGATATAATTCCTTGCTTTATGTGGAAGAATATACCCATTGAAGATCACTTCTTAGCAAACAAAATAGTGATCTTTGAAAATGCAAACTGTAGTGTGTCATTGAGGTTTTGGGAAGATTTTCTAATTTATAATGCATGGAAAATGTTATATTGTCATTATTACTGCTTTTAATTAATTTATAGTAATAATGTTAGTTTACAGATACTGCACATAGGAAATAGATATTTTCAGGAAAAACTGAGTTAAAATTCAGTTTGGCTGTGACCTAATCATATTTTTTGGCAAGTGGGTCTATAATCGAAACATTAATTTTATTATCAGTAAAATTGGGATAATAATTCAGACCTATTCTGATATATTTTAGTTTTTACAATAAAGTTTAACATAATAGGTATAATTATGAAATACATACTTATGGATACATGTGTGTGTTCATGTGTGAAGATGAGATCATGAGGTTAAACCGTTGAAAACACAATTGGTTACTTAAGGTATGTGAGCATGCTGTTGAGACTGTAAACATGCAATTATACAGATGTTACTTATAATTGCTTTTCTCCCAAACGATAATATTCAAATCTATGATTTGTGTTGGTAGGGATTCCCATAGTACTGATTTAGCAACAGTTTGTATGGTCCTGCAACACAGTGCTCCTCCTAGGTAAGGAAACTTGAATACCTTGATATCACTTTCAAATTGAAGAGGAACTTAGGGAAAGGAAAGCATATGGAAGAAGCAACCAATAATATGCCTCTCAATTTCTTACCCTTGTCACACTCTTGTAATATATTTATATGGCAAGATTAGCATTCTAACACCTTTCATTATGAAAGGTTATACTTTTTGTTAAAAACATCTTCCTTTATCATATTCCTTTTTAATTTGCATTCCAAATAAACTCTATTTATTATTAAAGTCGAGGAATCCAAACTTCCACAATTTCTACCCACCTGTCTACTACTATGAGAAGGAGTAAAAATCCAGGCAGATAGGTCAACACCCAGATGTTAAAGCAGAAGAATCAATGCAAGCACCCCTTTATAGCTTAATCATTCACTGTGCTTCCATTCAGTTGTCAATTTTTATCAACATTAAAAACCACCCAACATGGCTTTTTTTTTTTTTGTGCAGTATCAAAGTAGGATAATAAATCCTATTTGCTCCAATGCAGATTCTGTGCCTAATCTCTAGGAAAGACAAGGAAATGCAGAAGTGTTGACACATAGAAGGGAGCTACAACAATATATTTATGGTTTAGTCAATTCTCCTTATTTCTGGTAGGTATGGTCTATAAAGTTGCTGTGAGCACCAAATTGGGGAATAGTGAACCATTGCTCCAGGGGAAATACAAGGTTAGGTTTCCGTGAGCTTATTGTCACATTTTTGTCAGGTAGTCAATGCTTGTCTTTGTTTTATATGTGTTTCTGTTTAGCATGTCTTTGTTTTATATGTTTCTGTTTATAGACTTTAATAGATGTTGATTCATTAATGTTGAACACCCAGCAAATTGTACTATGACTAACTAAAGTTTATCTGACAGACATCAAGTGGCCAAAACTTATTTAATACACATTAGGCTGTAAGGCACATCACAGTCTTCTTGGGCTTAGAAACACTAGACAGCACTTCAATACTATGCTTTGGGGCCATGTGAAACTGCCAAAAGAAAAGCACAAAGATGTAAAGAAATGTGACGTTAAATGGGTCACAAAAGGAGCATCTGTTTACAGTATGAGAGCTAACACAAGAAGGCAGAACACCACGCTCTTGGAATTCAGCAGGGAACACACCTGTTGGGCAACTTAGAATCTTCCCAGCCCTGTGTGTGTCTGTGAATGACTCTAAAATCGCTGCATGTATTGATTAGGGGGTTATAGATAAATTCTAGCTAGCAGGTAAATTTGCAAATATGGAATCTGCAAAAAATGAGATTTGGTTGTATCTGGATGATTAACTGAGATGCTGTTTTCCTGAGTGAATTTGGAAACTCACCAACGTTAATGTCTGGCTTAATTTAGGAAGTTTTTCAAGTCACTTAAGGAAAGGTGGATCTATCTTAGTTACCTTTCAAGTACTGCTTCTAAGCATTCCAGAGAACCTTAAGTGGCTCTTCCGGGGTCAGGCTAAGTTGGGTAGGAGAGGACAAGTGAGTTCATGTAGTACATTTATCTCTCAAAGAGAATGTGATTTTGATGGGGAATGGTGAAGGTGGAGTAATGGAAGAGAATAACTCATCCAAAGAGGATGTCGACCCAAAAAGCAAGAGAGAATGGTTAAATGGATTACCATAGGACAATTATGGCCAATGTACTTGTCCTTCCTTCCTCCCTCCCTCTCTCCTTCTCTTCCTTCCTATCTCCTGCCTCTTCCTCTTCTTCCTCCCCCCCCCTTCTTTTTTCTTGACTGCCTTTTGTTTTCTGACCTTTCGTTTTGTCCACTACAAGGTGGTGGTAATCAGATACTAAGCAGCTAGCTTGGATCAGCATCTTCTGAGAGACCCTTGGTTGTTGGTAATTTACAAAATTTCATCTCCACTGCAGGACAAATAATTTTCATGGCAGTCACCTTTGCCCATATATATCGCTAAAAATAATCATGTTATGCAAATTAATCAACATAGTAAAAGCCACAGAGCTTATGAGAAAAATGCGACTGGCTCATAAGACTCAAAACGTTAGTGACACATTAGAAAAGATAGGAGCCTAATTAAATCACTAGCACAGTTTTACACACATTAAATGGTTAATATATAAATAGTATGATAAAGATGGTAGTTTTCCTGGAACAAAAGCATTAAATTCTCTTGTGAAGTGGGGAGATTTGTCTAGTGTCAAGTGGTGGAAGGAAGGTTACCTGAAGTCAGATGGAATGGTGTAAAACCATGTATTCATGGATGTACTCTTAACACACAGCCCAGGCCGTGAGCTGAGGTAGCTGGTGACAGGGGGGAGGTGTGTGTGTTTTGTGTGCTCTTCTTTCTCATTCAGCTAGGGACAGTTTTCTGCATTCATCTGGTGTTTCCTGTGGATGGAATTACATATAAGCAAATGCAAATCTGCTTTGTCTTCAAATTCAATATGTTAATATAAAAATCACATTGGATGGGGTGTCTGGGTGGCTCAGTCAGTTAGGCAGCCGACTTCAGCTCAGGTCATGGTTTCATGATTCATGAGCCACATCAAGATCTGTGCTGACAGCTCAGAGTCTAGAGCCTGCCTTGGCTTCTATGTGTGTCTCTCTCTCCCTCTGCCCCTACCCTGCTCTCTCAATCTCTCTTTCTCTCTCTCCCTCTAAAATAAATAAGCATTAAAAATACAAATAAAAATTATGTTGAAAAAAATTCAGGTTTGTGTCACAGGTTTTGTAACAGAACTGACCGTACCGCATTAGTGGACTGCAGTGGGATTAAATTTTTGTTCGAGCTGAACTTCTCGATTCCCCCAGAAATAGGCACCAGTACTAACTGGAACAGTTGAATTGTGTTTTCGGTCCACCCTTTCGTCTCCTGAATTTATGCTTCAGAAGTTCTGCCACCAGTGCGTGTATCTGCTCAATACTCTGCTCTTTTCTTTCTGTTTCTACTCACTGCGGTTTATTATATTCTCAAACCAGCGAAGAAGGAATATGAGAGACTACATGACAGAGAAAGGTCAGGTGATCTTGAGTATATGAAGCACTGCTGTCTTTATCTAAGCAATTCACGCAACCTGTTTAATTACACTGGCCTTGCTGGGCAAGGGTGTCCCGTCATACAGCCTCAGTGGACTGTGTGGGTCTGAATTTTGGCTGAGTCTCAGCACATTTCATCAACACTGTGATGTCTATGGACGCTTGCCAAGATGACCATGTCAAAACATCAAGAAGCAAAGACACACTTTACAGTATTAAAGCAAAATAATAAAACTTCAATCAAAAGGAGGAGTCTTTTTGGAATTAGAATTTTATTTAAATACCTTTTCCTTCCTTTTGGTCTAAATTTACCCACCCCTCCAGGACTCTTCGTCCTGCCTCCTCCAATAATTCTTGAGATGCTAATTCCACCCTTCTTGTTCTTTGCTTCAGTCTCCACATTGCTTCACAATCCTGGACTCTTCGAAATCTACCTTACTCCTGGCGGTGTGTAGAGGTCATAGAAGGCATATTTGCCTGTAATAGCATGTCTACCTTAGTGAGAACCTTTCTCTTCACAGGATCCCTTGATCGATTAGCGTTTTACCATGGGCGAATTAGGAGTAAATTTTTCTTTAGTTGTTTTGCCTTTAATATTTTGTTCTCTTCAGCCGACTTTTTGCTTTCAGGAGTAAAAGATCCCTACCAAAGCTGATTCATTTACTAGACACTCTTAGTTTTTGTTAAGATTCCTAAAAGTCAGCCTTGCCGAAATGCTTGTCAAGATTGCACTTATTTTTGCTAGAGGGGAGCTTACTATTTGTTGAGGCAACTCATTCAGCATTTAGAGCATTAGAACTCTTTAATAATTTTTTTCTTAATATGGCACTGAGCTATCTATTAAGAGTATTCAAAATGCCAATCCCATCCCATAAGGCCTTCCTGGAATAGCACACATTTTTGTCTCCAAGAAAATTGCTAAAATATACTAAGAAAGCTAACTTTCTGCACCAGTGCCGAGTTCATATTTCTTCAGGCTCATGTTCAGTTCCTTAAACTGATTCTAAGAAAAACACAGATAAATCCTTTCAATAGTCATTTCTTTCAATTTTGAAGTTTATCTATTTCCTTTTTAGACCACAGCATCCAGAATCATGCCTGATAGTTGTTTTGTTTTCGTCTTTCACAATACTTAGCACAATGTTAAGGTAACAAGGAGATGATTAAAACATTATTTGCGGTAGATTTGCTTTATGATGGATTTTGGGATTGCCCTCACAGGAGACTTTTTTGAGAGCAATATTTATAAATGACTTGGAAAAAAAAAGCATAAATTTTTCGAGAGATTTTCATCTCTTGCTTGTAGGTATCCCTGCAGATTCTGCATGCTCACAATCCACTTTCCTTGCAACATCCTTCTCTTTTTATTTGCCCACAAATGTCTAAACTTAATGCTTATTAAGTGTCAAAATCACTAAAACCATTAAATGCCTCTTAAAATTTTGTCATTTGAGGATATAAACTATGAGAACCCCCTCCCCCTTTGGTTTTGCTACATGAGGAGAAGTTACACGCATCCCCTATAGCCCCGGGTCAGATTTCTGGAGTCCATGACAACCTGGAATGTATCTCAGGTCATTGGGCAAGAACGGATTCTTACCAAAGTTCATTGTAAAGTCTGACAGTCTTGGATGTCAAGTGATTTACGCCCTCTCCAAGCACTCAAGAACCCAAATTACATTGAAATCTCTTCTGGTTGATATTTTATGCTCGTTTTTACACTAAATCTTTTATTGGAAAGGAAATAGACACTCTTCAGGTCTGGTTTGCACAGTATTGAAAGGAAGAAACCCCTAAGAAAAATGCATCTGTGTATGGGTAGAATACCCATCTCCTCTAGAATGAGAAGATAAAGTGGGAACCCAGGAACGTTGAGGAGAGTGAGAAAGAATATCCAAATTTTTAAATAGAATAATGTGCGTAGGTAGCATATTTAAGATTGCTTAAATCTCTATTCACTCAGGAAAGGATTAAGCAAAAACAAAAACAATTTTTTTTGACTGAAAGCATGATGTAAAATGTATGGTCACCCTGAAAAAGAGAGAAATTTTTCACACATACATGAATACCAGCTATGAAATAAAGGTATTTTCTCTTACAAAATCTTACTGGTCTCTCCTGAGGGAAGCCATGACTAGACATTCTGACTGGCTCCCTGATAACGCGTATATGATTGAATTATGGTGGTTCACTGGTTAGGTCGCCTGTTTTTCATTATCTAGCAGGCTAGTCGAGGCTTATTTACATCATGGTGGTCACAGAAGTCCCAACATCAGCAAAAGAGGACGAGTTCCAAAACACAAACACTTTTCAATCTGTGTTGTGTCATATTTCCTTTTGTCTCACTGGCCAAATGAGTCAAAGCTAGATGGAGTTGGGGAGATAGACTCTGTTTCTTGGTGAAAGAAAAGAATTTGTAGTAGTTTTTGCAATCTATAGTAACCAATTCAACCTAGTACCATTTATTGAAGAGACTTTTCTTTCATTGTCATTCTTTAGGGTTGTTTAAAAACTTTTTTTAGGGTTTGCTGGAAGGCATTTCTGAAGTAAGGCGGGTTTGCAAGGCGGGGGCCTCCTGCTCCTGGATGATGACACATGTCTACCCCACTAGGTTATTTTTGCTTGAGCACAGACCCCCAAGGCGCCTTGCCCCCTTATCCAAACATATGCTGCTTGCACCTTGTGAAGGAACTTATAGGAATATATTCTTTGATTATGGGAGCAAATATTACATTTCCTGAGAAACTTGTTTTTCTTCCTCTCAGAAAACAGGGTATTGACTCCTGCTCAAAAAGAACTAACTCTTGCCTTTGCTATGCTAAAAACATTGCCTTGTATTTGAATGCTAAAGATGGCTTCCTTCCCCATGTGATAAGCATCTAGTCACCTATATCAATCACTATTGATAAAGATTATGCAAAAGTCTTCTACCAATCTATGTTCTGAGAAATTTTTACATACCAAAGAATTTGTCATCAGAAATCATTGTCTAAGGCAATTGCAACTTTTGTTTTGTACCCCATACATTTTTTCAGTAAATAATGTTGACTCCCAGGTTAGAGCAGAGATGCCTTCCTGGTGAGCAGAAAGAAGATGAGGCTCTTTCACTCCCTTTCACCAATACCCTGCATCCTTCAGGGAGTCCTGGACCACTGGAGCTGGGCTCTGACAATGTTTATTTATTTTTGAGACAGAGAGAAACAGAACATGAATGGGGAAGGGGCAGAGAGAGAGGGAGACACAGAATCCAAAGCAACAGCCCAGAGCCTAATGCAGGGCTCGAACTCATGAACTATAAGATCATGCCCTGAGCCAAACACTTCACTGACTGAGCCACCCAGGCACCCCAGTTCTTTAGTGTTATTAACCACAAAGCAAACATCTCATAAGAATAGGTATCATATTATCTTTCTTTTAAAAATAATTGTAGGTTGTTGTGATGTTCCATTTTTCATTCATTATATTGAGTATTTTATTTTCCTCTCTTAAGGTCTCACCAATGTCTTAAAACTTTTTTTAAGGAGGCTTTATGCCCAGTGCAGAATCCAATGTGGGGCTTGAACTCACAACACTGAGATGATCAAGACCTGAGTTGAAGTCAAGAGTTGGACATTTAACCGTATGAGCCACCCAGATGCCCCTGTCTTGTCATTTTTATTAGTCATTTCTGAGAACCAACTTTTTAAAAATATTTTTTCTCTTTTTTATTTATTTTTGAGAGACAGAGAGAGACAGCACGAGCAGGGGAGGATCAGAGAGAGAGGGAGACACAAAATCCGAAGCAGGCTCCAGGCTCTGACTAGCTGTCAGCACAGAGCCCGATGTGGGGCTCAAACCCACAAACTGTGAGATCATGACCTGAGCCAAGGATGGACTCTTAAGGCTGAGCCACCCAGGCGCCCCTGAGAACCAACTTTTAATAATTATGTATGAATCTGTAGATTGTCTTCTATTGCATTTTTAAACTTTTTTAGTTTTTCATTTCTTCTACTTTCTTTAGGTTTAATTTGCTAATATTTTTTTAAATTTAATGTTTATGCCTATCAGTGTATGTTATGTTATACTATTGTAGTGAGCAGCCTCTGAATCTGAGTTGCTTAAAATCGTAGAGTTGTATTTTTCATTGCTTTGTGCCCATCATGCATCTTTTGGGGTTTTCTTCTTCAAAAATCATTTTTTCATACCTGTGCCTTTAGTAACTAAAGGGTCAGCATATCATAATTGTAAATTCTAACTTTTCTCTGAGATATTTAAATTTTTACTGAGATCAGAGCCTCAACCAAAATCTGTGAATGTGTAATTGTCAAAAGTCAAATATCAGGAGGGATTCAGGATAAAAAGCTCAGCAATTTTCCTCAATACTCAAAATCCTTATGATTGGGACCTGCCATCTATAGCTTGTGCAGGTTTGTTCACTTTTTAGACTTAGTTTTAAGGAGAATTTTAGATGGTGAGTACCTGGATTTTTGTCTTCTGTTTTTCCTATGTATTATTCCAGAGGCCTAACAGTACATTTCTGGTCCCTAGAAAATGTCAGCCAAGCTCTGTGTGATTTACAAGGGAAGGATTTCAGAAATGGTAAAACACGCAGACAGCATTTTTCACAACCACCGTGTGACTCCCTAAGGCAAATTTTCAGAAGACTGGGAGACTGACAACTCCTCGAGGAGGGGATTCTATTTTCCAGAATCTTAGGTACGACCAAAATGCCTGAAGGGGCATGGCCTATATAAGATGTAATTTGAAGGTTGTAAATTAGTTTTAACAAAGCGTGTAGGAATGCTGAATCTAGTACTCTCCACATGTTGCAAAATTAATGCTTTGGGGCTTTCTTTTAAGCTTGGATAAAGCTGGGTACAGATTGGGTTTTCTTCCATGCAGGACATCATAACAATTACTTTCTGTTCCAACTTGTCTGGAGAGAGAAATTGAAGCTGAGGGGTGTGTCCCCGTCCATTAGGCAGTTTAGAGTCCTTGCCGGGGCACAAGATTCATCTCTTGGGTTGTACACTTTCTATGAGCTACTTACTTAGAATTCCTTCTTAGGTGTGCCTGTCTAGATAAAATATCTCACGACTTGACATGTATCTATATCTATAGCTCTCTACACCATCTATTTCTATATCTATCTATATATCTATATCAATATCATCTGTATCTATCTCTATCTGAGATGTATATGATCTATATATGTATCTCTATATATACATATCTATATATATCTACATAGGATCGATCGATCGATCGATCTATCTATCTATCTATCTATATTCCAGATGGCTTTAATGTACCCTTCAGGTTAACTAAACTTCAGATACTTTTCCAGTTGATAGGCCACTGACCTTCCTTCCCTTTTTTAAAAAAAGTTTTTGTTTAAGTTCCAGTGAGTTAACGTAAAGTGTAATATTAGTTTCAGTGTACAATATAGGGATCCAGCACTCCATACATCCTCCATTCCTCATTATAGCAAGTGGCCCCCTTAATCTCCATTCCCTATTTCACCCATTCATTCCCTCCCATTCCTTCTGTTGATCATCAGTTTGCTTTCTATAGTTGAAAGTCTATTTCTTTGTTTGTCTCTCTCTTCCCCCCCCTTGCTTGTTTTTCTTTTTTTCCTTAAATTCAACATATGAGTGAAGACCTATGGCATTTATCTTTCTTGGACTGACTTATTTTACTTAGCATAATACTCTCCAGTTCCATCCACATAGTCACAAATGGCACAAATGGCACATTTGTGTTGCTATAAACATCAGGGTGCATGTATTCCTTTGATTTAGTATTTTTGTATTCTCTTGGTAAATACCTAGTAGTGTAATTGCTGGAACATGAGTTAGTTCTATTTTTAACTTAAAATTTTTTTTAATGTTTTATTTATTTTTGGGACAGAGAGAGACAGAGCATGAGCAGAGAAGGGGAAGAGAGAGAGGGAGACACAGAATTCGAAGCAGGCTCCAGGCTCTGAGCTGTCGGCACAGTGTCTGACGTGGGCTTGAACCCACAAACCATGAGATCATGACCTGAGCCAAAGTTGGACACTTAACCAACTGAGGCACCCAGGTGCCCCTATTTTTAACTTTTTAAGGAATCTCCATACTGTCTTTCACAGTGGCTGCACCAGTTTGCATTCCTACCAATAATACACAAGGGGTCCTTTTTCTCCACATCCTCACCAGAACCTGTTGTTTCTCTTGTTGTTTCTAGCCATTCTGACAGGTGTGAGGTGATATCTCATTGGAGTTCTGATGTGTATTTCCCTGATTGTGAGTGATCTTGAGCATTTTTTCACGTGTCTATTGGCCATGGCCATGGGTATATCTTTTTTAGGAAAAATTTCTATTCATTCCTTTTGCCCATTTAAAAATTGTATTATTTGTTTTTTATGTGCTGAGCTGTAGGAATTCTTGTTTTTAATTTGTTTTAATTTTTTAAATTTATTTTTGAGAGACACAGAAAGACAGCATGAGCAGGGGAGGGTCAGAGAGAGAGAGATACATAATCCAAAGGCAGGCCCCAGACTCTGAGCTAGCTGTCTGTACAGAGCCCAACACAGGGCTCTAACCCACAAACCGTGAGATCATGACCTGAGCTGAAGTTGGATGCTCAACCTACTGAGCCACCCAGGCGCCCCTAGAAATTCTTTATATATTTTGGATACAGACCGTTTGTCAGTATGTCATTTACAAATACCTCTCCCATTTGATCCATTGCCTTTTAGTTTTGTTGCTTTTTCCCTTTGCTGTGCAGAGGCTTTTTATTTTGATGAAGTCCCAATAGTTTATTTTTGCTTTTATTTCCCTTGCTTCAGGAGACCTATCTAGAAGGAAGTTGCTATGGCCAGTGTCAAAGAGGTTACTGCCTGTGTTGTATCCTAGGATTTTTAAGATTTCAGGTCTCACATTAGGTCTTTAATCCATTTTGAATTTGTTTTGGGTTTGGTGTAAGACAGTGGTCCTTTTTCCTTCTTCTGCGTGTCACTGTCCAGTTTTCCCAGCACCATTTGTTGAAGACACTGTCTTTTTCCCAGTGAATATCCTTTCCTGCTTTGTCAAAGACTAAGCGACTATATAATTATGGGCTTGACCTTCATTTTCTTACAACATTTACTTTGGAAGATTTTCAGTTATAAAGTCTTTCTCTGTCTCTTTGAGATGTAAATCTTCTCCCAGACTCTTTCCAGTTTTGCAACCCAGGAATGTTGGGAGCCATTCCTTTGAGATATAATCATAAAAAAAATATTTCTCCCATCCCCCAGTCTCTGTGAGAGGGTAGGAGTCTACCACAAGCAACAATTAGGAAACACAGATGGCCTGATCACATTAATCATCCTTCCCTGTAACATCCTCTAGTACTTTTCACAGCTCACCCTAATGTTTAAAAACTCTCCCATTTTTGTTTCAGGGACTCAAATTCAATCTCTCTTCCCTATTGCAATAGTCTTAATTAAGTCTCTCCTTCCTGTTTAACTTTACTATTGTATTTTTTCATTGATGTACCCCATTTCTATTTTGTGTGAATGAATGTCTTCTGTGGAGCTAAAACAGAAAATCACCAGCCCTTTTGTTGCTTGGTTACAGAGATATTTGTTAGAGGAAACATACATGCACATACACACACGTGTTTGTGTTCGTGTGTGTGTGTGTGTGTGTGTGTGTGTAGATTTTTTTAGTTCTGGGTGGAAAGTCATCATTTTTAAATTTGTTTCACAATTATCCTGTCTGATATGTATCATCTTACCCCTGTTGGGAGTGGTGCCAGGGCTTGGATTTGTGCATTGCAAAATCACTCAAGTGAATTGTTGCCAGATTGAGTTTGTATGTCTTTGAGGGTAGAGGCCTATCTTACTGATTATTAAATTTAATTCAAAGTGTACCCTAGATGTTCAGAAGCTTTTTCAGCCAGTGAGTAGTAGGAAAATTCTATCCAGTATCTCATTGGTCAAATTGTAGATTTGAAGGTTGGACAAATCTTTCACTGTTCTATTTTACTCTTGTATGCATTTTTTAGCCAAACCAATCTACATGTCCAAACCTGTTTTCTTTATCTTTCAGCCAAAGCAAGACTCTCTACCTGCTTATAAAAATCTTTGCTGATGTTGGCTCACATAATTTCTAGTAAACTTAGGCAGTTTATGCTAGTTTCCATTCATTTAGTTTACATACTTGTGATGAAAATACTTTTAAATTTGGGTAAATCATATGATGGTTGATTAGTGGGCTTTAATAATTATTTATTTTAGAACTGCTCTATACCTGTGAAAGCTTGTCTTCGGGATGGTCATCAGCAATTTCTTCCCTCTCTGGATGCATATAATCCTATGAAGAGGTAGATTTCCTTGAGTCTGTACTAAATGGAGTGACTAGTTTGGCCAATAAGATATGAGAAAGTGACATCCTTCAACTCCTAAGATTAGGTCATAAAAATCTTTGAAAATTACCTGGGGTCCCCTTGGACTGTTTGCTCTGGGAATGCTGACTCTGGGGGTACGAGTAGTCAGTGCAGTGTAAGAGCCTGTTCATGCCAGGAGATCTCCCAAGTTACATGGAAAGACCAGGGATGATGAAAGACCAATTACAGAGAGAGAGAGAGAGAGAGAGAGAGAGAGAGAGAGAGAGAGAGAGAAGAGGCCAAAGAGCAATGAGATCCCAAACCATGTGAATGAAGAGACTAATTATAAGTGGATCCTCAGCCCCAGTCTCTGTATGTGATGCCAAGTTGGCTGAGGATAAACTGCTTGGGTAAGCCCTTCCCAAATTCATAACTTTCCAGATTTTTAGAAAAATAACAGAGGTATTTTAAGTGTCTAAGTGTTGGAGCAGTTTGTTACATAGCAATAGATAACTGGGACATATCCAAGTTTCAGTTTTAGATTTTAGAGCACAAGCATCATCTCCATCTCTCCTTATTCAAAGCTCCCTACTCCTTTCCCCAACATCAGCTCTGCTTGAAGTTTCCAAAAGGGAGCGCAGCACCAAAAGCTTGGTGCAAGCATTTAAATAAAGAGGATTCCTCTCTTTCTGTATCTCGTGTGTAAAGGAACTTTGCAGCTAATAGACAGAGAGCCTAATCAAGTTCAGGGAAGTTAGAGCTTTGTTATAACATTTCATAATATTAGGTAACTGCCCATGAGAAATGAGTGCACACTTACATGTCATGTAGAATGTGTTCAGGATTGCAGTCCCCTAAAATTTGAGAAGGGTTTTGGATCTGGCAGGCTTAAATTCAAATCTTAACCCTCCAATTTATGTAGAGAAACTTACTTAAAATCACTTGAAAAAAATAAATGTCTCCAGCTTGACAATGAGAATAATAATGCTTGGCAGGATTGTAAAATAATCACTGAGCACACCATGGATGTTCAACAAATGGCCTTCTTCTCCCCTCATTTTATTCTTCTGCTCCAGCTACTCATCTCCCCTCTTTTTTTAGTTTAACACTGTCATTATCAATCTGTAGAATACTTTCTGCCCTTAGACTGCATACTACAGGGTACAAGGCTATTTATCTTTGCACACCTACATATCCCACACCTTGGCATACAAAAGACACTTGAAAAGTATTTATAGAATAAAACTATGAAGTTTCCCCTCTCCTGTATGGTCTTCCCTTGAAAAACTTAACTTCTGCTTCTATTTTTCTAAAATTTAATAAAACAATAACTTTACCATCTGTTTCATCCTTTTGGCAGTCATACCTGAGGCTTTTTGTGTGTTGAAATTTTTTTTTAATGTTAATTTTTGAGAGAGAGAGACAGAGTGAGAGCAGGGGAGGGGCAGAGAGAGAGGGAGACACAGGATCTGAAGCAGGCTCCAGGCTCTGAGATGTCAGCACAGTGTCTGGGGCTCAAACTCATGGACCACAAGATCATGACCTGTGCTGAAGTCACATGCCTAACCGACTGTGCCACCCAAGTGCCCCTGTGTTGTAGTGTTTTTTTTTAATATCAATTTATCATGGGTAATTTGACTTTTCTCTTATAAAATCTCATAAAGTTAGTTGCAAAGTCTTTCTTTTTTTCTTTCTTCTTTTTCTTTTTAAGTTTATTTATTTATTTTGAGAAGGGGCTGCTGAGAGAGGAGAGAATCACAAGCAGGCTCTATACTATTAGCATGGAGTCTGATGTGGGTCTCAGATCCACAAACTGTGAGATCATGGCCTGAGCTGAAGTCAAGTGTCAGATGCTTAAATGACTGAGCCACCCAGGTGCCCCAAGTTGTAAAGGTTTTCTATGAAATGGCTAAGTATGTGATTTACTATTCCAATCTTGCCTTAAGACATTGCCATGCCCATATATTTTGAATGAATAAAAAGGGTACAAGAGGAAAATGAAAGGTCATGGACATTCAACTTTCATGGATTAAAATAATCATATTCTCTCCTATTGGTTAGGAATTTGTAGTCCTAACAGAAAATATTAGGTGTAGGGGCACCTGCATAGAGCCCCATGTTGGGCTCTGTGCTGACAGCTCAGAGCCTGGAGTCAGCTTCAGATTCTGTGTCTCCCTCTTTTTTCTGCCTATCTCCCGCCTGTGCTTTATCTCTCTCTCAAAAATAGATAAAAATTAAAGAAATTAAAAAAAAAGAAAATGTAAGGTGTCTTTAGTTTCGAGTGGTTCTGTCTCATCCACTGTAATTTAAAATGATAACTTTATTATATTATGATTAAAATATGACCAAGGTATTTTAATAGGAAATCAGTCTTAGAAAACTAGCTAAAAAGTGATTGCTCTTTAATTAGACTTGTTTATAGTCACAGTCCATCTTTTAAACTATTTTAGGATTCTAACAAATGAGAACAACTTGAACTCAAGAAACTCATTTAGCTGTGAAAAAAATAGTTATTTTCCAATGTTACACAGAAAATTAAACATTTGTTTATGCTGAGGGAGATTAGAGAATCACTTTTCTTTAGGAAAGACACAACGTAAGAGAAAGATAGGCTTTTTTAGTGGGAAAATAATAGATTCATATTAACATCCACCCCAAGAGCAAATGTTGATCTAGTTGTTGACCAAGCAAGCTTGCAGCTTCGATTTTTTCATTGCAAAGCTGTTGCCATCAGAGAGATTTCAGAAAGCCAAGTTCTTGCCAATGACCATGGAACCTGTCCAGTCCATCTGCATCTAATTATTTGTCCAAACTAGGTTTTACATTTTCTAAGTAACATTGCCCTTAGAATTTCTCTATGGGCATTACTCCATTATTTAGTTAATCATGTTGTCAGGAAGCCATTAGAATTTTTTTGGTAGAAGTCTTCTATTTGCTTTTTTCCTTTTATATTCCATTTTACTTATCTAAATAATTCTTTTCCTTGACTTTTCAGTCTGTCACAGTGTTAACATGTTCCATCTTCTTTGCAACTGAATGTATCTATAAAACTAATTTCCTTTCCTTTTCTCTCACTTTCACATATTAAGTTTCCATAAAAATATTTTTACTTTATTTTATTTTACTGTATAGTCCTAAAGAAGTGACCCAGATTACCTAGCAACAAGAGAGTAGGTTGTTTTGTTACCAAATTACTCATGATCACAGTTCATTATTTAGATATTTGTTTTGTTCTTTCCAGTAGGTTCACTATGGTTGGTTATTCATTTTAATGCAAAATACATTCATATGCAGGAAAAAATGAAAAAATAGCATATAGCAAAACCAATATGTATTTAGGGGGATGTGAGCAAAAATATTAGAGAAAATGGAAAAGGGAACCTCATTGAAGCAATTAGCCTATAGTTTTAAATTAATTTATTTATAAATATATATTGGAATAAATAAAAATCAACCCATTTGACTTCTTTTTAAAAAATATTTTTTATGTTTATTTTTGAGGCAGAGAGAGACAGAGTGTGAGCACGGGAGGGGCAGAGAGAAAGAGAGATACAGAATCTGAAGCAGGCTCCAGGCTGAGTTAGCACAGAACTCAATGCGGGGCTTGAACCCACAAACTGCGAGACCATGACCTGAGCTAAAGTCAGATGCTTAACTGACTGAGCCACCCAGGCACGCCTCAACCCATCTGACTTCTAATGAAAAGCATTAAACTAAGATATATCAGCAAAATAAAACCTTATCTAGAATCAAAAGAGAGGTGCATGGTTTCTCTTTATGTGATGATGATACCTATCATATTATATTTTGAGGTAGCTAAATTGCCACTATTTCTGTAGTCTCTCATCTCTTTCACCAAAACGCACACAAACTAATATAAAGCTTAAGCGTTCTCTAAATTTTGGTTGACCTACTTATGATAGCATAAATCAACTGCTATTGCAGACAATTGTGGACTCCATGCACAAGCTGTAGCCAATCCAATGTCTACTTTTATAAGTACATATAAAAAATTTTTATGTCTTTATTTTATTTTGAGAGACAGAGACAGAAAGCAAGCAGGGGAGGGGAGAGAGAGAGGGAGACACAGAATCTGAAGCAGGCTCCAAGCTCTGAGCTATCAGCACAGAGCCCAATGTGGGGCTTGAACCCACAGACTTTGAGATCATGACCTGAGCTGAAGTTGGAAACTTAACTGACTGAACCACCCAGGCACTCCAGTAATATTGATAATATAGCAGTTCAGTCTATCTTTGCATAGTCCTTTAAAATTCTGATGAATGGATTTTAATACTGTTAAGTCATTTGCATATTATAATGCTCTATTGGGTTTGGAATATATTCCCTCTTATTAATTATGAAAACTGAATCACAGGCTCAGTGGCTATGGTCAAGGTCATATGTTTAGTACTAAGCTGAACTGGAATCTGACTCAGAGATCCTCAATCCTAAGGCTTTCTCAATTATATTATGTCTTTACAATATATTAAATTGAATACTAAAATATAAATTAGCATAATATTTTTATATAATGCTTGATGTATGGACTGAGATATAGTATCAAAATATATACACTTAAATTTCTTACTCTGGGGACTGTTAATTTTTTATTAAAGATATAAAATAGAATCAAAGATTTTTGTTAAAGCAAACTTTGTCGAGGCATAAGTTACATAAAACCTATCTCTAGTTAATGTATAGTTTGGTGTGTTTTGAGAACTGTATACAGCCAGGCAACCCCCACTACTATTAAGACAGAACATTTTCATTACCTAAAATTTCCTTCGTAGTCAATCTCATTTCCCCATCGTCAGTGCCAGACATCACTGATCTGCTTTCTGCTAATGTAAATTGTAATTATTTTTCTAGATTTTCATGTGAAGGATTCAAGAGTATCTTCTCTTTGTGTCTGACTTCTTCCTCTCAACATGTTTGTGAGATGATCCATGCTGTGGAGTTGTATCTGTATTTTATTCATTTTTATTGCTGATTAGTCTTCAACTGTATGATATAACAGCATGTGTTTTCATTTGTCTATTGATGACTATCTGGATTGTTCCCAAATATCGGCTATGGGGAATAAGGAATAAGTTATATAGTATGTACAAATCTCTGTGTTGACACATGTTTTCATTTCTCTTGGTCAGATATCTAGGAATTAAATTGCTAAGCCATATGGCAGATATTTTTAAATGTATAAGAAACAGCTAAATTGCTTTTTTAAATGGTTGCCATTTTATATTCTCATAAGCAGTGCATGTTAAGTAACCAACTTTAAATGTTGGAATTATCAGTCTTTTATTTTTTAAATTTTTTTAATGTTTATTTATTTTTGAGACAGAAACAGAGCATGCGTGGGGGAGGGGCAAAGAGAGGGAGACACAGAATCTGAAGTAGGCTCCAGGCTCCGAGCTCTGAGCTGTCAGCACAGATTCTGACGTGGGGCTCAAACCCATGAACTGTGAGATCGTGACCTGAGCTGAAGTTGGACTGAGCCACCCAGGCACCCCTGGAATTGTCAGTCTTGATTGTAGCCATTCTATGAGGTTTGTAGTGTTATTTCATTATAATTTTATTTTGTATTTCTGTTTATTGCGAATGTAAATATTATCTATGTCTATATATATATATCTGTGACATCTCTTTATATTACATTCATATCTATATATTTGTCTATCTATAGCTAGTTTTAATCTAGATCTGATAACATTATAGCATTTACTAGCATACTCTCAAGTAGTGGTGGGCTTTTTGTATATTCCTCAGCATATATACAGATACATACTTCCTCATGTGTCACATGTGAATAAAGACAGCTTTAGTTCTTTTTAATCTCCACCCTTTTTTATTTTTGACTTACTGAATGATGAATGGGAATCATTTTCTTCTTGCTGAGAATCAAAGAAGAACATTTACCCTTTCACCATTAAGTGTTATTTTAGCAAAAGTTTCTCACAGGACCATTATCAAATTGAGAAAATTCCCTTCGACTATAAATTTGCTGAGAGTTTTGTTTTGTCTTTTTTAATCATGAATAAATATTGATTTATCTCAAAGATTTTTCCTGCATCTTTTATGATAATTATAGTTTTGTAAAACCTATTAATATGTCAGATTATATAGGTTGAAATTCAAATAATAAACCAACCTTATTTTCCTACTATGAAACGAGTACACCTTTGATGCATCATATTTGCTAATATTTTGTTCAGCAACTTGTATTTTCATGAGGATATTAATTCCAAGCTTTATGTCTTTGAAACTTATTTTTTGGCTTTTGGTATCAGGGTAATGTTGAAAAAGTTGTGTAGGCATAGTATCATTTCTTCATTAAAATATAGAATTTAACTGTGTATGTATGTAGGATTATGTGTTCCTTGTCTTAAGGTTTGTGAACCACAGATTCAAGTTTGTTTGTTTAGAGTTTGCTTATTTATTTATTTTGAGAGGGAGCAAGAGAGAGTGAGCAGAGGAGGGGCAGAGAGAGGGAGGGAGAGGGAGAGAGAGAATCCCAAGCAGGCTCCACACTGTTAGTGCAGAGTCCAACACAGGGCTTGATCTCACAAATGGTGAGAGCATGACCTGAGCCAAAATCAAGAGTTGGAAGGAAGCTTAACTGATTGAGCCACACAATTGCCCTTGAAAAAGTGTTTTGGTTTTGTTTTTTGTTTCTAGGGTTTTTTTTTTCAAATATACACTGGGTATAGAATTTTTGGCTATAGTCCTATTTTTCAGCTCTTTGAAGATGTTATCTTAATAACCTTTGACTTGCATAGTTTCTGATGGGTGGTATGCAATCACTTTTATTTATTTATTTATTTGTGATATAATTTGTCTCTTTTCTCTGGATACTGTTAAGATTTTCTTATTGTTACTGTTTTTTAGCAATTTAAAAAAATTTTTTATAGTTTATTTTTGAGACAGAGAGAAACAGAGCATGAATTGGGGAGGGGCAGAGAGAGAGGTGGACAACAGAATCTGAAACAGGCTCCAGGCTCTGAGCTGTCAGCACCCAATGTGAGGCTCAAACCCACAAACTGTGAGATATGACCTGAGCTGAAGTAGGACGCTCAAGCATATTGTAGTATTGAGGTGGAATTTAAGGAAAGGTATTAAGCAGGCTGTGTTTTAGCTTATGGGCAAGTAAATTGTATCATGTATCTTGAATGTATCATAGATAAGCTGCTATATAACAATTGCCACCTCAGATAGCTGTGACATTAGGTGATTAACTAATTTCTGTATAACCTTCTAATTTCTGTATAAGTCTAATTACATGAAATAGAAGTGGGGGTTTTGATTTTTTACTTTGCTTTTCTGTTTGGAGTGTAATTGTAACTACTGTATTGTAAATGATGGAAAATAATTGCATATGTTAAAAAAATAAGTAAACAGAAAAAAAAACCCCGAAACACTGCCTTGCCTGCAGGCGGCTGATCTTTGTTCTTCTGGCTCCTCACACTTTGGTGTATAGAAAACCGTCAAAATATTGAAAATTTTTAACAATCTTTAGTAACTTCTAAAACATTCTGTAACTGTTAATCTGTGGATGTTATCAGAGGAAACTCCTTTATTCCCTGTGATATAAATCTTATCTTTATATGTGGTTGCCTACTTCGAACATTAAACTTCCAGATAAAATGGTTGACGGAAGTATTTTTTTAAGGTCCCTCAAATTTCTATAAATGATACATTTATAACCAATTTAGACATAGTACTTATAGTATGTAATTTAAGAATTAGATATTATTGGGGCACCTGGATGGCTCAGTAAGTTGGGTGGCCGACTTTGGCTCAGGTCATGATCTAGCCGTTTTGTGAGTTCGAGCCCCTTGGTAGGCCCTATGCTGACAGCTTGGAGCCTGGATCCTGCTTTGGATTCTGTGTCTCCTTCTCTCTCAGCGTCTCCCCTCCTCACACTCTTTCTCTGTCTCTCTCTCTCTCTCTCTTTCTGTACGTCTGTCTCTCTCTCAAAAATAATTTTGAAAATTTTTAAAAAGAATTAGGTATTATCAAGTACTCGTAATGTAAAAAATCCGCAGTAGAAGAGAAGAGCCATAAAAATATAGATTAATTTTTCTTATACTATCATCCACTTTTGTTTGTACATATACATATATGCAAGGATTAGTTCATTTTTTAGGAATGTGAAATCCAGCAACATGGCACACATGGAGTTCAGACTGATTCTTCCAGAATTTCATAAACCTTTCTCTTTACGTATATGAAAATATTAGGTAATGCTCTAGAGAGACAAACTCAACAACACTACACACCTCAAAGACCCATTGCTTATTATAAGCATGCCTTGGACCAGTAGCCAAAGAATTCTCCTTTTTGTCGCAGAAAAATTATAATCTTGGATACACTAATCAAAACCGTATTCCAATAATCTAGCCATCTCATACGTAGCTCAAGACGCACTGAAATATATTAACCTTCTCTTGTGTCCAATTCCAGTATCCTTACTGGTGAAGAAGATCTGATGAATGCGGTTCTGTACTTTGGGAAATGCCCGTTCCCCCCAAAATTTTTTGAATACTTCAATACCAAATTAACATTTTTTGGCTCTTCATTATTTATGACTAATGTCTTTATGCAAGGACCTCTTGTCGAACAGAACCCGTGAAAAAATTCAAGGATTCCATTATAGGTGCACAAAATTTGCTTTCCAATTCTGAAAACAACAGACAGGAATTGTCAAGTGGCAAGAACCATGAAGGTATGCTCTAACAAATTATGACGGCTATCTGATGGCATCAGATAATTTCAAATAGATATCTGGTAACATAGTCCGTGAGCCATCACAACAGGGACAAATTGGCCATGATTTGAAACACCAGTAGCGAAATTTTATTAGGGTGAATTTTATACTACTTTCTCTTTCTGTGGGTGCTTAGTGTATGCTAAAGGAAAGACCTGAGAGATTCAAACAGTTTTCTTTCTTTTCTTAAAAAAATTTTTGTAATGTTTATTTATTTTTTGAGAAAGGGAGAGACAGAGATGGAGCATGAGTGAGGGAGGGGCAGAGAGAGAGGCAGACACAGAATCTGGAGCAGGCTCCAGGCTCCAAGCTGTCAGCACGGATGCAGGGCATGAACCCACTAACTATGAGATCATGACCTGAGCGGAAGTCGGTCGCTTAACCGACTAAGACACTCAGGTGCCCCTCAAACTGTTTTCAACAAATTTAATATTTCCAGAACAAAGCTCAAGAACATTTCTAGGAAGACAAAATAAAAACAAACAAACAAGCAAGCAAGCATCCCACAAGGTAGAATTCACAATGTTTATCATATATAAAATCCCACGGCATGCAAAGCAGAAAACTGTGACCTATAATGAAGAACAAAATCATTCCTTTCTGTAGATCCCTATTTCTCTCTGTATTATTTTCCTTCGGCCTGAAGGACTTCCTTTACTATTTCTTATAGTTCAGGTCTGCCTATTGCCTTTAAATCTTGTTAGGCAGGACCACGGAAGAATTTAGCCTATGGCTTATTTTGCCTCACAATTGAGGCAGAAGTTTTCTGAGTACTCTATCCGATATGCTGTGAATTATTAGAATTTCCACTCTGGTTGGTGAGAAGATGCATTTGTTTTTTTCAGCCCTGTGTGAACTCGGAGGGTTGTTGCCTTTAATCTTTCTGGGCATTTCTTTAACCAGTTTTAAGTTGTTTTCTCATACGCATCTGCTGCTTAGTATTCAGCTGATGATTTAAGAGAAACCCTTTCAGATTTCTGGAGTTTTCTACCTGTGCAACTCTTTTCTGTTTGGTATTCTATACTACAGACTTTATCAGCGGGAGAGAGTCTCCCGCTATATCTCCTCAAGCCACTGCTCTTTCTGGTTTTCTTCTCTTGTGCCATCACATAGAAACCCTTCCGGGCAGTAAATGGAGGGCAGTCAGAGGGCTCACCTTGTTTGTTTCCTATCTCTTAGTTACTGCTCTCACTGATGTCCAGGGTCTCAAAACTCCTTGTTTCGTGTATTTTGTCCATTTTTTGATGTTTGGGACAGGCAGATAAATTTGATTCATGTTACTCCCTCTTGATAATAAATGCACATCTTAAAAGTAGGCTTTTAAAAAATTCATGTAAATTTTAATATATCTAATTTTTGTGGATGAACAAGAAGACATTTTTCATAAAACATAAAGTTCACATTAGTATTCTTTCTATCTCTAATATTCATTTACTTACATAAATCCCACTGGCTATGAGGCAATTAGGCAGCAGATGGTTCAGTGCAAATCAATTAAATTGAATGGTATGTGCTATGAATAACTGGGAATATCAAAGTGTGTGTTCAAAAAAAATCACTGTTTTTTTTAACAACAATCCTGGTGATTTTGATAGTCCTTGAAAAGTTCAACCCAGGCTGACTTTCAATTTTTATCAAAATAATTAATTGTGGCATTCTTGTTATATATGAAGTGGTCAGAGAGTCAAGTCCCAGCATTTTTAAAGATATCAGAAATATTTTTTCATGACCAGGTATTGTTATGTGGATTAATTATACTTTTATATTTTTCTCATGTTTATTGTTGAAGGTGTACCAAAAGAAACAATGAATTAGACACAACTTAAATCTCTAAGAGATGAAAAAATTAGAACTCAAAAGTAGAATATTTTTGTATCTGTTTCCTTTATAACACTGCAAATGCTTCAAAGCTATGATTTTTTTAATCTTCTATGTTTCCCCACTGCACCTAGCATGATGCTCCTTCACTATATTGCCTTACTATTATTATTATTCTGTTGATTAACAATTAATTTAGTCCACTCAATAGGTATGCCACGTCCAAATGAAAAGCACCTGGAGAAATAAGCACTGAATTGATATCTCATGCTTCAGCTTAACTTCCTCTATAAGCACATTTATAAAATAGGGTCAATGATACCACCTACTAATTGGAAAGATATCAATTGAAATATATTTAAAACACTTAGAACAGCAACTGGAATACTAACATAATAAAATAAGTACTAAATAAGCACAATGAAATAGTACTTAATAAATTACAACTATTATTTAAACTATTAATCTATTTATAATAAAATAACGTTAAAGACAACTTAAATTTTTTTCAGACACTAAAGTCTTACTGTTAGAAGAAATGTAATAAGTATTAAAATAATTTAAAAATATGGATAAAACAATAAGGCTTTTGTTGATACAGAACAGACTGAAAGTGAAAAATAAAAATACCAATTATTTAAAAGAAAATCAGATTTAACTGCCTTTTAGCAATTCAACAAATATTTGTCTGGAAAATATCAAGATTAATGATAGAAATCCCTGTCTTCAGGAGCTTACAGGCCTGTGCTGAGTGTGGTTATAGTAAGATGTGGTTTCAGCATGTCAGATCAGGGCTATGATAGCATTAGCCCAGAGCACCAAAGCTGGCTTAGAGTCTGAGGAAGACTTGCCTGAATGAGAGAATGTCTCCCTTTATTTGAAAGGATGAAGAGGAGGCAAGTTGGCAAAGAAAAGCAAGAAGCAACATGGGCAGAGGGAAGGAAGGATGAATCAGTGTGCTGGTCAGTATTTCTAGCGGAGAGACTGTGTGTCAAGGAAACTGTGTGTAAGGTGGAGGACCTGGAACTCAGAGCACCTGACATCCCATGCATGTGACAAAAGCTGGGCTTAATTTTGTAGCTATAGGGAACCGCTTACGTAGGTCTTTAAGACTCTTTTTCCCAAGACTTTGTGGAGAATATTTTTGTTTTGGGAATAAAAATAACGCCTGGCATAATGGAAAAAAAAGACATATAAAAGATAAAAATCCAGACATAGTTTCAGGCTACAGCCATTATATTATAGAAATATAGATCTTAAGCCTAGAGTAAACATTAGAGATTCCTTAAGTCTACTGTCTCAATTTACATATAAGAAAATGTAGGTCCAGGGGCACCTGGGGTGGCTCAGTCAGTTAAGCATCCAACTTCAGCTCAGGTCGTGATCTCATGGTTTGTGAGTTGGAACCCCCCGTCAAGCTCTGTGCTGACAGCTCGAAGCCTGGAGCCTGCTTCACGTTCTGTGTTTCCTTCTTTCCTTCTGCCTTTCCCCTGCACCCTGCACGCTCTTTCTCTCTTTCTCTCTCTCAAAAATGAATAAACATTTAGAAAGAAAGAAAGAAAGAAAGAAAGAAAGAAAGAAAGAAAGAAAGAAAGATAGAGAGAGAGAGGGAGGGAGGGAGGGAGGGAGGGAGGGAGGGAGAGAGAGAGAGAGAGAGAGAGAGAGAGAGAGAGAGAGAGAGAAAGAAAGAAAGAAAGAAAGAAAGAAAGAAAGAAAGAAAGAAAGAAAGAAAGAAAGAAAAAAGAAAGAAAGTAAAAAGTAGGTCCAAAAGCAATCAGAGTCTTCCTGAAGGTACAGAGTTGTCTTTTAGTCAGGTGTGAACATAAAACAATTTATCTCCTAGGCTTTCCCAACTCTGAGAAGGCCAACATCATCTACAAGGATATTCAAGCACAATTTTGGGAGATGGTCTTGACTCATTCTCTCACTCACATCCTACATCAGTGTGTCATCAAGCTTTCCACTTCTCTGTCTGAGCTAGCTCTGAGCTCCAGAGTTCTAGCTACCTGTATTCTTTCATTCATTCATTGCTCTAGTCCAATCTACTGGTTCCATACATTAACCCTAGCTTTGCTGCAACCCATTTTCCTCATTCTGCCACAAAAATGTAAATATCACGGCCTCTGTTAAGAACAAAACAAAACAACCAAACCAACTTTTATGACTTCTTTGCATCTGTAACATAAATTCCAAGCTTCTTCACATGGCCTAGAAAAGCTTCACCATTTCCTTCCTCCCTTCCTCCTTTTTTCTTTTTCTTTTTCTCTTTTCTTTTTTTCCTTTCCTTATCATGAAACAAATATTCATTGAGGACCCAGTGTGTGCCAAGCAATGTTCTCACAAATATTTCTATTTGCACTTCAAGTGAAATATATTTTTCAGAAAAAAAATTCTGAAATTATTGAGAATAAATAACATGCAGGAAAAAAATAATAAAATTGATGCTATAAAAACTGACAGTGAGAAGTTAATAGGCCAATTTTTAGAAATAGTAAAATCTCAAAGGTATAATTTAAATATTTTATGTCAGTTTTGCCAAGAGAGGAAACTATCTTTTTTAAAAAATTTTTAAAATGTTTTTATTTATTTTTGAGAGAGAGAGACACACACAGCTTGAGTAGGGGAGGGTCAGAGAGAGAGAGACACAGAATCTGAAGACAGTCTCCAGGCTCTGAGCTACCTGCCAGCACAGAGCCCAAGAGCAGGGCTCGAACTCATTAACCGTGAGATCGTGACCTAAGCCAAAGTCAGACGGTTAACCCACTGAACCACCCAGGAGTCCCGTGAGAGGAGACTATCTTACAGAACTAAGTTGCATGTTTGGAAAATGGGGCCAGATTATGAAATACCAGGCCCTGCTCTGCTTTTACTAGACTCTCTTTATTCCAACACTGAACTTGGCCTCTGAGAGTTTACTTGTTGCTATAGACTGAAGATCTATGTCCTACAAAGTTCCTATATTGAAACCTAACTCTCAATGAATGGGCTTAAGAGGTAAGGCCTTTGGAAGGTAATTGGGTTATGAGGGAGGAGCCCTCATGAATGGGATTAGTGCCCTTATCAAAGAAACCCCAGAGACCTCTCTCACCATTTTACCACTTGAAGACACAGCAAGAAGAAGTCCATTTATGAACTAGGAAGATCCTTACCAGACACTAAATGTTCTAGCATCTTCATCTTAGACTTCCCAGCCTCCACAACTATGAGAAACAAATGTTTGTTGTTTAAGCCATGTAGTCTATGGTGTTTTTGTTATATCAGTCCAAACTGACTAAGACACTTGTTCTTACAAGTAAAATCCCATCTCTCCCCATACTTAAAGGAATTTCATGGGAGTTTCTCTGGCTCTAAGGACATGGAGGACAAAAACCAGATGGATAATTTTCTCCAAGAGAATTGATCCATTGGCTGATGCTACTTGGATTTGTCTAATTCACGCCTCCAGGATTCAAGACTGAGTTTCAAGTGGTCTCACATTGGTAGTGGTCTTGTGTACCTGAGAGAAACAAATACAAAGTATCTCTAAAAGGAATCACTTTATCCTAGGCCTCAGGGAATCATCACAGTTGTTTTTTGGTTTTTTTTTTTTTTTACAAGCAACAAGTGTACAGTAATAGATAATCAAACATACAAGCTAAAAAAGTTTTATGAACAAAAAACAATACAAACACCAGACAATAGAGACTTGCAAAAATTCAAATATTGGAATTATTCCTATTATAAAATAACTTTCCTCACTACATTGAAATAAATAAAGAATGCATTAAAAATGTCTCCAGGCACTGGAGCTATAGATATATAGAAAAACATATTATTTAAAAGTTTGAAGTAGAGGTTCTAGAAGTGAATACAGTATACAAAAAGTAATAATAAAAACATAAATAGGTTTTATAGTGCACTAAACATTGAACAGATCATAAATATATAGTTTTTATTTAGTTAAAAATTCTTTTAATGTTTATTTCTGAGAGAGAGAGAGAGAGAGCGAGAGAGAGAGAGAGAGAGCATGTGCAAGTGAGGGAGGGACAGAGAGAGAGAGGGAGACACAGAATCCGAAGACAGGCTCCAGGCTCTAAGCTGTCAGTGCAGAGCCCGATGTGGGTCCCTAATCTGTGAACCATGAAATCATGACCTGAGCCCAAGTCGGACTCTTAACAACTGAGACACCCGGCATCCCCTATAGGAGATAGTTTTTAAAAACCTTGAAGACAGTATAGAAAGATATAAAAATTAAAAATATAGAAAAGAAATATAATAATTATAGTGCAAAATCTATAGAGCAAAAGATGTACTTACTTGTAGTTCTGCTGGGGCAAGGTCTGGGGCATAAAACAACCTTTGATGAAACAATGGCTGAAAATTTTCAGAACTGATGAAAGAGCAATCTGCATGACTTAATTTTATTATTATTATTGTCCGTTTGTTTATTTTTTCCCCACCTACAGCCTGTTCCCTGTTCTGGGATGTAATCACCATGGTAGAGGAGGGGATATACTACAAAAACAAACATACAAAAAGAAGAAAAAATACAAAATTACATGTTTTGAGATGAGAATTAAACTCCGATGGTGGAGTGCATAATAATTGGGTGACATTTTTAAATGGATTTGTCAGAACGTGCCTTTCTGAGGAGAATGCAAAACTTTGAGTTGTGACATAAACGATAAGATGAAGCCAGTCCTAAGAAGATAAGGGGAATAATATTTCTCTTAGCTATTACAAATGTTTTAGCATTGGAAAGAGCTTGGCAAATTCTAAACAAAATGCTACTGCATCTGCAGCCTAATAAATCAGTGTAGTGGCATGAGAGGACATCAGATGGATAGGCAATGGTCAGGTAATCCAGGGCATTGTACTTTTTTTTTTTTTTTTTTGAGAGACAGGGAGAGACAGTGTGAGCAGGGAGGTCAGAGAGAGAGGGAGACACAGAATCCGAAGCAGGCTCCATGCTCTGAGCTAGCTGTCAGCACAGAGCCCAATGAGGGGCTCCAACCCATGAACCGTGAGATCATGACCTGAGCTGAAACCAGACGCTTAACTGACTGAGCCATCCAGGTGCCCCAGGGCATTTTAACCAAAGTAAATAGTTTGGTTATATGTATGTATGTATGTATGAATACATGTATGTATTTATTTTTCTCCTCACTCTTTTTATTGTAACTGATTTGTTGAGATATAATTTATATGTAACATTATTGAGATACAATTCACTCATTTAAAGAGCATAACAATGGTTTTTATTTTGTTTTATTTTTTTCAGCCTTATTGACATATAATTGACAAACAAAAATCATACATGCATAAGCGCACCATGTGATGATTTAATAGATCTATACATCACTAAGCGGTTTTATTTAAATGTAATGGAAAATGCGTGGAAATGAAATTGACCTACCAAAATCACTAAGAAAACACATGACTCCTACAAACGTTTATCAATCTGGTCTCTAATTTGTAACTACAAATGGTGAGCTAAAGATCATCAGACATAGGGAGAAATTCAGCTAAGTATATTTTATTTTATATGCATTAAATGCAGTGAAAAATAACCCTTGGGCATAATGTAGGCATGGGGTCTACATGATCTAATTTACACTTTACCAAGTTACTCTGGCTGCTTTGTGGAGAAGGATCTGAGACGCACAAGAATGGAGGCAAGAAGACCAGGTAAAAAGATTTCAGGAGGAAGTGGCCATCAATGCTGGTAGTCTCATTTAGATGGTGGTGTCAAGATGGGCAAGTAGGGTAGAGCTAGGTTATCCAATGCATGCAGACTGGTCACACCTTGCTTATTGATTAGGTATTGGTATTAGAAGACAAGACTTAGGGATTTCCGTTCAAGATGGGAGACTGTGGTACCTTTTATAGACATATGGCAGCCTAGGGAGAAACAGGATTTGGGTGAAAGGAAAGCAGAATTCCCTTTTGACTGTTTTATGCTTGAGATATTTATAAGGAACTGTGCGGAATAACAAATATATACACATTGGCTGTTAGTATCTGGAGTTCTGAAGCTTAGGACAGGAAATAATGGTTTAGTAATCATTGCATTCAAATGTTTCATAAAGCCACGGGACAGGATGAGGTCATTGAAGAATAGAGATGATGCTGATTTGGAGATCCATGAATCTTCGTTTTCTGTATAAGAACTTTTCAGTAATATTTCTAAATTTTCACCAACTATTTTGATTATGTTTTTTTATCTGGTCTCAAAACCAGAACTCTTACTTTTCATATATAAAATATCCGGTGAGAGTCCTTCATTTCCCTCTTCTTGTCCCCGCCCCCCACGTTTTTAATCACACAGCGCATCCGTGCTACACAACTGACCTTCACACCCATGTGACTTCTCCATGTGTTCTTCTAGTTGTCTCTCTCAATAGGCCAATGCTCTTTTTTCATGGGACATTTTAATTCATACTGTTATGCCCAGATTACCGGGTCCTCAAAAACCAAGACCACCAGGGAGTCCAAGTCACGTGTGCAAAAGCAAAGGAAGTTCATTAGGGCTTAAGCTCGGTCTCTCAGACCTCACTAACACAGGGGATCCGTGCTGAGAGCCCCGATCATCAGTCGGGCAGGGTTTCTATTACAGTAGGGGCGAGGGATGGGGTGAAGGGTGGAGTGAGGGGCTGGGGTTACAAAATGATTGGGTGGCCCATATGCAGGGGTTGGTTCAGTGCAGGGTGATTGGCTAATTTAAAACTAACATGCCTGGGGAAACAGAAACTTGGGCCTTCGAGATTCTGTCATGGCGTTAGTTTGGCTCATCAATAGCAACCAGCTCCTGTTCTTTTCAGATAATCCCAAATATGCCAACTAGGCATTTTGAAAATTCTTTGAATACCTAAATACATGGTTTCTTTCAATATCATTTGTGCAGTTTATTCACTTGGTCCTTCTTTTTCATGCTACTGGTTTTCTCTATACATCAGATGATCGTTAGATGTCCATTCCTGGTTACGAGTTAAGGGCCAAACTGATGAATACGTGTAGGAGTCGGGGGTTTTCTTGCCTGTGATTTTCTAGGTCAGTTTTCTCTATAGGCTTCTCCCTCTGCAATAACTGAATTGTGGTCATTATGATGTGAGGTTGTTCATACCCACAGCCTTGCTTCCACACAACATGTGTGAGCAGACAGTCTGGACATTCCTCTACTGGCCAAAATAGAGGAGGTTTAGTCCAATGGAGTATTTTAGTGACTTTTACTTATGCAAAAGCTGCTTGTCTACTGGCCAAAATAAAGAGGAGATTTGGTCCATAGAAATATTTTAGTTTCTTTTAATTATACAAAAGCAATCTGTCTTTTATGTGTTTGCTGGTTCACAAGGCCCCCTTTGCATGAGATGAGGAGGTATAGTCAACAGTTTCTGCAATTTAGTTGCTAATACTCTCAGTAGGAGCACTTCTAAATCCTTCAGAGAGCAAGTTACCCCCTGCATCTGGAAGATTTCATCCTCTCTCTATACACAGGGAGGCAGAGGCATGACTGCCTTGTGGTTCTGGATGCATTTTTATAAAACTGTTTACTTTACATTTTGTTTCTATTTCTTTATTCCAACCTGGGAGCTTCTCTGGGGCAACACAGGGAAAAACTACTCTGAATCTGATTGCCCCTGCCCTGGTTTAGGCTGCAGTTCTTTCACACTGTTGTTTCCAGCAAAATGATTCTATCTGCTTTCTGGAAATTCCACTGGAAGTCTGATCTTCACCTGACATCCTTAAAAAAATCTGTTTTCAGCATTCTTCTTTCTTCTTTTTTTAAAGACTTTTAATTTATTTTGAGAGAGACAGAGGGAGTGAGAATGGGGGAGGAGCAGAGAAAGAGGGAGAACCTCAAGCAGGCTCTGCTGTCAGCGCAGAGCCCCTGCAGCGAAACTGTGACATCAAGATCTGAGCAGAAATCAAGTCTGATTCTTAACTGACTGAGCCACCCAGGCGGGCCAGCAGTGTTATTTCTTAAATATATATTTTGTGTCATTTCATAAAATATTAGGAAGGAAGGGAGAAAGCTCAGTGTGTAGAATGAACCACATGTTCTGGAAACATCCAATTTTGAACTAAGATTTGTTGAGAACTCCTTAATTTATTCTGCGTATTAGTATCTTCTGGGAAATTAAAAAGAAAAAACCACAAACTAATTTTAGGCCTGACTAAGAGAAATTAAATAAAAACTCTAGAGGTAGGGACTGGCTATCTACCTTTTTTTTTTTTTTTAAAGCTCCCAGGCAATTTTAATGTATAGCCAAGTTTGACAGATTCTGGTATAATCTCTGTTTCTCATAAAGAACAATATCCTCAGGGGCAGAAACTTAACATTACTTATTTATGCAGCCAGTGCTTTATGCATAGGCAAATAAAAGTTTATTAAATTGAATTATTAGTGCTTTGAAAAGCTCAGCATGTAGAAATTAAGGGTAATTGCTTGCCCTTAATCCATATATATCCTGGGCTTTTGGGAATTAAAAAAAATTAAAAGTTCCTGAAAATATATTCATCTCAATTTTCTACATAAGTTAAACTAAATTAAACAAAAATCTATGATCCGTGTGATATTTTGAAAAATGTCATGTGTTTTTAATCACAGCGCATCCATGCTACACAACCGGCCTTCACACCCATGTGACTTCTCCATTTGTTCTTCTGGTTGAAATAATTTATTTTTACTTGAGATGTGAATTTTTCGATGGTCAGGGTAGCAATTTTCATGACCACGTAGTGCCCAGGATTATGTTTGATGAGTTGCCAGGGATTACTTTCTCTCTCATTTTGCCTAACATGTGCTAAGAAATCGGTTTTGTTCATCTGGGACAGTGTGGCACAGCCTAATGAATAAACTGACTACCCAGCTCTGACTCTAAGCCCGGGAACTATGAATCACCAAGCTATAAATATTCTGGAAGCTCCCAGAGAGCGCTGATAAATTACAGGACAGGGCTTTTTCTGTAGGATGCTGCTGCCTCTTGAAGGTGAGTCAATACCCAGGTTCAGAGCTTCATCTATGTTTTAATCTGAGAAAAGCAATCTGTGAAATATTATGTTGAATAAAATTAATAATAAACACAAAATGATTCATGCAGCTTTATACTCCAGTGTTGCGTGTACACTGAGGATCTTTTTAATCATTTAGACCAGAGAATTTTCCTCTAAATTATGTCATGTTTGATCCAGAACCTTATTAAAGTGACCTATACTCACACTTTCCTTTTTGATGAATAAACCCTCACAGATAGGAAAACTCCCCTGCAGTGTGCTGCTGGGAGACAGATAGGCTATTCCTACAATTAAATCCATTTTTTCCCCTTTCAAGATGGCTGTGGTAACAATGAGTATTATATAGAGTATATATTGTCACAGTTCTGTTTCACAACAAAAGTGTGAATCAGAAAATTATGTTTTTACCACTGAAGTTCTCTTTAAAATTTTTCTTATCCTGGTAAAACACACATAACATAAGATTTATCATCTTGGCCAATATTTAGTGTACAAATCAGGGGTGTTATGTGTATTCACATTGTTCCAGAACTTCTTCACCTTGCAAAACTCAAACTCTATACCTATTAAACAAGTCTCCATTTTCCCTCCTCTCGCCCCCTCACAACCCTTGGCAACCCTTGCTTTTTGTTACTATGTATTTGATTACTCTAGATGTCTCATGTAAGTGGAGTCATAAAATTTGTTTTTTTGTGACTGTCTGATTTCTTAATGTCCTCAAGTTTTATTCATGTTTCAGCATGAATTAGCGTCAGGATACTCCTTTGTATATATATATATATACCACATCTGTTCATCTGTCAGTGGACACTGGAGTTGCTTCCATTTTTTGGCTCCTGTGAATTATGACTGCTATGAACATGATTTGGAGCTCCTTTTTGTAAAATAGTCTAATCTTTTTAAATCAATTATCTTTTCTCCTATAAATAACCATATTTAATGGTTCCTATATATGAGCTGATTCTAAGGATTGCTGGGTCCCATCTAAAACCTGCTGATTCACATAGTCTTGTGAAGGAATTTGGGGTGTATATACCTAAATAAAAAGCTGCATCAGATTATTTTGATAATTAGAAAATTTGGGAATTTAGAGCTACCTTGTGTCCTGAAAATTTAGATTATACTTAAAGTTTCATCTTAATCACTCTCTCTACTCCTCTGATAAAAGATCATCTGGGGCTTTACCCAAGGGAGAAACTTATAAAAGAATTGTCTGTAGGGAGTATTTTCTAAAAACATCTAATCTTTTCATTTCTTTCTGGGTACTTTATTCTTAAATGGAGGAAGATTGTTAATACTTATTTCCAAATAAGTACTTATTTCAAATACAGTGAAACCTTGGATTCTGAGCATAATTCATTTGGGACACATGCTTATAATCCAAAGCACTCATATATCAAAGCAAATTTCAAGAACCATTGGCTCAGTTGTGATTATATGACTTTTGGCATCACATACTACTGCTAACGCAAGACATCACTCATTTATCAAGTTAAAATTTATTAGAAATGTTTGCTTGTCTTACAGTCCAAGGTTTTGCTGTGCTGTATTTGTCTTATCCACATAGCCAGTTAACTAGTTATATCTTGAAATGTTTACTAATCGTTACTTAAGAATGCTCAAAAACAGTTGAACAAAGTTTTCAGAGATTTTTTTCCCCCAGTAAACTATTCTATATCAATATTAGACATTAAGATAATGTCTTTATCATTACATTAACATTAAGATGTTAATAAAGAAAACATCAGGAAAGTATGAAAAACTATTAACAGATCACAATATTTACAAAGATTTAGAAATATCTTTAACATTTGTTAACTCATACTTCCTATATAAATTATTTGTATGGAACGTTATTTGACTACTTCATCTTAACAAGCATGTCTGCATTTTAATTTAAACCTCTGAATTATACAGATGTCTTTTTTGAAAGATGAACCTTGAAATAATGTTAACATAATTTTGCTATTATGAATAGTGATTTTTATTTTTTACATATTCAGAGCTATATCCCAGTCAATGAATATAATACGTTTTTATCAAAACCTGAACTTTTCAGCGACATACCATACATCTAAGATGTTTATGTAGCCAATGATATTATTTTAGTTAAAAACTGTGGAATTTCCTACTCTATTGTATACTTATTTTTCAATATACAAAACCACACCGAGAGAAAGCAAAGAGGCGGGAGTATTAGGATTTGGTGATGAGACAGCTAGCGACATGACCAGTACTTTTGCCGATGGAGCAGAGCCTTAATCAAAACAAGGTGTAGATGGTGTGACGCAGACGACAGCAACAACAATAGAATCGGATTGTTTAGCGGGGGTGAGTCTTCAGTTGAAGTCCTGTTTCACAACAAAAGTGTGAATCAGAAAATTATGTTTTTACCACTGAAGTTCTTGATTTGAAGATTGTGAAGTTTTAGAGGCCCCACTCTGCCTGTTTGCCTTTCTCCAAGGCACTTGGCTGCTTAAGTACAGGGATGCAGAAGATAAATGGCCAAGTTCACTCAGTGGTGGGAACTTGTTAGACTGAATTATTAAAAGAAGAGAAAGACAAGAGATTTGGGGTTGGTTGCGTGAGATTCATTGGCATAATAAGACTTTAAAAAAATATTTTTGTTTTAAGCAGACTCAATGCCCAACATGAGACTTGAACTCACAATCCTGAGATTAAGAGTCGCATGTTCTACTGACTGAGCCAGCCAGGCACCCCAGCATAATAAGACTTTTATTTTAAGGGGCGATATAAAGAAAGGACGTGAATAGGAGAGACTATTAAAAGGTAGGAAGAGAGTCTTTGTGTCATTAGGTTAAAAATGCCAGAGAGGCTTTTAAGGTTAGAAGACCTTTGCTCACTCCCAGAGGGAAATTTTGTTAAGAAAACCATGTAGACTTAATTCAGTTTTATACCACTTTCTTCTTTATCTTTGGTATTATCATTCAAGTACAGGGTACTTCCAATGAGAAGGACCTGCAGTTAGTGATGTGACAGGCAGCTTTGGGGACACCTGAGAGGATGTGCTGGTTTCCAAAAGAGGCTTATGTTCTCTTTCTCAAACCAGATGACTACAGGTTGGATAACAGGGAAAAACTGAGTAAAAAGAGAGTAGAGCTGATAATTCATGTCACATGCCTACCTATTTCTGATAGTGCACGCCTCCTGGCAATGACTTGTCCTACTTAATTATTTTAGTTTTCTTTTGCTAAAAAAAAATGTGCTTATTTTGCTTTCCTTCTTCAAGATTTTTTTTCCCACTGGATATTCTATTTTTAGTTGAGGATTTTTTATTTTAGTACTTAGGCATTCTTTTCATTATCTTCCAGCCTCCATATCTACAAATAAAAAGTCCACCTTCATTGAAATCATGGTTCTCCTGTACATAATGTGTCATTTTTTTCCAGTCTGTTTTCTCTTTATTTTTAGTTTTTGGCACTTTGTGACATGTTCTCCTTATTTATCTTTTTTGGGATTTATTAATATTCTAGATCTTGTATATTTATATCTGTCATCGAATTTGAGGAATTTCTGGCCTTTGTTTCTTCAATATTTTTTCTTCTACATTCTTTCTTTCTCCTCTCTTACTGAGACTCCATTTATAAATATATGCCTTTTTCTATTATTCCACCATTCCCACAAGCTCAATTTTTTTCAATAATTTTATTTTTCATTTGCATTGGATTATTTCCATTGATTTATTGTTATTGCATGATTCTTTTGTCAATTCCAACTGTTTTTAAGTCTGTCTAGTTAAATTGTCCTTTTTCAAATATTGAATTTAAAATTTAAAATGTAGGGGGTGCCCAGGTGGCTCAGTTAGTTAAGCATCCTACTTTGGCTCAGGTCATGATCTTTCAGTCTGGGAGTTTGAGCCCCACATCAGGCTCTGTGCTGATGGCTCAGAGCCTGGAGCCCGTTTCAGATTTTGTGTCTCCCTCTCTCTCTCCTCCTCTGCCACTCACACACTCTCTCTCTCTCTCTCTCAAAATAATAAATAAACTTTTTAAAAATAAATAAAATTTTAAATTAAAAAAAATTTAATGTATATTTATTTTTGAGAGGGGGGCAAAGGGACAGGGGAGACACAGAATCCTAAGTGTTCTCCAAGCTCTGAGTTGTCACCACAGAACCTGATGTGGGGCTGGAACCCACAAACCATGAGATCATGATCCTAGCCGAAGTCAGATGCTTAACTGAGCCATGCAGGTGCCCCTTAAGTTTAAAATTTTTAATTTATTTCTCTGTTATAGTTTTTATGTCTCTGTGAACGTCTTACACTTTATTCATTGGGAATATATTTTTTTATGTCCTACAGAATAACTATGATGTTTGTTTTTTTCTGATCAAGCCTCGTTTTGTGTGTGTGAGTTTTATTTTTATGTATATATTAATATTTCTTTCTTAAAAGTTTATTTGAGAGAGAGTGTGTGACAGAGAGTAGAGTAGGGGCAGAGAGAAAGGGAGAAAGAGTATCCCAAGCAGGTTGATAGTACAGAGCCCAACATGGGGCTTGAACTCAAGAACCATGAGACCATGACCTGAGCTGAAATCAAGAGTCAGAAGCTTGACTGACTGAGCCACCCAGGCACCCCTATAAATTAATATTTCTACTAAAGTAGAGGTGACACACAATGTTATGTGAGTTTCAGGTGTACAACATAGTAATTCAACAACTGTATACATTATGCAATGCTCACCCAAGCATAGCTACCATCTGTCACCACACAACACTAATACCATATTTGCTATGCTGTACATTTCATCCCTGTGACCTATTCGTTACATAACTGGAAGCCTGTGTCTTCTACTCCCTTCACCAGTTTTGCCCATCCCCCCTACTCCCTTCCCTCTTATTTCTCTTTCATTTCTGATATTATTTATTTGAGTCCTCTCCTTTTTTCTTCCTGAATCTGGCTAAAGTTTTATTAATTTTGTTATTTTTTCAGAGAACCTGCTCTTGGTTTCATTGGTCTTTTCTATGTTTTTGTCTCTATTTCATTTATTTTTCTCGGACCCCTATTATTTTTTTCTTTTAATAACTTCAGGCTTTGTTTATTCTTTTTCTAATTCTTTTAGATGCAAGTTTGGATTTTTTTATATGAGATTTTTATTTCTTGAGGTTGATATGTATTGGTGCAAATTGCCCTTTTAGAACTGCTTTTAATGTGTCTCCAATATTTTAAACTGATGTATTTCCATTTGCATCCAGACATATTCTGATTTCCTCTTCGCTTCCTTATTTACCCATTGGCTGTTTATAACATGTTGCTTAGCCTTTGTGTATTTGTGATTTTTCCAGTTATTTCCTTATAATTAATTTTAGTTTCATATTGTTATAGGAAAAGATATTTGATATGACTTCAGTGTTCTTAAATTTATTGAGAATTGTTTCGTGGAATAATGCATGATCTATACTGGAGAGTGTTCTTTTTGTAATTGAAAAGAATATGTTTCTGATATTTTTTGTTTGTTTTTTATGGAATGATTTGTATATGTCTGTCAAGTCCATCTTGTTTAGTTTGTCACTCAAAGATACTGTTTCCTTATTTATTTTCAACCTGGAAGATCTATCCATTGATGTAAATGGGCTATTAGAGTCCCTTACTATTATTGCATTACAGTTCATTTCTCCCTTTATTTCTGTTAATATTTGCTCTTTGTATTTAGTACCTCAGTGTTGGGTGCATGGATATTTATAATTGATATATCCTCTTATTGAATGGATCCCTCTAATATTATGAAATGCCTTTATTTCCTCTTACAGTCTTTAAGGTCTATTGTGTCTGATAGAACTGTGGCTACCTCAACTTTTTTTTTTCAACTTTCAATTGCATGTAATCTCTTTCCCATCCTTTCACTCTCAGTGATAATTGATTTTGCTACTTTTGATTTTAGCCTTTATATTAGTGTTATAATTTTTGCTTTAGTACCTTTACTATGTGTTTGCTCTCAGTCATGACATTTTTTCTCTCACAATTTTTGTATTTCTCATTATGGTTTTCCTTTCTCCTTAAATAATTCTCTTTAACATTTTTTAAAAAGCCTGTTTAATGGCAATAAACTCTTTTAACTTCTGTTTGTCTGGGAAATTCTTGATCTCTCCTTCAACTCTAAATAGCAGCCTAATGGTAAGAATATTCTTGGTTGTATATTTTTTTCCTTTTAACACTTTGAATACATCAGGCCATTCCCTCCTGCCTGCAAAGTTTCTGCAGAAACATCAGCTGATATCCTTCTGGGGTGTTCCATATGTAACTTAGTTGCTTCTCTTTTGCTTCTTTTAAGATTCCCTTTTTATTATTACTTCTTCAGGTTCATCTTGTTTGGAAGTCTGTGCTTCCGAAAGCTGGCTATTTTTTCCCCTGGGACAAAGAAGTTTTCAGCTATTATTTCTTCATCCGAGTTTTCTACTCCTTTTCTTTCTTCTCCTTCTTGGGTCCTTATATGCAAATGTTTATTCACTTGGTGCTGTCCAGATGATCCCTTAACATGATGTTGGGAGCCATTCTGAACTCACTAGTTGAGACTATTCCTTGTGAGGTTAAGGCAGGTTTGCAAGGCTTCCTGCCATCAGATGATGACTGATATCCACCTGCACTCGTTTTTGCTTGGGCACCAACCCCTCAGGCACCTTGTTGATTGGTATCGGGAGTGACTTGTACCCTTATTCTGGCCCTAACATGCTGATTGCACCTTGTGAAGGAACTTACTGTAGGAACTTCTTTTGTGATTATGGAAGCAAACATTGTTTCACGAGAATCCTGTTTTTCTTATACTTCCCCTTAATCAAATAGGCTATTGACCTCTGCTCACAAAGAACTAACTTTTGTCTTTGCTATACTAAAAATATTGTCTTGTATTTAAATGCTAAAAATATCTTCCTTTCTCATATGATAAGCATTTAAATCACCGACATCAATCACTGTTGATAAAGGTTATGCATGAGTCTTCTACAAATCTATGTTCTGGGAAATTTTTGCATATCAAAGAAACTTATCATCAGGAATTACTATCTAAGGCAAATGCCACTTCTGTGCTGTTAACCATGAATAAAGCCGAGTCTCAGTCAGTGCATAGATGCCTGGGTGATGAGCAGAAAAAAAGTTGAGGCTCTCTCACTCTCTCTCACTGACATCATCCATCCTTCAGGGAACCCTGGACCTGCTGGAGCTGGACTCCTGCAATGTATCCTCATTTTTTAAAATTCTTTTTTGTTTTTGTTGTTCATCTTGGGTACTTTCCATTACCCTGTCCTCCAGATTGCTGATCCATTCCATAGCATTCTCTAATCTACTGTTGACTTCCTCTAGTGTATTTTTCATTTCAGTTATTTATACTTCAACTTTGATTGATTCTTTATATTTCCTATCTCTGTTGAATTTCTCACTGTGTTCATCCACTCCTCTCTGTAGTCTAGTTAACATCTTTACAATTATGACTTTGAACTTTTTGTCAGCTGGATTGCTTATCTCCATTTCATTTAGTGCTTTTTCTAAGGTTTTGCCTGGTTCTTTCCTTTGGAGCATATTCCTTCATTTCTTCATTCTGCTTGACAATCTGTGTATTTTTTAATACATTTGGTGAAACAGCTCCTTCTCCTAAACTCCAAGGAATGATCTTCTATGATTCTTCCATATGTTCCCTGTATGGTTGTGTTGACTGTGTGTGCCTGGAGACTGACAGGCGGGAGCCGTGGCTGGTGTGTACTAGGGGTGCTAGTGTACTCTGCTTTGGGACCTCCTGATCAGATGGCTACAGCCGAAGGGGGCATGGTTCCAGGCAGTCCTGGGGCTCTCCATGCAGATGGCAGGATAGCTGAAATTGAAGTGGGTGCAATCTGGGGGGATCTTGGGGCTCTCCACACAGAGGACACATTGGCAGGACACCTGAAGCTGAAATAGGTGCATGAAAGCTGGGCGGGGATCCTGGTGTGCTCTTTACAAGGGATTCCCTGGTGGGGTGCTGGAGTTAAGTTGGACATAGGTCATGTTGCCCCAGGGTACTCCACACAGGGGGTATTCTGGTGAGTCATCCAGAGCAGATGCAAGCATGGGCTGGGAGGTTCCGTGGCATTCTGCACTGTGGCCACACAGGAAGGTCACCTAGAGCCAAAGTGGTATGGGCCTTAATGGTATGTTCTGGGGTGCCTTGCGCCTGTGTCCCCTTGGTGAGATGGCGGAGCTGTAGTCAGCACTGATCAGGTATGGCCTAGAATGTGTTGTGCAAGGGCCACTCTGATAGGATGGCTGGGTCTGTTGCAGGCTAGGGGCTCGGGGCTCCCTGAGGTGGTGGTCAAGTAGGCCACCTGGATCCTGCATTCATCCTCACTGTCGACACGGAAAGGGAACATAAACCTCGGCACTTGCCAGGCCCTCTGACCTGGAGGGAATTCCAGCAGCTTCCCTGTCATTTGGAAGAGTTATAGGGGTGAAATCTTTATATTCTAGTTCCACTTTAAATCACATTATTTTTCCTCTGTGCCTGAGAACATCCAGAGCTGGTAAGGACTAAGGGCCTGGGGCTCATTGAGGCAGCAAGCCAGCTATGACACCCAGACCCTGCTCCTGTCTACACTATCAAGGCAGAGGAGGAATGTCAATTGTGGCACTTGCCAGTGTGTCCACCTAGAAAGAGTTCCAGCAGGTTTCTTGCCATTGCACAGGGTTCTGGTGCTGGTTTTTTAAATTACATTTGCCCTTTGAAACTATGTCTTTTTTTTTAAGGTGTCCCAGGGCAGATGAATCTGCTCATAGTCCCTCAACAGTATCCTCCGACTGCCATTTACAGCTTTGCAGAGGGGCTCCCTTTGTCACAACATCTCCAGCTCTCTTGCTCTTCTCTTCTGTGTGGTCTCTCTGTCTTTGGTTGGGCAGAAGCTGTTCAGTCAGCCCTCAGATCTAGTTCAGGAGGAATTGCTCTATAAACAGGTGTAGATTTGGTTTGTCCATGGAGGTGAGTTCTTTCTAGGTCACTGTCTTGTGTGCTCTCTCTGTATTAGACAATTCTTTTCATAGAGGACTCTTCTGTAGTGATCATATACTTAATTTGATAATATTCAGGTTATTTAGATTAAATATATATTATATGCCCTTTTTCCTCAGAGTAGTGTCACAGCCGTATTCAACTATATCCAATCCATATTTTCCATTATTTTCTTTCCTTTCAAATTATTTGATTTCTCTATATATTTTGAATATTCCTAATTTTCCCAAGTAGTAGATATTTGGTGATGTATGTGCCATAGGTCCAGATAACTTACTTGTATGCTCATAAATTGTTACCAAGAGCCCTTAGCAATCATTTGATATGTATTACACTTTCCAAAATATAATTCTCAACAGTTACATTTAAATTTTTAATGTTATTTAATGGCAATTTTGTATTAAACTGTAAGTAGTAATTTAAGTTTGTATGGGTATTTTGATGTAGACCATGGAGCGGGACTTAGCATTGGGAGGAAGAGTTGGTTCCCAGATTTTTTAAGACAGTTATCAATGGTGGTGGTATGTTAAAATCTCATAGTGAAATTTTAATAGGAGTCAAAACAGAATGCTACCTCTAACCAACTGAATTTGAATCTTTGGGAGAATATGTATATTTATATATTTTTTCTCTTATTTTTTATTTTTAGATTTATTTTCAAGTTAGTTAACATACAGTTAGCCTTGGCTTCAGGAGTAGAATAAGTAAAAATGAAAACAACCAGTAAAATCCCCCAATGGTTTTGATAAATGAGAACCACTCTAAGGAATTACCATTTTCTCTCTTTCATAGGAATTTCAGAATAGACATTCCTCTGTGATGCAAATAAACTACTGGGTGTGAATGATTATAATACAATCCTCTTTTTTGTAGATTTTGAGCAGCTTTTAGTCAAGCTGCCATAAAGTAGATATGAAAATATTTATTGGTGAATAAACTAATAGTAGGAGAGGTATCTAGATAAGCAGAAATTCTGACAGGTCAAAAAAAATTTTTTTTTTTCAGAATTAGAATCTGTCCTCTGCCAAAATATTTGAGACAGTTAAGCAGTGGAGCTGGTCTTCCAGATTTTTAAACATGTTCATTTATCCTTACCAATTTTATCTCTCCTCTAGACTGTTCCTTTCGAAATGGAGAGGAATTAAATGAGTGGTTCTCGAGTGTCATGTTAGTACTTTGGAAACTATAGAGTGTTATATAAATATGAATTATTATTCTTGTTCATGACAGATATGCTAGTAAAGTGAATACATATTTACTAATATCTGACAATTTTTAATCTACAAAAATGGGGGCTTTATGCGAATCAAACTTACACAATTCTGAAAAAGAATCTTCAATGAAGATTCATATTGCAATGAAGATTAGCCTCCTGCTTCTCCATAGTTTTCTTGACAACACAATTAAAAATAGAAGTTGATTGTAAGACAGACGGCATTGAGACAGATTTGTTTTTTTAAGGTCATTTATTCTTGCTGAAAGCAACAGCTGCTGGGCAGTCATCTAAAATAGTAAGAATATTTATCAAAGGTATTCTGCAAAATCACTAGTCCAGGGGATGTTATGAAGCAAGAGAGGAAAGAAATAAGGAAGTAAAAAAATAATGTGACAGAGAAGAAAGAAGGAAGGGGATTTAGAGTCAATCAACAGAAAAATTCTATACACTATAGCTTACTCTCATACTACACATAGGTATATTAAAGAGCTATAATAATTTTTAGGAAAGAAATCTCTTTAATCTAGCATTTTTTATACTCTTTAACTTTGACCCACAAATCTTTTTAGCATGTAATAATGTTATCATTCTGACAAAAAGTGCTTTGAGACAAAGAAATTTCTTGGGGCACCTGGGTGGCTCAGTCAGTTGGGCGTCCCACTTCGGCTCAGGTCATGAATTCATGGTTGCCAGTTCAAGACCCCCATCAGGCTCTTTGCTGACAGCTCAGAGTCTGGAGCCTGTTTCAGATTCCATGTCTCCATCTCTCTCTGTCCCTCCCCTGCTCATGCTCTGTCTCTTTCTCTCTCAAAAATGAATAAACATTAAAAAAAATTTAAACAAGGCAATTTCTGGTATAATAGCAAAACAGCCATCTGCAAAAGGGATTCCACATTGATTCGTGTTCCACATTGATTCATGATAAATGTTTGGGCTATTAGGTTATGAACTCCTTAATAAAGATTACTTATTCGTGAATTCAGATCCCATTTAGTTGCTTTGTAGCAAAGGAAGCTGTTCATCAAGCTGTAGTGCATATGCATGTTTGTCTTTGTGACAGCCCAGCCTCTGAACCCTCGTGGGGGTGGTGGCAAAAGTCAGAGAGGCTGTCTTGTATACGAGCTAGATGCTTGCTCTCCTGCCTGACAGTTGCTTTCCAGGCTTTCTTAGTAGCCATAATTTGGATGCGTGACTTAGACTGCCAATCATTTGAACCTATCAGGCTTGATCAACAGTATACCCTCAAGGGAGCAAAACCTGTAAAGATGATTCTGGCAGAGAGGGACAGTGAGCTGTGCAGCCAATGGTGGTGACAGTACCTGCAACAGCATCCTATGACCCACCTGCTATTTTTAGATGGGCAAGTGGAGGTTTAGCTACCGTGTCCTCCTCCCAAGGCAAGTTATGCAGCATAACATTGAGCATTACTACTTTCTGAAAATCCCCAGATGTGGCCCACTCTTCTGGGTGATTCATGCACTTCCTAATATCCTTGAAACAAATTTCTCTTCTGCTTAAATCAGCTATAATTGGTTTCTCTTGCTTGCGATTAAGAATCCACCCTGATATTGTGCGCTTAGTCTTACTATGAGAAAAAAAAATGTTAATCATGTGAAGGAGCTATAATTCCTCTATGTTCCTGAGATAGTTGGTTGTTGTGAAAAATATTATGGAATTCTACGGAGGAGATAACTTTCAGAAGCGTGAAGGAGACACAGGGTCAGCATGAGGAGTAGTATGCTGGAGTTTAATCATGAGGCAGGGCATTTTTTCAGAACAGAAAAACAATACACCTGTCTGTTTATAATTTATGGCATAATTTAATCTTGCCTTGTCTTCATTTGGTTACTGTCATTTCTGCCTTTTTATTTGCCTGAATTTAATTGCTTCATAAAAGAATTGCCATCGTACCAGATTGTTCTGAGGTTAATAGTTTAAGAGTTATCTTCAGTGTACAACCAAAGATAGTCTGGTGCAGGAAACATGTGACAGACAATAATGCTGCAATGTCTGAAAACAAAATGACATGATCTTTGACAGGATTATACTAGATCTTTCAGAGATAATAGTAGTATTTTCTATTTGCAAATACTCCATGGTTCTCAAGACTCTGCCAATACATTATCACATTCAAGGCCCATTTCATCAAATACAAAGCTCTTAATTGTATTTTAACCATTTTGATGGGAATCCATTTCCCACTACATACAAATTTTTTAAACAGGGAAATATTCCTCATAATGTAAACTTTTACTATAACTTTGCATTATTATTGGGAATGTAAATGAGGGAATAGGTTCAGAAACATTGATTTCAAATCAATTTATGGATCAGATGCTATGCATCCAGCATTATGCTAAGGCATAAGGATATAAAAATAAATAAAAAATGGCTCTTGGCTTCAAGGGGAGAGTAGTCATTATTAAATTCAAGAAAGTAAGTATGATGGAGAGGCTTAATATCAGATATGCAATTATACTCACCCATCTTTTTCAGGGTTATCGTGAAGACCAGGGTTGAAACTGTAAGGTTCAGTGCAGAGAGCATTTAGGATTAAAATCACAGTGCTGTTACTACTGATGCAGGAAATAGTCACACAGATGACAGTGCATGGGGACATGGGCTGAAGTGGAAAGAGCAGGTGTCTTGAGAAGATAAAATCTCAAGCCCAAGCCAACTCAAGGGAACTTCTGCTATTTATTATCCATATGGATGTGGGCAAGCACCCTAACTTGTCTGAGTTTTTGTTTGATGGTTGGCAAAACTAGAATAATACCCACCTTGAAATAATACCCAACTCTTCATTGAGAGTTAAGGAGAATATTGGTGAATGGAGTAGTATAGACTTTTAATTATTTCACAAAGGAATCATCAAATTTTTCAGTCTTGTGAGAAAATTAGTCCACTGCAGTATCTGATACATAATCAGCACTCAGTACATATTTGTTCAATGGCAAAGAGATGAATATACTTAAGTCTAACTTTGAGGTAGGAGTGCAGGTATTATTATCTCAAATATCAATATTGTTCGTGCTAGAACCATCGTTAGATAATAGAAACTGCATTTACTCATCAACTCATTTAAAACTGGGAAAAGTAATGGCATTCTGAACAGAAAGAGAGCTTCATCTCTGAATTATTTACATCAATTATTTACATATTCTGGGTACTTTTCCATTTGCACATGGATAGTAATAAAATACATGGAAACCTTAAATGGGAAAAAAATAAAAGCTTTTGGCCTATGGTATGGAGCATTACTGTTGGATGATAATAAAAATATCAAAAGCGTATTAGTGAATGCTTTCTATAGGAAAATTGTTAAAATTTCTTTTTAATGTTTATATTTGAGAGAAAGATAGAGCATGCATGGGGGAGGGGCAGAGAGAGAGGGAGACACAGAATCTGAAGCAGGCTCTAGGCTCTGAGCTGTCAGCTCAGAACCCAACGGGGCTTGAACCCATAAATCATGCGATCATGACCTGCACCCAAGTCAGAAATTTAACCGACAGAGCCATCCAGGTGTCCCTAGAGGAAAATCTTATTTAATTACAAAGATTCAGTTTCTAAATATTTATGTATGGATTTGAAATATGTGAGCAGCTCCCCTGATAGCAGGGATATGTGCATTCCATCCATTGTTTTATAGTGAATCTACAAATTTAAAACAAATTTTAAAAATACACTCAGATGCCCTTTGTGAATGGCAATATACATGCTTTCAGATTTTCTATTCTCCGGGGACAGTTGACTCCCCCAGCCCCTCTTTTTCTTCTCTTGTCTCTCCGCGGAGGGGACTCTCTCCCGTTCCTGCCTCCGTGTCCCAGCCCATTTTTATCTTCCCCAGTTTGCAATCATGTACCTATGAGGCTGTCTTCTTAGTGGACTCCCTCTCTATTCCCAGACTCTTGGGGTTCAGAGTCCTCTGGCTGCAGCCTTTCTTTGTTTGAGAGATGCAGGTGGGAAGTATGGAACTTCCTATTCCTCTGCCATCTTCCCCCAAGATTGCTTTCAGATTTTCTCAATCATTATGCTCAAAAGAGTAAGGAAGTATTTAGAAATTTAACACTCTAGCATCTACTTAAGAACTATATCAATTCACATGAAAACAGTCTCCAGTTTGCCATTGGATCTCCAGTTTTGCTGGAACATGATTCATTTGTAACGGTCAAAGGACAGACATGGGTAGGAATGTCAATGGGGCAGTCTGTGAGTGAAATATTCAGTTATTTAAAACAGCATGTGTGTACACAGAGTGAGTTGATTACTACGATTAGGTACCAAGCCACCTGCAAAACATATCAAGGCAGAGTTGGGACCAGAGTGAGAACCAGATTTCTAAAGGAACTCTGATAGGAAGTCTGAAATTGGCTTCCCAAGAGGAAGGCAGTAGGAACCTTTCTGACAGAGCTGAGCACATTTGCATGGATGGCACTTTGTACTGATCATAAATCTCTGAGGATCCAAGGACTTGCACCCACGCTTCTGATTCTTCTTACCTTCCATAATGTATTCCTATTATCTGGACATTTACCAACATGATATGTTTCAAGTTGTCTGAATCTTGGATCTTATTCTCTCAGTGAACAGAATTATTATATTTGAAAGATGGGCTCCTGGATTAGACATATATCATAAGTACTGGGTACAGTATCACCAATACAGTAGAATATCCACCAAATGCTAATTTCCCTTCCCATCAGAGCCTTTGTCCATAATTTATGGACCTCCAAATGCTTCTATCATCACCTTGCCTGTAGAAAGCCATTCATTTATTCTTTTCCAAGGTCAATGTCCTATCATCACCATCCCAGTTTGATTCCCTTAGGGAAGTCTGGTATTAGTTTCATTTATGTTTCCATAAATGAGGACTTTGTATATCCCTTCCCACACAGACCAATCATCTTGTATTATAAATATAGTGAAATATTAGGGATACGGGAAAATACTAACTGCATAAATATTTTTAGGCAATCAGGGCATGCTGCTATGAGTCTATTAGGTGATGGCATGGAAAAAATGGTTATAAAAATTGAATTTCAGAAGACTAGGATTAAGGTTCTTGAACAGAAGGGGTGTGTAATATTATCCCTGAAACTCTGGGAAAATGCCTTGGTGAGCAGGGAATTTCTGGCTAAAAAGTGAAGCATCAGGCACATAGGTGGTTCATTTGATTAAGCATTTGACTCTTTATTTCAGCTCAGGTCATGATCTGACAGTTTGTTAGATGAAACCCTGCATCAGGCTCTGGGCTGACTGTGGCACCCTGCTTAGGATTCTGTTTCCCTATCTCTCTGCCCCTCCACTGTTCATTCTCTGTCCCTGTCTAAATAAATACATAAACTGAAAAAAAAAAGTGAGGCATCATGTTGAAAGTCTGTATCAGAGATAGTAGGTAATGACATGCAGATGAATCTGATACATGCTTTTTCCCAGCCATTATCACTAAATTCTGTCTGTGTTACATATTTCAAGTGTTCATCCTTCTTAAATATTTTCTCATCTATTTCTTAATTCATTTACTACGTACTGTCATTCTGTGTTCCATAACTCCTTATAGTCTGGAATCTTATTTCATTCACTATAGTCTTACCAGGACCCAGAAAAATATCTGACCTGTAGTAATTGGTTGGACCAGGGAATTAATGAGTAAATGAATCAATAACACTGAAAGTTTGCAAGGAAAAGGAAACAGAAACTGAGACCTACTGTTCCCAGGATTTGTCTGATTACGATTTATAATAAAATTTTTTCATTATAATTGTGATTTTTACCAACATTCCTTGGTTTTCTTTTCCAGACTTTTCCCCCTCTTACATGGGGAAGGGCAGGTATTGTTCTTGATACCAGCAACTCAGTCCTTATTAATCCACATATGAAGGGGCACCTGGGTGGCTCAGTCAGTTAATTCTACATATGAAGTATGTTACTCCTTAAATTACTCTGAGAAATTATTGATATATTAACGTTTACACCCTCTAAAATGCTATGAATTATCGGGTTCCAGTCTATCAGGGAAATGAGCTTATATCATAACCATGAACTTGATTATATTTATCTTTGTTTTTATGCCTTACACATAGACAACACTCACTGAATGTTTAAAGAATAAAGAAAATGGGCTACAGTATTCAACTACACTTAACCATCATCTGTAACACCAACGCCCAAGGAAATGCATTGTATATTTTGTACTATTGAAACACAACTCCTTGACCTTAAATATGTGGCAGTACCTTCCTAGCTACAGCAGTGGGCACTTTCAGGTTAGTGAAAAATGGAGGAGGAGCATGATGCTTTATGTCAATGGGAGGAAGGTGGTTTAGGGCCTCGTTACTCAAAGTATGGGCTACATCACCCGGAAGCTTAATGGGGATGCAGAATCTTGGTCCTATTCCAGGACTTCTCAGTTAGATCCGTGTTTTAATCAAGATCCTCAAGTGATTTGTATGCACATTCAAATTTGAAAAGCAATGAATTAGGGGTGGTAGATCTGTTACCTCAAACATCAGGAATGTCTTAAATATCTACATCTGTATAAGACCTTTTAGAAAGCTATATATTGGTAGACAATTAAATTCCTCTACAATTACTTTGAGGAGTAAAACTTCCTCCAACATCCTATTTGCATATTCATCACTTTCCAGAAAACATACTCAATGCTGTGTTTTGAATTAATCAATTCAGCGCTTAAATGATGAAATTTGCAGTCTCAATAAAGCATGATAAACAGCTGCTGCCTTTCATTTCTGCCTCCACTGAAGGGGACTTAGAAATACTCACCGGAAACTCATCACTTCTCTACTTCTTGGCAAAAAATATCCTTATCTAGGAGTTGGCACAACTTCCAAGTTGAAAGAAGCACTGGGTTTTACATCTAGAAACATCTGCTTTAATCCGTGCTTGAAATACATGAAAACATAAACATCTTTCGTTAATCTTTCTCTTCTCATCACTTCTACAGCACTTAGAGTCTGGGTTACAAAATTAACATCACATGGTAGAATGCTTTGTATTGTAAGATGTTTCACAATTAAATCATGACAATGTCAAAACACTATATTGATAATATGTCCTATAGAAACTCCAAGAAAAACTTTGGATTGCTTGGGTAGTCAAATAAACTATATAGGAAAGGCTCAAATCAAACCTTGTCCTAAGGGATGAGGAGACATTGGATAATGGCCAGAAAAGGACATGAAAGAGCAATGACAATGACAAAGATATGAAGAGAGAAGGAATAGCAAGTTCAATTAGTGAGAAAACATGTCCATGATATGTGATGATGAGACTCACAGAGATGTTGACCAAGACAGATCGCTGTTAGTTCCAACTTGAATTTGAATATTTCCTGTAGTAAATACACTTTAAGCAAGTAAGAAAATGGGGAGGAGGGGAGAGTGCATTAGGAAGATCATTTAATGAAGCTAATATATGCAACCCTAAGTTTAGTTCTAATGTCAGTATTGTAGTGCTGGATCTTAATAAATGTTTGCTGAATAGCAAATGTATGAATAGATAGTGTTTCATATAATTTTCAGAAGAAGAAATTAGCTTCTGAAGTCAATGAACTCTTCTGAAATTTGTTTATGTGTTTCACAATTTTCCAAAGGGTGGTAGCAATTGAGAGAGAGTCATCAACAGAGATAACACATGTAATTGCTGGATATACATACTTGTCAGAACATGGCTGTAAGTGGAACTCTATTATATTCTTGTGTAATAATGACAAGGGTGAATCAAAAATCAGTTTTCCAGCATCAGTTTCTCAGAGTATTATCTCTCTTTTCCACACTATGTCAGAAACATAGGCTTTAAGACTGACTGAGACATTTTCCAGCAGTTACTGTGATAGTTTCTCTGCCGATGTTGGCAAAACAGCTACAAAATCACCATGTCAAAACCTCTATGTGAAATATCCATTTGTAGAATGGTCATGATGACAAAGACACTTCCTGAAGCAGCATTAATATTCTTAGGAAAACATGATTTGACATGTGGTATGTGATTCCCATGGCAAAGGGTAGGAAGGTGAAACCATGAGAGGGCCCTTTGATAGAAATTTAGAGTAAATGAAGAGGCTCTTCTCATTTGAGGAAGCTTATTGTCAGAGGGAAGCGCAGGCTTTATCCATGTAATTCAAGTTTTTCTTCATTTCCACAATTTGAGATTATGGTGAACGAAAGAAGAGATGTCAGAGTAGAATTCAGGAGTTTGCTTTAACATCCCATTCTAAAATGTCCAGATAGAACTATCCAGAAGGTAGGCTAGTTGTCAAGAGGAGATAGGGAAAAAAAAAAAACCCAACCTTGTTGGGTAGGGGAATGAAAATTCTAATGTTATAACCTAATTTATATTTATTAAGTTACCTGAATCATCAGTTGTTGTAATGAATCAACAACTCAATCACCATAAGCTATTGAGAACCCACAATAAGTTCAAAGGAATCCAGATAACTTTCTTTCCTTTGTTTCATATACTCAGTGATAGTATGTGTTCTTTTACTGTAGAGATTATATCCAATGATATTATGATTTGTCCACTAGAAGCATGAAACACATATATGTTAATTTATAATATGTATAATATTATACATAATTATCCATGTATAATAGGGAGATTGGAGTTTCTTTCTCTTATGAGTTGTGTTCCCCATCAGCCTACAGTGAAAGAAACTGAATTTTAAAATGAAAATTAAACAAAGACTGTTAGATTGAACAGATCTTAGAGGCTCCCTGCAATAACTTTCTCTTTAATGTACAGACCTCTTATTGTTCTAAATCTATGCATGCTGAATTGTAATGTGATTCTCACAAGTCTGACTTCATGCTTGGTTAAAATATGAATTTCTTTATGTAGTGGGATCTGAGAAGCTTCTAAAAGTTGCCCCCTCAGGATACAGATGTATTGAGCTGATCAGGAGTTTTTAATTTCTAGATACAGAGCCATTAGGGAAATGACAGGAGAAATAAGAGAATAAACCTGTTACCTACCACACACTGATCCCTAGAATTACTAGATCTCTTTCTGTGTAAATTGAAGACTTGGCTAAAAGACAATCAAATATATACCTGGCTGCACATTAGAATCACATGGAGGACTTTAAATATATACCAATGTTTAGAGATTATCCTCAGATATTTTAATTTAACTGGTCTGAGATATATCTGGGCATCTGTAAGGGTTTTTATTTTTTTTTAGATGTTTTTTATTTGTTCTTGGGAGACAGAGACCATGCAAGCAGGGGAGGGTCAGAGAGAGAGGGAGATACAGAATCTGAAAACAGGCTCCTGGCTCTGAGCTAGCTGTCAGCACAGAACCCGATGTGGGGCTCAAACCCATGAATTGTGAGATCATGACCTGAGCCGAAATCAGACGTTTAACCAACTGAGCCACCCAGGCGCCCTGCATCTGTAAGTTTAAATGCTCTTCAGATTGTTCTAATATGCCATTGGAATTGAGAGATCCTATAGGTGGTCTCCAGTTCTAATATTCTAAGAATCTGGAAGACAGTAAGTCTGGTAAATTCCCAAGTTTGAGCTACTATAGATTGAATCATCTATTGTTACTCTAGTGAGGGTCCCCCACATGCCATATAATGCAAGATTTCATTCTCTGGCTCTAGCTATGGGGGACTTATGACATTTCCAGTGAGTCCAAACAGTCTCCTAAAAAGAGAGATCATGCCCTTTGTGAATATCTAATTTCACCATGAATGTGTGTCCCCAAGTATTTCTTCCAAATTTAGCAAATATTACACTAATTATAAAGATTATACAGATAAGAATTGATTTGTACTCAAAAGTTAGATGAAATTAGTTTCTATCTATAATAGTTCTCCTGCAAAAAGACTGAGAAATATTTGTTGGTAGAAATTCCTATAAAGACAACTCTTTTATAGCATCTATAAATCCTTGCATAAACACTACAAGTGATAAAATAATTCCAGTGGATTATTGTAACATGAATGTATTAGTCACATGAAGATATTAGTTAGAACTTACAAAGTCATTGTTGGCCATGAGAAATGGTTATAAATACATTTTTCTGTAAATTGCTAAGGAAATATAAAAGTGTATTATTATGTTGGGTTCTGTTTATTGGAATCATTTTGAGAATGGGATATTTAATTAGCTGGCTGTCTGGATTTAAAGATGACTGGCAAAAATCATCCTTCACAAACTACGATTTCAAAAACTTCAGTTTGATTTAAAAGTTTAGCCTGAGGATTTGTCCCTGATTGAATTTGTAGGACCAAGGCTTATATATATATTTTCCCCATTGTTGGTCCTTATATTTTACTACAGTTAATCATGCATGGAAGCCTGGAGTTTGAGAATTTATGTACATCTTTCATTTGAAAGAGCTGTGGAACTCAGTCACATGAGGCCTAACTTAAGAGTACTTTCAGTTTGGAATAAGATAAATGTTTCTCACAGGTAAATATTTTTTACATTTCCATTACCATGTTGGCCTATGAGAGACTGTGTTCTTACAGAGGCTGAAGTCATTCTCTCCTAAGTTCAAACAACAAAAAAGGTTGACAAGAGGAAAACTAGAGAAAGAAGCACTAGAAGAGAAGAAAGGACTTCAGTAAAGGGAATGATGATCAGTAGTCACTCTCAGAGTCAGTCTTGGTTCTGTACTCAACACAATGACTGGCACCCAATTATCATCAGCATGGAGTGTTTCCTCTCTATTGGGTATTGAGCTACATATTTTCCCTACATTATTTTATTTATTCCTCATCACAGCTATATGGGACTTTCTGCTTCCCCTTAGGCCCAAGTACCATAGTTTTTATCTTGAGACTTTCTACTTTAGAGGGTTTCCTCTGGCTTTCTTTTAGTAGTATTTTTCTTCTCGTCACAGGGATGTGTCTACCTGGGGCCCTTTCCCTTTCTAGAGTGTGTTCCAAATCTTTGGGACTGTGGTATTTCTTGTCCAAATGACCTTGACTCCACTTCCCAGGACAATGCAGGCCTCATTCCCAAGGACAGATCACAACCGTAAAAACAAAATCTGAAGCAAGGCAACCCAGAGCCGGTATGAGGTCCTGAGTTTTGAGGAAACCATTTGCCTTCCATCCTGTTGCTCCAACATCCTCAACATATTATTTTCATCTCATGGTTCAGCAGAGGTACCTTAGCTCTGGCTATACTATTTTCATTTCAGCCAGAAGGAGAAATGAATGAAAAAGTCCATCTTTCTCTTTCAAGGGCACTTATGAAGCTCTTCTTGTATCTTATTAACCATAATTGTGTGTGTGTGTGTATGTGTGTGTGTGTGTGTGAGGAGGGGGGAGAGGGAGAGAGAGAAAGAGAGACTGATGGAGGGCAATGTCTTGTTAAAGGCATTTTGTATATTCTGGCACATATATTGAAATGACACAAATTTATTTAAATTTGATTATTTTCATTTTATATCCCATTTGTCATGTATTATTCCTTTCTCTTTTTTTTTTTGATTGTATGACTTTTTTCTAAATTGTTTGAGGTTATTATTGAAATTCTCTCACCACTCTACCTGAGGATTTCTATTCTTTCTGTTGGTAACCATCAACATTCAAATGAATATTTAATAAAGTCAATATCTTTACATGCCACTGGAGTAATATAAAGATAAAGGATGACTTTAACTCTCAGTATTCCCTTTTCTCTCTGAGGCTAAAACAAACAAATTGACAGGCAGAAAACTAGAACTAGAGTCACTGAAAGAGGAGGGGAAGGTCTCAAGTAATAGAGGAAATGACATTTAGGAACTTGGGTATTTGGGGTGTTTCAGGCAATTGTCTGCTATTATAAGTCAGCTTTGTTACAAGCCAAAACCAATTATTGTTATTTTTTGTACCATTAATTTATCTTTAGATGTACATGCATGATTATTCTTTTTGCTCACTAATCTTACTTTCATTTCAGCTATTCTTTCTGGAATACATTTTTTTTTTCTTCTTAGGCCATTTAGAAGTTCTTGAATTAAAGTTTTTGTTTATCTTAAAATGGCTTTGCTTTCATTCTTGAAAATAGATATTCTGAATGACAAATCTAATTATGTCCTCCCTGAATTTTGAAGATATGTTTTTCTCTTTACTTGCTGCCATTATTTCTCTTGAAAATTTGTCACTCTAACCATGCCTTCGTTAATTTTTTTTCATGGCTGTTGTTAAGATCTTTTTTTTTTTTTTTTTTTGTACTTTGCAATTTTATCATGCTTTGTTTAGACAAGAATTGTTGGTGGGAATGTAAACTGGTGCAGCCACTCTGGAAAACAGTGTGGAAGTTCCTCAAAAAACTATCAGTAGAACTCCCCTATGACCCAGCAAAAGCACTGCTAGGGATTTACAAATCCAAGGGATACAGAAGTGCTGATGCATAGGATCACATGTACCCCAATGTTCATAGTGGCACTTTCTACAATAACCAAATCATGGAAAGAGCCTAAATGTCCATCACTTGATGAATGGATCAAGAAGAGTACTACATGGCAATGAGAAAGAATGAAATCTGGCCATTTGTAGCAAAGTGACACCTTGAGGGTGGCATGCTAAGTGAAATAAATCAGGTGAAGAAGGACAGATACCATAGGTTTGCACTCATAGGTCTAGCAGGAGAAACCTAACAGAGGACCATAGGGAGGGGCAGGGGGAAAGAGAGCTGGGGAGAGAGAAGGACACAAATCATGAGAGACTATTGAATACTAAATACGAACCAAGGGCTGAAGGGAGAAGGGGATGGAGGAAGAGGGTAATGGTCATGGAAGAGGGCACTTGTGGGGAGAAGCACTGGGTGATATATGGAAATCAATTTGACAATAAACTACTATAAAAAAGAAGTAAATAAACTTTAAAAAATAGAATAAAATATGAAAGTATAGTCCAAAAAAAATAATTCTTTTAATTTATGTTGTTTGGATTTCCTTCCCTTCAAAATGTTATTGTTCATCACTAAATACTGTGAAACTATCAGGCATTACCTATTACTTTTATATAATTATTTTCTTATTTCTTCCCAGTATATATTTAAAAATATTTTGGATCTTTTCACTCTGTTTTCCATGTCTCTAACATTTTACTTCATATGTTTATTTCTTTATTCTTGTGTTGCATCTTATGTAATTTCTTCTAATCCTTCTCCCATTTATTGATTCTCTTCAGGTCTGTTAAACTAATATCCCATTAAATTGTTAATTTTAAATATATTGACTTTTTAAAATAACTTCTCTCTAGTTCTTTATTAAATATATTTAATTTCCTCTTATTTTTTGGTAATCTTTCTATCCTAACATATTTCAATTGTCTTCTTTTCCTAAATTTACTAAGCATATCTCTTCAGTGTTATTTTTTTTTAACATTTTTGATATCTGAACTTTTTAAATTCCGGTAATGTTGTTTCTACTTATTCTTATTCATGGTAGCTTGCTTTTCTTTGCATTTTTTTTATTGAGGTCCCATATATTTGTTGACATTGTGTGTTGGGATATGCTTTATTTCCAGGTAGAATTTTGGATTGCTTCTTAAAGATAGCTGGGCAAAAAAGATCTAGGTCCAACATAAATTGCAATTCTTGGCTAATGTATTTTGAACTGAACAAATATAGTAGATTTAGACTGCAAAATATTTGAAGGCCAGACTTGACCACACAGTCTCAGTGGAGGTCTTAGTTACAAAAAGACTCCACTTAGAGCTAAAGACAAGTTAAACATGATGCTTTATTAATGTTACTACTTGCTTCTGTGGCTTATCTTTTCTGTTATAGCTATTATTGTGTGTGATTTGTTCAACTCCTTGCCTTTGAAGCTGTAGGTATTCTAAGATCTATATAGACTTCCACATTAACTTTCCATTTCAGTGCTAGCTTAAGTCTATGGTCCTTGCTTCCTGATTACACCTAACTTGAGCTATTTCCTTGACTTTCTGCAAGCTCATCTAATTTGAGAGAGTATTTTGAACTATTTTGTTAAATGTTCCATAGCAGGAGAATTTTGCAATTTCTAGGCCGTTATAATTTTGGAAACAGAAGACTCCTATTAAACAATAGAAAACTGTTCTATTTTCAGTAGCAATACATTTAAAAAGAACGTAAATATCACCAGTCTCAAATAAAATTCCATGAATTTTAGGATGCTTATATTATACAAGAGTCAGGCAATGATTTTAGATATTACCTAAATTGTTATTGATGAGATTTTGGGGGTGACAGTGGAGTTCATGGGGTCTGGAGCCAATGAACAAAAAGAATATTTGAAGACATCTTTGGTGCAAAAAGGTGATTTTTATTAAAACACAGAGACAGGTCATGTGGGCAAAAAGAGCTGCCCCAGAACCATGAGGAGAGACTGGTTTTACACTATGGAGTTGGGGGAGATAAAGTCTAGAGGAAGTTTCCAGTGAGATTTTCTTATGCTAAAGAAGACCGCCAGTATACTGGAGGCCAAACTGTTGTCAAGCTAAGATTGTATTCCCTCTAGCAAAATATTAACATTAAGATAGTAGGGAGTTTCTGGAGAAACATCTTACTCTGCCAGCCTCAAGGATTTGTCAATGGGCTGCCAGTTATAAGGACATTTAGTTATATCTGCCATTTCCTTCTGCCTTTGTTTCCCACATCACTATGGAGGGGTGATGTGGGGCCCCAAGACAGGGAGTCTATAGGCTTCTGGAGATTAGGTTATTGATAAGATTGCCTTTTTCTTGTTATTTACTAAGATATTTACTAAGATAAAGAAGAGGACTCAGGTCCTGCAGAACTATGATATCTATCAGTTAACCATTTGTTTTCCCCACTTTCGTTGTTCTTTGGCAGCCAGGAGTGCCTGAGGAATATTACACATATCCCACCTGGGGGTGGGGGTTTCAGCCTGTGCCTTATGCTCCCTCATCATCACGATTAGGTGTTACCAGCAATATGATTACCCCAGCTGAAACCAGGCTGCCTTGCTCTTTAACTTAGTAGGTGTGTAATTTTTTTGTGAATGTGTTGGTATCTTTGAGCCTCAGCTTTCTCCTTAAAAGTAGGATGGTATCAGCAACAACCTCATAAGAGTTCTCTGCAGAATGAATGTATTAGTACATGTACAACACTTAGAGAAATGCCTACTACATGGTAAAGTTAAAAAAATCTTATTATCATAGGTATTGGTGATAGAATTTAGAATTTAGCAGATTGAAAATGAAGGAGTTCAGAATAGGTCTTCCCAAAATGTGCCACTTTTGGGGACTCAAGCTAAAGACCGTCAAGACCTGAAGACCTAAGAAAAACTTTTACCTCTTCCTCAAACTACCTAAAATAATTTAGATAGGAGGCCCATAAAGAAAGCTACTCCCAAGAGATAACTTTTTTTTTAATCTGAGTGACCTATCTGAAAAACATCTAATTACTAGACATCTTCTCTTCTGATCATCCTGTGAATCCCCTCCCTCCCCTTTGAAGCCCCAGGCCCTCATCCCATTCCTTAACTCCAGATGGCATATAAATAAATGTTACCTGCCCAGCTTGTCTTTGGGTCTCCTATTCTTATTGGCTCCTATATATGTGTTACTAAATTTATTTTTCTCTTATTAATCTATTTTATGTTATTTGACCAGCCGAAGAATCTGAAAATGTAGAAGGAAATTTCTTTCTTCCCCAACACAAATTGATCTCATAATCAATGGCATAAAGAAAACTAATGAGAAGCAACATCATTTAATATTTGTGCTCATATATTTCATCCTTCCTTTAAAATAAACTGAGCTGTAAAGCTTTCAGCAAATGAACAAAATATAGATTTGAGAGTTTTTAAAATAGGACTTCAGTTAAAGTGTTCATTTTAAACATGCCTCTAAGCAAGTGTATGAGAAATTGATCTTAAAAAGCATAAAAGCTTAACTTATATATTTTAGTTAAATGGCATCCCAACTATCTTAACCTGATTATAAATGGTGTGACCTTAATATTCAAACATGGTTTTGACATAAATCTGATCATCATTTTGAAAAATCTAGAGTTTCTAACAAATGGCTGCTGCTCTTAGAATGTATATTCTATTTATATTTCTTTGTCTTCTTTGGAAAATGTTAATATTTTACAGGCAAAGAGTAGTTCTTACCTCTAGTATTTCAAAAATAGGTGTTTTTAGCTATATGTATGTTGTTAAAAATATATTTAATTTCTTTCTCCAACCTGCAGAGGAGAAACAGCCTGGATTAATATTAGGCCATGTAAAAATATGCACTGCAGATTTGCAGAAAAATAATTTAAATTCTTTCTCTTCCCCTCTGGAGGAAAATGTAATTCACAATTTGTTATTCAGTGCACTTTAGGACATTCATATTTGAAACTTCACAGAAGTATTTAGGTTAGGCATTTGTTTGGTGATAGTATTCTTTGGAAATAAAATAAGTCCTTCCCCAAGGATACAAGGATTTACTTTTTTATATGTCTATTCCTCAAGACTGATATTTTGTTTTAGGCCTATATGAATCTTGAATCCCTCATGTTAAACATAGCTATAAAAAAGATAGATTCGAGTGTCAAGGACTTAAAAGTAGATGTAAAGAAAAGAGTATAGATTTTCCCACTGTATTCTTTTGATGTAAAAAGAAATTGTAACAAAACAAGTTAGCTTTATAATAGTGAAGGGGAGCAGAATTTGTCACTCCAAAATATACCTCTTTGGCATAATGATTATTTTAGGTTTCTTATTTTTAAGAGACTGAAGGCATAGGGAAAGCTCTGAAAACCTAGTAAAAATTACCCTTTTGTAAAATAGATTTACATTTAAAAGGAAAATTCTCCATTTGTAAGAGTGTCCCTCTTTCAGTACCAAGAAGAGGATGAGCAAATCTCTAGAAATTCTTATCAGTGGAGAAGGCAGGACTGAAATCTACATAATAGCCATACCCTTATTCACTGTGCTTTTCCTCGTAATGTTCCAAAACTTCAACCTTCCCCCAACATCTTTCTTTTGCCTTAGCTGAAAATGGTTTTTAAGGTGGTGGCTTGGGCCATTTCAGAATTACTCAGTGTTTTGTTTTGTTTTTGATGTATAATTGGCACACAACATTATAGTATTTTCTGGTGTATGCAATAATGATTGATATTTGCATACAGTGCAAAACGGTCACGACAGTAAGGTTACCATTTATCACCATACAAGTTAACAATTTTTTTCCTTGTGATGAGAAATTTTAAGATTTACTCTCTTGGCAATGTTAAAATAATGTACTACAATATTACTAATATGGTAACTGGTGTATATTAGTAACATATCTGTGACTTATTTATTCTATAACTAGAAGTTTGTACCCTTGACATCCTTTACCCATTTTGCCTGTTTCTCGACCCTGCTCCCCATCTAGCCACCACCATTCTATTGTCTGTATCTATGAGTTTTGTTTTGTTCATTTGTTTTGTTTTTTAGCATCCACATACAAATAAAAACATACAGTATTTATCTTTCTCTGTCTGATTATTTCACTTAGTGTAATACTCTCAAAGTCCATTCATATTGTGGTAGATGCCAAGATCTCATTATTTTTTATGGCTAAGTAGTATTCCATTGTAGATATATATCACATTTTTATCTATTTATCCATCAATACACACATAGGTTGTTTCCATATCTGGACTATTGTAAATGATGCTGCATTGAACATAGAGGTGTATGTATCTTTTTAAAATAGTGTTTTCACTTCCTTTGCATAAATAGCCAGAAGTAGAATTGCTAGATCGTATGCTAGTTTTATTTTTTTAATTTTTGAGGAAGCTTCATTCTGGTTTCCACAGGGGCAGCACCAATTTACAATCCCATTAATAGTGCACAAAAATTCCTTTTTCTCCACATCCTCACAAACACTAGTTATTCCCTTTCATTTTTATAATAGCCATTCTAACAGATGTGAGGTGAATATCTCATTGTGGTTTTTATATTCTGACAGATGTGAAGTGATAGCTCACTGTAATTTTTACATTTGTTTGATGATTAGTGATGATGAACATTTTTCATGTGCCTGTTGGCCATCTGTATGTATTCTTTGCTTTCTTTTTCTTTTTGCAATTGGTTGCATGTGTTCTTTTTGGGGGGGAGGAGGGGGCACATGCGTGTGCAAGTGGGGGAGGGGCAGAAGGAGAAGGAGAAAGAGAATCTCAAGCCTCCACTTCCAGTGGAGAGACTGATGAGCTGAAATAGAGTCAGACGCTAGCCATCTGAGCCACCCAGGTGTCCCTGTATGTGTTCCTTATGTATTTTGAATATATTTTTAAATTTTATTTATGTTTTTGAGAGAGATAGAGACAGCACTAGTGAGGGAGGCACAGAAAAAGAGAGGGAGAAAGAGAGAATCCCAAGCAAGTTCTGTCTGCCAATGCAGAGTCTGACCTGGGCTTGAACTCAAGAATTATGAGATCATGACCTGAGCCAAAATCAAGAGTCAGACACTTAACCCACTGAGCCACCCAGGCTCCCTGATGTTTTTTAATACTAACTGCTTATCAGATATCTGATTTGCAAAATATATTATTCCATTCAGTAGATTGCTTTTTCATTCTGTTGTCAGTTTTCCTTGCTGTGTAGCTTTTTAGTGTGATTTAGTTGCACTTGTTTGTTTTTGCTTTATTGCCTGTGCCTTTACTCCATTTTTCTGAGGATCTGTCTCCTATACATATAGAAGGTTCACAAGTTGTTAAGTTTCTATTTGTTTTTTTCTCCTGTTAATCTGTCTTTTATTATAGGGACATCTCAACTAATAACCTAAAAGGGTAGAAGCAAAATTATTTTTATTCCCTGACAATTCCAAAATCAGCATTTGTTGCAGTAGGTATTGAGGAGGTGTGAATATCAGTTGAAAATGATATGCTATCTCCACACAAGTGCTGGACTAAAGTTCTTATAGTTGAAGCCCAGGCTCTGTGCTGATACCAGAAAAGTTTTGAGAAACACAACTATAGCAAACTCAGTGAGAAAAGTTGATCTAGTGTTTTATCTAGTTAAGTGCATAGATTACTTACATCTCTGAGGTCAAAATGGGAACCTTAAGGTGGTGTCAAAAGGCATTTTCATTAAAAATGCCTAAACAAAAGCTTAAAATTTTCTTATGAACCAAATAAGTTAATTTTATTTATTGACAATTATAATTATTAGTACTAATGTAAGGTTTGAGTTATGATTGATATTCTCTTATTTTTATTTTTATGAATATGAATAACATAAAGATTTTTATAGGTTTACCCACAAACTTGGTCCTCCAGTTTCTTTTTCTTATGAAGTTTAAAATATTTAAGAACACATGTTCTCAACAAAGTGGATCTCAGGAAGACTTTGCTTTTGGGTAAAGAACATTGTCTCTAGATTCTAGTTCATTAAGGTGAAGCTGTGATTTATGTGAAGTCAAGGTTCGAAGGTATTGTGGTTTTGCCTTATATTTCTATTCTTATAAATAATATTTCACAAAGTAAGCTATAAACATACGAAAAAATATTCAATAAGTCATTTATTTTAAGTTGCATAAACTAACCAAACAGATTTAGGGTCATAGTAAAATATAGCAACTCTTCTAAAATCAGAAATTAATATGTTAGCATGATTTCTCTGTGTTCAGCATCAGGTCCAATATGAGGTATGCAACCATGCCATTCAAATAACAGGTGCATTAACTGATTAGTATAACCAGTGTATTGTTCTAGGTTGATTGAGTGAGGTACAAGTAGGAACTAGCTTTATCTCCACTTCTATTATTACTTTTCAACTAGGAAAGGATCTGTCTTCACTGTCCCTGGATATCTGAAGTGGGAATCATACGTTTTTCCATCAATTACTATTTAAAATCAGTGCTGTTATAAGGTATTAACAATCCAATCCCAGATAAATAAAACTTTATCTTTTCTTCAATTTAAAACTTATCCTTTTCACTGAAGCTCCCTACCTGAACCACATTAAGGAAGAGGATCCCCAATACTCAGGACAATCTTTTGTAAGAACTTTCCTTTCACTAAATATTTCTTTAAGGCTTTCAAATTGCCTATATTGACCAGGAGTACTGTGGATTCACTGGATTCATTGACTACAGTACTATGAAATGGTTTGGGACCATTTGTTAATAAGTCCTATATGGATGGTCTTTAGAATAGGTGACCACTTAATATCTATTGTCCCCAGTTACTATTGTAACTCAGAGTCACTTTTAACATCTTTTTTACATTTAATAATGCAAAAATATTTATACCCAACCAATACTTCAGACACTGTGCCAAGACATGATAACATTGATATAATTATATTAATAGAATATTTTTTAAAGAATTATTTGTTGTCAAAAATGTAGAATGAATCAGATTCTAATATTTATTGGAGAGGAATTTGATTTTGTTTCACTTGGTGTCAGCTGGTTTCTTTAAAATATATAATAAATTACTGCCACCTAATTTTCAGGTCCACTGAAGTTTCATGAATTGTATCTATCATATCTTTTATGGAAAAGGCTCCAGTCTAAGTTCACACTTTGAATTTAGTGTTTTTCGGTCTGAAGCAATGTTTCAGCCCTTTTGGGCTTTTATTCATCTTGATAGTCCTGAACATAACAGACCAACCATTTTGTAGAATACCTCTTGATTTTGTTTGTCTGATGTTTCCTTATGATTTGATTCAGGATACGTGTCTCTGGCAGGCCTAGCAGAGAACTGATGCTGTGTTTCCATTCTTGCCTCTCTCAACAACTCGCATTTCAGTTGGTCCCATTGCTGCTGATGCTCACTTTGATGACTTCATGAAGGAAGTGTCTGTCAGGTTTGCCCATATAAATTTACTCATTTTGTTTCTGTAATCAGTAGCTATTTTGTACCTATGAAAAGGTACTTTGAAAGGGTATAAATGTTCCAGTTTGTACCCAATTTGTACTTTATTAATGTGTTTATTTCTGTCTTCATGGATGCTTGCCTTCCTCTGACTCATCTAATGTTTCTCAAATGATTGTTCAGGAAGAATCTGGATGAGGAAGATAAAGAGTAAAAGCAAATATATTTTAATGAAATGGAGAACATTGAGCTCAGGACATTCATTTTATAAGGGAAGAAACCTGAGGTGCAGGAAGTTTAAGTGAGACACTGGAGCTAGAGCCCATGAATCCCCACTCACAGCCAGGAGCTTGACAGAGCAACAAAACCTTTAAATCAGTTTTTATTACTGACCATCAATGTCATACGTGAGTTTTTCAGTGCAATTTATGCACATAACAAAAAATTTTTGAAAGATTTGACAATGTGAATTGTCTATAATATTTTATTTAAAAAATATTTTCTATGGTTATATCTCATCCAACCATTCTCTCTTTTCATGTTTTGTCGAGGTACACTGGACTGGGAGTTTTCGCTCACAGACATGAAGTTGAGCAAGTATCTCACAGGCTTCTCAGACACTCTCCCAACCAAACTTACAATATTCAGATTTTGAAGGAAAGCCCTTGGGATGACTTTGAGACATGAATCCACAATCTTTCATGCCGGAGTCCAGCTCTAGCAGGTCCAGGGCTCCCTGAGGGATGGACAGTGTCCACAAAAGGGAGTGAGAGAGCCGCCGCTTCTTTCTGATCACCAGGCAGGCATCTTGGCACTGACCAGAGAGTCAGCTTTATTTATGGAAAAAAGTATATGGGGTACAAAACAGAAGGCAATTGCCTTAGACAATTATTTCTGATGACAAATTCTTTGGTATGTAAAAATTTCCCAGGACATAGATTGGTAAAAGACTCATGCATAATCTTTATTAATAGTGATTGATGTAGGGGACTTAGATGCTTATCAGATGGGAAAGGAAGGTGTCTTTAGCATTCAAATACAAGGCAGTGTTTTTAGCATAGCAAAGGCAAGAGTTAGTTCTTTGTGAGCAGGGGTCAATAGCCTGTTTTCCGAGGGGAAGAATAACAGGTGTTCTCAGGAAATGTAATATTTGTTCCTATAATCACAAAAGAAGAAACTCCTATGCTAAGTTTTTTCACAAGGTACAGTTCACATATATTTAGCATAAGGAGGCAAGTCACTCCTGATGTCAGTCAGCCAGGTGCCTTGGGGGTCGGTGCTCAAGCAAAAATTGAGTGGGGGTTGAGTGGGTGTAGACATCAGTTGCCATTGGACAGCGGGAGGCCCCAGCCTTGCCAACCAGCCTTACTTCAGAAATGGCTTCCAGCACTTCCATTTCTGTTTTAGAGTAAATTACCATCTTCTTCCTAAACATTGAACAATTTTTCAAATTGAGTGGACTCAAAAAAGAATGATTTCGTGTGAGAAAAAAAGTACATGTATATGTAGAACCAAAATTTTAGCATGGAAAAAATATGCATAGAAAGTCACAAATACAGTGATTCCTGGACCTGCACTCAGAAATGTACTCAGTAAGTGTTGGGTGCCTGGGTGGCTCAGTCAGTTAAGATCTGATTTTGGCTCAGGTCAAAATCTCATGGTTTGTGAGTTCAAGCCCCTGATTGGGCTCTGGGCTGACACCTCAGAGTCTGGAGCCTCCTTCAGATTTGGTGTGTCCCCTTTCTCTGCCCCTCCTCTGTTCATGCTCTGTCTCTCTCTGTGTCTCAATAATAACTAAAAACATTTTAAAAAATCAAAAATAAATAAATAAATTTACTCAGTAAGTGTGGGTTTGGGTCTAGAGGTCTGCATTTAATAAGGAATCAGAAATTTCATAAAACGGAAGCACTACAATTAATATAGATTAATCATTTTAGGAAATTAAAGCTGATGCTGGAGTTTGCATACAAACTAAGGAAAGGGTAGAAGAAACTGCTCATTTAGCTGAGGACTTATACCAGCTCTCATTCAATGATTGCAGGCAGGCATTTAAAGCTAGATTCTATCAGTATACTATAAGGTGAAATATTAAAATGAAATCAAGGTATGTTTCTTGGATATATGTTGGATACCACTGCTTCTGTATCAAGTCAAGAAAATATGATCCTTTTTGAAAACTTCCTTATTGGGTATAACCATTTCTGCCCATACAGAATTTGTTCATGTGAGTCAATTTTTTTTTCAAACAAAGAAATCAGAACACAGAGTGTTGAAATTATTTTTCAACTAGCCCATTGGTGGCTGGGAAGCCAGATTTGGAGCTTATTGCTCCAGACTTAGGGTGTTTTTTACTTTTCCATTACAGTTAACTATATAATATAAATTTACATGCTTTGTCATTAAAATAACAAGTAGTCGGGGCACCTGCGTGACTCAGTTGGTTGAGCGTCTGACTTCGGCTCAGGTCATGATCTCACAGTTTGTGAGTTTGAGCCCCGCTTCGGGCTCTGTGCTGACAGCTGGCTCAGAGCCTGGAACCTGCTTTGGATTCTGTGTCTCCCTCTCTCTCTGACCCTCCCCTGCTTGCGCTGTCTCTGTCTCTCAAAAATAAATAAAAACCATTAAAAAATTAAAAAAAAATAACAAGTAGTCATGTTACATGGCATACATAATTCATTTTTGTTTATAAATTTACCTCCATATTCTTTCCCCAGCACTAGAGAAAAAAAATATATAAAAAAGGCAAATCCCAACTAGTTGTTCAGTTTCCTTTTATCGTGTCTAACCCGAACTTCTCAAGCCTTTGCAATTTCAGAGAACTTCCAAATGTACTTGTCAAGGGGCAAATCCCCAAAATTGATGAAGCATGTCATGCCTTGAATTCTTGCCAGATTGTAAAAGTTCTAATATTTTAATGACTTGTTCTATCATATGTTTGATTTCCTCTCATTTTTCTTCTGCTCTGGGAAATCTTTGCCCAGAGTTTACATTCTATTGCCCTATATGCATTGAAAGAAAAAAGACTCATTTTTTTTTTTTAGCATTGCCTAAATTTCTAGTCAGTAAAAGACTCCCAATTCTCTGTGGAATGCTTTTTTTTCCTATTGTTGTCTCTTATGTATTCTAGCAAATAATTTTTCTTATTGCTCTTAATTGACTTTGCAATGAGTGAGTCTTCTGTTCTCTAAGCATTTTCTGTTCCAATCATGCGGCAAAATAAATTGGCAGGAATCAGGAATACAATAGGTTAAGCAATCACATTAACCTCCTAAGTCCATGGTTTACCAAGGGAATTCAATTTAGTTCAGTAGAGTTTAATCACTGTTTATTGATTTTCCCTTTTATGCCAGGTAATTCCCATACAGTGAGAATAAAAAGATGTATAGATGCTACATCCTTGTCCACCTAGAAAATATAGTCTGAGAGGAAGACAAATAAATAATGAGGATTTGTAATATTTTAGGAAAAGTTTTATGAAGACTAAACCCAGATGTTATTACAGTGGCCTCCAAATCGTATTTTAAGGGTGTGGGAAGACCTCCAAAGGAGGTAACACATGCTCTGTGTCTTAAAGTAGGAAACAGCCATGAGAATGACAGGGCTAAGAGAGAATAACTCACAGAGAATACAAGGACAGGAAAGAGGGAAATAACAACGTATATTCAATAGAATTCAGAAGAATTCCAGAAACGCAGATATAGGACTCGTTATCCTGACAGGACAGGACCCACTGCAAAATGAAAGTATGTTGTCTTTTGTTAAATTACTAAGAATTTCAAAATAGTGACACCTTTATTAAAGCATAATTGACAATTCAAATGCTTTTGTTTCCTTTGGATATATGCCCAGCGGTGGGATTTCTGGCTCAGATGGCGGTTCCATTTTTAATTATTTGAGAAGCCCCCATATGGGTTTCCACAGTGGCTGAACCAGTTTGTATTCCCACTATTTCCTCACAAGTTCTCATTATCTCTTGTCTTTCTGATAATAGATATAACTAGTAGGGGGCCCCTGTGAGCATGGGGACCTGACAAAACAGATCACATGCCATGAAGCAGGCTCTGAGCAAAGATCTAGAGTATAAAGGTTAAGGATGAGAGGATGGGGGCACCAGGGTGGCTCAGTCAGTTAAGCATCCAGCTTCAGCTCAGGGAATGATCTCACAGTTCGTGGGTTCAAGCCTCGCATTGGGCTCTGTGCTGACAGCTCAGAGCCTGGAGTCTGCTTTGGATTCTGTGTCTCCCTCTCTCTCTCTCACCTTCCCCTGCTCACACTATCTCTCTCTGTCTCTCAAAAATAAATAAAAAACATAAAAAAGAATTTTAAAAATAGGATGAGAGGGTGTTTTTAGAACAGAAAGTGTGATAAATGAAGAGTTAAAGAGTCTTGATCAAGATGAGCCCTGGATGATATATCAAAAAGTTTGAGGTGACCAACTCTACCTCCTGTTTGAAGGGATGTGGATATATTGCATCACTATTTATTTAATATGTATATAATGTAATCTTTTATAAACTGCCAACCATAAAATTTTCTCTCCATAAAAATGAAGGAATTATTTAGTAAAGAGAAAAGAAAATGAGATAGTAATACTAATAGTAATAACAAAGAATGAAATCTTGCCATTTACAACAATATGGACAGAGCTGAAGAGTATAATGCTAAGTGAAATAAATCTGTCAGAGAAAAGACAAATGCTATATGATTTCACTAATGTGAAATTTAAGAAATAAACAAAGAAAAAAAAAGAGACAAACTAAAAACAGACTCTTAACTATAGAGAACTAAGTGATGGCTACCAGAGGGGTAGTGAATAGAAGAAAGGGTGAAAGAGATGGGGATTAAAAATACACTATCGGAATGAAATCAGTAATATATGGAATTGTTGAATCACTGTATTGTACACTACAAATGAATATTACCCTGTATGTTAATTATATTGGAATTAAAATAAAAGGACAATAACAAAAGCAGCTAATATGTACAGTATGTTTCCTTTATATCATGACATAGATTCTTCTTTTTTATTATAGTTTATTGTCAAGTTGGTTTTCATATAATACCCAGTGCTCTTCCCCACAAGTGCTCTCCTTCATGTCCATCACTCCCTTCCCCTTACCCCCTCCCCCTTCAGCCCTCAGTTTGTTCTCAGTATTCAAGAGTCTCTCATGGTTTGCCTCCCTCCCTCTCCCTAACTCTTTTTTCCTCCTTCCCCTCCCCATGGTCCTACATTAGGTTTCTCCTGTTAGACCTATGAGTAAAAACATGGTATCTGTCTTTCTCTGCCTGACTTAAATCACTTAGCATGACACCCTCGAGGTCCATCCACTATGCTAAAACTAGCCAAATTTCATTCTTTCTCATTGCCACGTAGTATTCCATTGTATATATAAACCACATCTTCTTAATCTAATCATCAGTTGATGGACATTTAGGCTCTTTCCATGATTTGGCTATTGTTGACAGTGCTGTGATGAACATTGGGGTACATGTGCTCCTATGCATCAGCATTTCTGTATCCCTTGGGTAAATCCCTAGCAGTGCTATTGCTGGGTCATAAGGGAGTTCTATGGATAGTTTTTTGAGGAACCTCCACACTGTTTTCCAGAGCAGCTGTACCAGTTTACATTCCTACCAATAATGTAGGAGGGTGCTCATTTCTCCACATCTTCACCAGTATCTATAGTCCCTTGATTTGTTCATTTTATCCACTCTGACCGACGTGAGCTGGTATCTCAGTGTGGTTTTGATTTGTATTTCCCTGATGATGAGTGATGCTGAGCATCATTTCATGTGTCTGTTGGCCATCTGGATGTCTCTTTAGAGAAGTGTCTATTCTTCCCATTTCTTCACTGTATTGTTTCTCAGGTGTGGAGTTTGGTGAGTTCCTTATAGATTTTGGATACTAGCCCTTTATCCGATGTGTCATTTGCAACTATCTTTTCCAATTCCATCGGTTGCCTATTAGTTTTCTTGATTGTTATCACTGCAGTGCAGAAGCTTTTTATCTTGATGAAGTCCCAATAGTTCATTTTTGCTCTTGATTCCTGGCCTTTGGGGATGTGTTGAGTAGGAAATTGCTCTGTTTGAGGTCAAGGAGGCTGTTTCCTGCTTTCTCCTCTAGGGTTTTTATGGTTTCCTGTCTCACATTCAGGTCCTTCATCCATTTTGAGTTTATTTTTGTGAATGGTGTAAGAAAGTGGTCTAGTTTCATTCTTCTGCATGTTTCTGTCCAGTTCTCCCAGTACCATCTGGTAAAGAGACTGTCTTTTTTCCATTGGGTACTCTTTCCTGCTTTGTCAAGGATTAATTGGCCATACATTTGTGGGTCCAGTTCTCGGTTCTCTTTTCTATTCCATTGGTCTATGATGACATAGATTCTTCTTAAGTGACACAAATATCTCCTCTAAAGTTCCTCACACACTTGCACCCCAGATCTAAGTTTTTCAAAGTTACACCAAAGTAACAGCATACTTCACATGGTTTCTTGGTTTAGAGGATTTTTCTTCTTTTTTAAATTTTTTAATGTTTACTTATTTTTGAGAGACAGAGAGAGATAGAAGGAGGGAATGAGGGAGACAAAGTGTGAGCAGGCATGGTGCAGAAAGAGAGACACAGAATCTGAAGCAGGGTCCAGGCTCTAAGCTGTCAGCACAGAGCCAATGGAGGGCTTGAACTTACCAATTGTAAGATCATGACATGAGCTGAAGTTGGGTACTTAACACACTGAGCCACCCAGGTGCACCATGGCTTAGAGGTTTAAAAAAAAATAAACACAAAAGCAATAAAGAGTAATCTTATGTGAATCATTTAAAAATGCCACCCAGCTCAGCCTTAATCACACATTAACAGTGATGCAAGTTATTTATAAAGATAATGCTTTATAAAGCATTCAAACTGCACAGTATCACAGCATCTCTTCCCTTTGCTTCCAAATAAGGAGAATGGTGGGGATTTAAGCTTTTCCCGTCCTTACTTTCCATTTTTTATCCTTGTTTTCATATTAAGATGAATTTAAAAGAAATCCTTAATTGTGCTTAGATTTAAATTTCTACCTAATAATTTACCTTTGTCCAAAAAAAATGTGGAGTTATTTTAGCCACCAAGAAATTTTTTGCAAGTAACCAGCGCTCCGCTCCTATCACCAGCTCCTGAGCCACAGCCTCATTCTGAGGGTCTGCGAGTGCCCCAGCAGTTCTTAAATAAATCTGTGTCTCTGAAGGATTAAGGCCCAGACATAGGTATTTTTTCTAGAAGGTGAATTCACATGGTGTTATAGGCTCAAGTACCAAATCAGACAAAATAGGAATCAAACAAATAATTGCAATTCTGAGACTAGTAGCTCTACCCCATTTGTCACAATAAATGACTCCAAACTCTAGCAAGATCCTAAGCAATATTTAATGACAAAGTAGTCTGTGTTCAAAAATTTTTCCTGACACTCAAGAAACAATAGTGAAAAGTGGAGAAAGCTCTTGCTTTCAAAGGTCTTATTTCTGGTGGAGAAATGGACAGGAAGTAGACACAGCATGCACAAATAAAACCCCCAAAAGCATATAAACCAGCAAGAAACAAAGCAATTGTGATAAATGCTGGGAATGCAAATACGCCATTTTAAAATATAATAAAGAGGGTGAAAACTGAAGACTGAGAAAGAGCCAAGCTCTACCAAAAAACAGAATAAATTCTAGTTCAGGGGAGTGAGGGACAAGCATGACAAAACCATGAAATAGGAGAAAGACTGGTGTGTTCCAGCAAAGGACAGAAGGCCAATGGGAGCAGGAAGGACAGTGAGGAGAGAGGACAGTGGCAGGAGAAGGCTGTTGGAGGCAGGGATCAGCTCAGTCCTCTGTGTGACCCTTCTCCCTGCATGATTCCTCATGCCTGGGAAAACTCTCAGCACAGCTTTGCATTTTTACTATCAGCCCCTCTTTCTGTTCATCCTCATTTGCTCAATTTGAACATCAGGTGTAGACCTTATTCAGACATTGAACCTTGCTTATGACCTCATAAGGAGGCTGATACCCTGCAGTTGGATCTTCTCTTTGCCCCCAAGGCTCCTTCTGTCAGGTATCCTCACCCCTCCCCTACCTTCCTCCACTCTGCTGTCAGCATTTCCCATGGAATCTAGGTCAGGACTGTGACCTTCAGCCTATTACAGTCTCAGCCAGGTTGGCTACTGGTCCCCCCATCAGGGCAGCTTTCTCGGTAGCTCACTTACCACCTAATGTGCCACCTGCTCTCAGTAATAGCTATGACCACTGAGTGCAGAGTCCAAAAAGGAGCAGTTTCTGGCATCCAGTAATGAGCTCTCAGGGAAGGAAGCAACTGTTTAGAACTATAAATCATGAACAGAAGACATGAAATAAGACAACAGAGGTTGTCTTATTTTTTAATTTTAGCCAAGAGTTCTTTCTCTTGAAAATTTTCCAAGCAGATTTTTAGGTATTGCTATCCATTCAAATATTAGTTCATGGTATTTGGTTGAAATGGCTTTTGAAACCAGTGGTCATGTTTATTAAAAAGGAGGGAATTCCTGAATAATGCTGACAATAAAAAGTTAATGAATTGAATAGACACAAAACATCTTTTGTTCATTCATATTTCATTTGCTTCTCCACTGAGAATAATCTCATATATTCCATAGATGTGCTTATAAAATTCAAGCTGATAAGTTAGATTTTTCTATTCCAATAAAGCAGCTAGAAAATCATACTGACTTCAATGAGGCTCTTGGGGCCTCAGTTAACAAAACAACAGAGAAAATGTTGAGCTCTGAACTATAATCACTTGGGTTCATGAAAATTTGAGGTATTAAACTTTGAGAGGTTTTTTTTTGCATGCATAACAATAATAAATGCATAGAAATGATAATATATTGGCATCTTCCTTAGCATTCTCTTGTTAATTATACTTACCACCTAGATGTCTTATTGCTGAAACATGTATATAAACCAATTTCATTCAACTTGTACATTATAGAAATTGGCATTTATTAAAATATAATGGGAAAAGGTTATGTGTAAAGAATATAGCTTTCCATTATAATAGATAAATAAGAGTCTGACCCAGATCTACTTAGAGCAAACCAGTTTTTCCAATCCCCTAAAATATTTATATGGGGAAAAGCTCTACTAAGTTTTCCTAGGACCCAGAGTAATTATATTTAAGTTTAGTTTAATTATGTTAGTTGTGTTAGTTTAGTTGTTGCCTTAGATGATCGAGATATTTTTATATATGAATATAGGTGTGGGGCCATGAAAATCTGTGAATACTAGGGTGGAGATAGTGACAGAAGCATTGTTTTTTTAAAAAGTGGAATTATAGGGAAAATTAAAACCGTGCTTAAGGGAAGTCAGCATGACTCCAACACGGATGCCCATGACAATAAGGAGATGAGCTGTCCCAAATTGCCAGAGACTCTCTAGGACTTAGCCCTGAAAGTCCCCCATCTAGGAACAACTTCAATCACTGGCATATTGGAGAGTTTGGCCATCTATATGGCAACCAGAACCTTTAAGAAAACAATGTGGACAGAAGAAATAGATTCTTCTGAGTTAGGAGCAGTGTAATTTACTACCCAATTCAGGGCTATATTTAAGAGTGAAAAGGAGCATATTAAAACTATATTGTGATAGCATGCATAATCTGGGACAGACTAAAGCAGGGACCACCAAATGTTTTCTGTGAAGAGCAAGAGAAAGTGTAAGGGTGATTAAAGAGTCTACTAGAGCAAGGCAGAGTCAATAAACAGAGAATAAACTAGTAGAGCAATAAAAGTTTCTTGGGGTTAGTGTAAGTTGCACACCCAAACTAATATTTCCAAAATTCATCTTCTCACCTTCTATCCTTCATGTTTATAATCTCAACAGCCTCCATATCAGAATGCTTTCTTGTTTTATACCCATGGAGCTGATGGAGTAGTATACTTGAATAATTAAAAGAGGAAACTAGTGTCTCTGAGTAACTAATTTTTGTTAAAAATCAGCAGTCTAAAAACTGCAGGACACAAATATCAAGATACCCAGCAGATACATTGGGATCCCTTATAATGTTGGTGCTGGGACATTGGGTTAACAACCACCTCCAAAGTCAGTAATGAACCAACAGGTACAAGTGGTGTTCAGAGTAGTTGTGATATCTTATAGTTCTGGCTTGGCTTGTGTCACAGTTTTGGTAAAACGTGAGCTGAATTTTGGAGGCAGAGAAAAACATCATATTTACCCTCAATGAATGTAAAATGGAGGCACTTAAGTTCTGGCTTATTCCAGAAATAGTTATACTAAAAAATGTTTTATGGACATGTCATAGGATAGTGCTTAAAGAGCATATATTGCCCAGGTTCAAATGTTAGCTTCTTCTCGCAGAAGCTGTGAACTTTGAGCAGGTTGCTTAACTGCTCAGCTTCATTTGTAATGTACCAATGACGGTAGCATCTACTTCATGGGGTTCTGGTGAGGAGTAAATTGACCAAAACCTGTATAGCACTTAAAACAATGCTCTGTATATAATAAGCAGGCAATAAATGTTTGCTATTATTACAAGACAGTTTGTTCTTGGAGAGAACCTTAGAGTATAGGCTCTATACATTTGCATAATTATCTTGCACAACTTCAGAAGGAAAAAATGTTCATATGTTATATTCAGCAAATACGTATGTATTGGGAGCATAGGGTGTGCCTGATGTGGTACTGTGTTGCAATGTATATAAAATAAACGTAAGAGTTGTGAAGAATCTGGGTTTTGCTGAGCTTACAGGCTAACAAGTTAGTCTGCCATAGTTTCATAGATGCTGGCAGAAGACATGAGACTCCTGGGTCAGAGTCAAAGGATAGTTTACTCCCACAGCACTAGCAGTTACCAGGGTACCAGCATTTTTGGACCAGTTCCTGGACCCTCAATTCTACAGCATAATGCAATGAGGTTCTGATAATACTTACACATACAGTGGGTTCTATTATAGAAGAACTCATAAAAAAGAATATATATTAATCTTTTCTCTTTTGAAAAATTAAAAACATTCATTTATCCATTCTGCCAGTCACATAGTTAAGTGCTGATTACATGCAGATATATATAATTGCATTCCCATTGACATATAGTTTTTCTTCACTATAAGACAACATTGTTTTTGCTTAAGACACATCATCTTGCTACCAGAATATTTCTGTGTCTCTCACGGAATTTCCTCACATTGGTTTTCAGTGAAAGTAGGGAAAAATTATCTTTTTTTAGCAGAGTAGTTAAGTGGCTCACCTACTAACTTTATGATGGAGTTTGTATTTAAGAGATCCTCTATCCAAACTCTGTGTTCTTTCTTATCCATAGTAACAACGGTTTCCATCTAAAGAATAGAAACTTCTCTGTGGTGATTACTGCTTGAAATGCTACTCCCAAAATAATGACTTGCCCTTAAATATCCATGGTGATTCATTAAACAAGAAAATGGATTTTATAATGTTCTCTGTTCATGACTTGTCTTTTTTTCTGTGCAAATACTGAATAAAATAATACTAATAATTACAATTATAAAAGTACTTCTCATGTACCTATTCTATGGTAATACTTTATGTTACATAGTTTAGAAAATATTCTAAGTACTTTTTAATTTATTCAAACAGTTTATTTTGTGTACCTACTATGAGCAGATATAAAAGTTATGTTTGACATGCTAGAGATTCAGCAATAGACTAACAGATAAAATTCTTTGCTCTGATGTAGCTTACATTCTACTATCACAGGAGTAGAGGTGAGGCCACTAAGGCCTATTGAAATAACATAGCTAGTAGGTGGCTTGGTTAGATTCCACACTGGGTCTGTCTGACCTGCAAGTCCAATGTCTTTCCCTTTGTCTTAAACCCTTGACCCACTTTTTAGATGTTTCCTATGAAAAAGGAAGGTAGAATAATAAACTTAGCTTTGTTTCACAAATGGTAACAAGTGAAAAAAGATTCTAAGGTATCAGCAGATACTTGTTGAAAGAGTGAATGGACCTTTTCATACTTTTAAGAGCCAAAGCATGTCTACTCTTATTAGGCTGATATATAGCAAACTCTAATCCTTGCCAATCAATCTCTTTTGGATTATCGTGTGATTTCCCTGCAACTGTATCATTTTGGGTAGACCTTGGGTTTCTATACCAGAGATAAGTTCCCTTTGACTTGTGAATCATTATGTGAAGTCATTCTCTTTTTTTCCCCAGGATGGATTATGATCACAGTTTAAGACAATAGAGAGTAAGTGACAGGAGAAATAGTGATTAACTCCTCTGAATTTCATTATATGGTAGATGTAATCAGGATTGTAGCAGAAAAATAATGGAGATTGTCTGAATTCTTAATTTATCCCTCTCTATAGAAATATCCACTGGGTGTTTTGTGTATTACCACATGTGTTAAGCAGAATGGTCTCCTAAAGAGGTGCACACTCTAATTTCATAGAACCTATGAACATTGTGTGTTATGTGGGGAAAGTCATTTTGCATGTTTAATTAAGAATATGGACCTAGATTATTTGGCTTGGCCTACTCTAATCACATAAGTCTATAAAAGCAGAACTTTCTCCATAATCAGAGAATTGTAACAAAAGCAAGAAAAGTGTGGTAGATGGGAAATCAGAGAGAATCCAAGCATAAAGATTTGAAGAGACATTGGTTCAAAGATTTAGGGGCCCATATGCAAAGACTGGGGCAGCTCTCTAGGAAATAAGGGTGGCTTCCCACAGACAGACAACAATGACGTTGGTGCCTCAGTCCTTAGCCATGGGAAAAGCATCCTGACCAAACTCTGAATTCATTTGGATATGGATTTTTCCTCAGAGCTTCCAATAAAGAATACAATCCTGTTGACACTTTAACTTTAGCTTAGTGAGACACATGTTGGATTTCTAACCCATGGAACTGTGAAATTAAAAAAATGGGTATTGTTTCAATTTACTAATTTTATGGCAATTTATTAATGCAACAATGGAAAACTAATTAACCACCTCTTAGAATATTTCATGGCCCTTTTTTCTACTTTGTTTTTGAGATGATTTACTCTGTCTCAACTGATTTTATTGAAGGTGCTCAACTCAAGCCTTGTTTTTCATTCTCAGCCCCCTCCTTTTGGGACTAAAATCTCTTTTTCAACAGTTTCATTATTTCTCATGTGTACCTTTGGCTCTAGATATTTCTTGTGGTTCCTTCTTTGTTCCATGTGTGTAATTTTATGAGGCTCACAATGTATTTATGCTCAGATCATGTCCCAAGTTCCAAACTAATTTTTCTTTTCTTTCCCAGGAATGTTTCTCTTTATTCTCAGAACCTTCTTCTTCTTACCACAAATTAGCATCACCTCACACCTCAGTCTGTCAGGCACGTGCCCAGAACTTCCCCTTCCCCACTTCATACCCAGTTACGTAGCATCTTTCAGTAGGTTCAGACCTTGGTGTATTTATTCTCGTAACCACTCACTTCAGTTAGGGCTCATGATTCTAAGTGTGTATACTTGTAAAATGGCATTTAAGATGGCTTCATAAAAACAAAGGAAGAAAAATGAGAGAGATGGAAGACATCTGACTATACTTCCTTTTTGATTTTACATTTTATCTTTACACATAGTTTTTTAATTGAAGCCCTTTTGAGATAGTGTTTCAGATTTAAATGTGATAGCAAAAAGAATGATATTTTCAGGAGGTTGGAGTGGCTGTAGGGAAGGTTTCTGGAGCAGGTGAGTGTTTATTTTATTTTATTTAAAATTTTTTTTAAATGTTTATTTATTTTTTTAGAGATAGAGAGTGAGCAGGGGAAGGGCAGAGAGAGAAGGAGACACAGAATCCGAAGCAGGTTCCAGGCTTTAAGCTGTCATCACAGAGCCTGATGTGGGGCTCAAACCCATGAACTGTGAGATTATAACCTGAGCCAACGTCGGTCACTTAACCGACTGAGCCACCCAGGTGCCCCCAGGTGAGTCTTTAGGCTTGCAAGCATCATATACAGTTTCTGACAAATGACCTAGTCTTCTTTTATCTGGATATTTGGAACACCAGTGAATTTAGAATCAAAAGAATATGAGAAATTGCATATTTGAGGATCCTGACATAAAATGATGACAATTTCATGTTGTAAGTGATCTCCAGAAATCACCTAAACAATCTTCTGGTGCCCAGGGACTTGAATATTAATTTATAGATCTGAATGTCTTTCAATTAACTATGGTCCATATACCTTTCTGCCGTGGTTTATGCTACACACAAATTTCTTCCTTGCATTAAAGAAGTTCAGATTAAGAAGTAGACTAATTAGGACTTGTATGGTGGCTTTATGATCACCAGATACTCAAGTTACTTCCCACTTCTAGCTTCATTATTGTAGTCTTTAGTTTCCATCCTAAATATCACCTCGTGGTTTAAGGAACGGTTGGAGCTCAAAGTCATAGCTGCATTTATGTCAATAGGAAGAATTTAGGGCTATGGATGGGGGGTATAAGATTATGTTCTCTTTGTATCAATTTCTTGTAAGAAGTCTTTATTAAAGTTCTATAAAACATGTCACTTAAATATCATTAGCCAGATTATATCTGATCACACTTGGCTAAAAGGGAGGATGGGAACTTAATTCTTTTAGCTGGAAGAAGAAGAAAATAGTGAACAGCAAATAAATTTTTCTGTTATTTCAAATTTAAAGATTTCCACAAAATGAGGATTTCACTATCTCTTTAGCATACATGGTTTAGGGGTGCCTGGGTGACTCTGTCGGTTGAGTGTCCGACTTTGGCTCAGGTCATGATCTCACTGTTTGTGAGTTTGAACCCCGCGTCAGGTGCTGTGCTGAGAGCTCAGAGCCTGGAGCCTGCTTCAGATTCTGTGTCTCTTTCTTTTTCTGCCCCTCCCCTGCTCTGGCTCTCTCTATGTCTCAAAATTAAATAAAATGTAAAAGAAAAAAAATTTTTTTAATGGATACATGATTTAGAGAATAATTATCCCTTATGTTTAGGAACTTCTGCAATGTTACAAAAATTGAGTTCACTAAGAGTTTATGCAAAAAGAAGAGAGGAACATGAATGACCCACAGTGGACTTCGTAGCTTTCCCCTTTTGCATTGGAAAACATGTCTCTAAATATCCTGGTGGAAACTATCCTTCTTTTACTTTCAGACCCCTTGGTTTGGTTGGTTGTAACTCCTGCTTATGTCCAGGAGAAGCCATGGTTGACTTAGTCTGATCATCAGATTCCATATATTGACCATAGTGATTCCTTCAGGGATGGGCACACAGCCCAGTACTGCCCAAAGAGAGTAGACCACAGACTTTGATAGGCTCTTTCTTAGTTTCTCTTCTTATCAGAAACGAACCTGGTCAATTGCAGCCATGATGTTGCTGGAAGCAATCCTAAGACTTCAAGGGAGACCCTGTTTGAGAATGAAACTGATTCATGGACTGTTACTTTGGCAAATGAAGATGAAGTAAAATCACATCTTTAGGGGCTCTATATATCCCAAAGAAATCATTTTTACTGAAGCAAATCCATGTCAATTTTTTTGTCCATTACAACCAAAAATTTTTATTATCACAGAAAAAAATGGTTGACTAATATATATTAGTCACTGTGCATTTCATGTTGGCATATCTTCTTTTAATATTACCTAATAATCCATGAATGAAAATAGTCCCCAATAATCCATGAAGGGTCATGTAAATATTATAATTTTAAAAAGTAAGGAAACAGATTTAGTGAGAATTACACCTTTTCATCATGGCTTTCAAAGAGTCAGGTCCAGGTTTATCAGTACTACTTAAGGATTGCTGTGCAAAAAAAAGGAAGAATTCAGGCCAAGCCACACTGTGATTGTATTTGTGTGTTTGTGTATCCATGGGGCGTATGAGGAGAGGTATGTGTCTTTAGGCTCCATAAATTACGGTTAGGAAAAATACCCTTCAGTCACTCAAAGAAATGCTCTACTATTATTATGCCAACGTTTTTCAAAAAGAAGCAACATTCACTGTGTTGTGATGTTATGTTTCCATTTTCCTCTTGATCCTTCTTCATACCAACTAGATTTATGCTATTTGTTCAAAAATTTGCAGAACTATTCTGGTTTGTATGTGCATAATCAGAATGAAATCAGCTTAAAGGTAGCCTTTCTTCTATCCAGCCTTACCCTCTTACTAACTTTACTTCATAGTAAACTTATACACATACATATCTTATTTATCTCAGCACATCAAAAGCTTTGCTATAGGCTATAAAAGACCCATAAGAGTAAATATCTTCACAACTATTTAGTTTATGTTCATGTCACAGAATGGTTTGGGGAAACATCAGCAGGCATGGATAATCATTTTCTGAGTCTTTGGCTTCCTTGCATGTGACATGCCCCTAATTCAAACAGCTATCATATTTCATTTCTGTGGCCCTTAAGGTAGTGTTTTATGCATGAATTCGAGGAAGAAGTGACATTTGGATTCATTTTTTTTAAAGACATTTGAAACCCATGGCAGACATAATAGTTTTTAGAGAAAGACATTTGAGTGTTAAAAGCTTTCTTTACCCTGTATCACAGTGCATGTTCTTACTCTCTGCATAGAAAGGATATGTGAGCAAACAGAGGAGAGATGTGAAAGAAACAAGAGTTAGACTTTGGAGGCAGTGCACTGAGCTTTCTCTTGCTGAAGTTCAGCAGGAAATTTCAGCAGAAAATAATAAAATGCCCACCTCCCAAGTAGGTGCAGGATCTGAGAACAGAGAGCATCTGTGCCTTGTGTCCTGGAGAATCTGAGGAATTAGCAGGATTCGAGAGTGCTCTCCATACCTCAGCAGAAAATCGTTGAAAGATAAAATGATTTTAAAGAGGGGCTTGAGACAAACCATTGAATTTTTTGTTCACTTAAGATGGAAAGCTGTTGAAGTTTTCAGAGCTCTTTCTTCTAGAGAAATTATGAGAGAGAGACAGAGAGAGAGAGACAGAGACAGAGCACACGCAAGTAGCGGAGGGGCAGAGAGCAAGAGGAAGACACAGAATCTGAAGCAGGTTCCAGGCTCCCAGCTGTCAGCACAGAGCCGGACTCAGAGATCGAACTCACAAAGTGTGAGATCATGGCCTGAGCTGAAATCTGATGCTTAACTGACTGAGCCACTCAGGCACCCCTCTCTTTCCCTATTTTAAATAAAAAATCATTACTTCCTACTTCTAGCAAGTGTAATAATGTGAAACAACCAAAAGAGTGGAGTTTATACATTCTTAACCACACTTTCTGTCTCCGGAGCAGGAGATTTCAGAATGTGTTCCTACTTTCTTTGGCCTTGAGATTGTCTTCGACTAACTGGAAAGTTTTACCCCCAAGGAGATAATTGGGACGGGAAGTACAGCGCACAGTTGCACCCGCCACAAGTTGGTTAACCACTGTGCATGTGTCCTTCCCTCACCTTCCCCGCCGGACTCTGCCAGCATTTAGGCCCTCTGCACGGTGCTGCAAGCTGAGGCTAATAAACCTGAATTACTCCGAAGGTTTTGCATTAAAATGTAAGCAAGCATTTATCTTAGCCTGGGGAGCCAAGCTTTCTGTGTGATATAAAAGGATCCAGAGATGTAGAAAGGAAAGGCGTTTTTAAATAGCCTGTTCAATTTTTTTTTTCTCAAGGGTTACTGGCTCTTTACTTTCTCCACCTAAGGTTGATCTGCTAAAGTTTCTATGTAAAGTCAAAAGCACTCTATAGTGGTAAAAGATGTGCAGGAAATTCAAAACAGGCAAAACAAATCAAAGACATAAACTAGCAAAGGAAACTGCCTAGTGAAAATCAGACTAGAAATCAAGCTTTTGATATCTCCAAAATAATTTCAGATAGAAAATTTCTAATTAATACAGGAAACAAAATGATAAATAAAATATTTCTTTTTAAATTTTAATGCTAATACTTATTAGATTTATAACTTGACAGAATGTCTTGTCTGTTCTCAGGTTAACATTCTACTGTGTATTAAAAACATACGTGTAACTTTGGTTGGTATCAATTTAATTTGAATAAATCATGGTTTGAGTTGAATTGAAACATAATCTTAATAGATATATAAGTTTTAGGTATCATATGCCATAGTTGGGGCTAAACTTAGAGTTCACTCTGTACATACAGACATCTTCATTTAAAAAAAATTTAATGTTGGGACACCTAGGTCTCAGTCAGTTAAGCAGCCGACTTCAACTCAGGTCATGATTTCACAGTTTGTGTGTTTGAGTCCTGCATCCGGCTCTGTGCTGACAGCTCAGAGCCTGGAGCCTGCTTCAAATTCTGTGTCTTCATCTCTCTGCTTCTCCCTACCCAGCTCAAACCCTGTCTCTGTCTCCCTTAAAAATAAAAGAAAAACATTAAGAAATCTAATATTATTATTTATTTTGAGAGAGAGAAGGAGGAAGAAAGAGAGAGAGCATGAGTGGGAAAGGGGCAGAGAGAGGGGGAAAGAGAGAGAGACTCCCAAGCAGGATCCACACTTTCAGCACAGAGCCTGGTGCTGGGTTCTGTCCCATGAACCGTGAGTTGATGGTCTGAGCAGAAATGAAGAGTTAGATATTTAACCGATCGAGCCATCCCAGACACCCCCACACACTGCATTCCTAGTCCTTGAAAGATGCATTTCTTCATTTGCTTGTTGATTTTTTATTCTGTTGATATGTACCTCCTCTGTGATGGAACCTGTGCAAATATTCCAGAAGCAGTGAAATGGGTGTTCTGCCCTGAAGGAGAAGCTCACAGTCTGTTGTGGGAAAAACAAGGCCAATCAAACATAGGGCAAACTGCACATGAAAATAGAAATGTTTCTAAAACAATCTGGGGATAGGATATGTTACAATGAGTGGGAAATCGACTGGAAAATTCATTGAAAATATTACATATAGAGAGATGATAAATTGATCCATGATGTCAGCCTACCACCCTTCCACCTGCTTATACCTTAAGTAATATAAATAATAAAATTTGTTGAATATCTCACATGCTCCTTGTATTGGACCTCAGGCTCCCACAGCTGGTAAACTTCTGTGTGGATATGGGTATTTTAAAAGGATCTTTCCATATTAGGTAGCATAAATCAGAAACCCTTCTTGACTCAGAGACTACCTTAGGTCTTACTGAACCATAATCTCTAGCAAGATGAATATTTCTGTTCTACTGAAGCACAGATCACAAACTGGTAGCCCGTATGTGTGTTGCGTATGGCCCATAGACCTATTTAGTTTGCCCTTATGGCACTTGAAATACCAAAATTTAGTGTTTTTTGATAGAGCTCACATTCATCAATTTTCACTACACACCACTGGTCACTATCAGTTTGCTTTATCTGGTAGATTTGCCTACCCATTTTTATTAATTTATGGTCTTCAAAATAGTAAACAGCCAGTCTCATTTACCAACTAAATAGCATAGATCAACAAAAGAAAAGGGAAAAAAAGTTACACAGTTACTAATTTGTTTTTGTGCTGTAGTATTCAATCTGTAACTTTCTCTCTGGTAGTTGATTTGCAACCTATGAAAGTAACTCATGTAGCAATTATATTGATAGAATGTAAGTGGGTACAAGGTATTTCTAACTAAAGTATTTTTGACGTATGATTCTTTGTAATTACATTTTTGGAACAATGTTGCCTCATTCCATCCTGATGAAAAATACCAGGCAAAATAAACCATTTAAAGGACAATCACAAATTCAGAATTAAGAAAAGTCCCTTTAAATTTTAGTGACAATACTTCTTACAATGCTGTGCACTTTAATTCTCCAGAGAAGTTTGGAGCTAGTGTTTGTCATATGTGGTATTAGTTATCCATTACCACTTAGAAATACTATTAGAAACATAGACGCACACAGAATGCACTGATTATATGACAGTTACTTTGGTTTGAAAATCTAGGCATGGCTGACCAGGTCCTCTGCTTCAATGTGTCTTACAAGGCCTTGGCTGGGGTCTTATCTGAGGCCAGACTGGAGAAGGAACTGCTCCTAAACCTGTAAGGCTCTTGCAGAATTCACCTTAATTTTTTCTTTTCTGGGAGGGCTTTAGTACCTTGCTAATTGTTGGCTGGAGACTGCTCTCAGTTCTCTCATTTCCTTGCTATTGTATCTCTCTCTCTCTCTCTCTCTCTCTCTCTCTCTCTCTCTCTCTCTCTCTCTTTAACAATTATTCAGTTTTTTACGTTTATTTATTTTTGAGACAAAGAGAGACAGAGCATGAGCAGGGAAGGGGCAGAGAGAGGGAGACACAGAATCTGAAGCAGCCTCCAGGCACTGAGCTGTCAGCACAGAGCCTGATCCTGGGCTCAAACTTGGACTGGGAGATCATGCCCTGAGCCAAAGTTGGCCGCTTAACGGACTGAGCAACCTGAGCACCTGCTTGCTATTGTATCTCTTAAAGCCAGGAAAGGAAGCCAATAAAAAGATTCTGCAAGCACTATGGAAGTTATAGTTTTATGTAACATAATCATAGAAATGACATATAGTTGACTTTTTGTCATATTCTATGGGTTAGAGGCATGCCAGTCTCATCTACCCTTGAGGGAAGTTTATCCAAGAGTGAGAATACTAGCAGGAAGGTATAGTTTGGAGTCATCTTAGAGTCTGTTTTCTAAACACACCTAGTAATGCTGGTAATGATGATGATCCAACTAACTTTTCTTGATCATTTAATGTGTGACAGATTTTCTTTTAAGGATTTTGTATGTACTGCTTCACTTGTTCCTCCATGCTTTTCTAAAACAAAACAAAACAAAGTGGGTACTATTATTATTCTCAATAAATAGTGAAGAAACTGATGGCCAACATCTTACCCCAAGTCACATTTAGAAATGAGTGGAGCTGGAATTCTAACCCAAGGAGTCTAAATCTATACCATATACTCTTTTTTTTTTTAATGTTCATTTATTTTTGAAAAAGAGAGAGAGGGAGAGAGACAAAGCATGAAAAGGGGAAGGGCAGAGAGAGAGATGGAGACAAGAATCTGAAACAGGCTCTAGGCTCTGAACTGTCAGCACAGAGCCTGACATGGGGCTTGAACTCACAAACCATGAGATCATGACCTGAGCATGACCCACGCTTAACCCACTGAGCCAGCCAGGCGCCCTGTATCATATACTTTTCTGTTAATAAACTTTTAAATTTAATTATAACACACATAGAGAAAAAAACTATAAATCATGAGGGTTTAGCTTCATGAATTGTCATAAATTGAATACATCCATATAACCACCAGTTAGGTAACAAAACAAAACAACAGATAATTATCAACATCTGGGAACACTTTTATATCTTGTCCTCATTACTACTTCTATCTTCACTCCAAAGGTAACCTTTATTTTGACTTATAACACTAATTCTGCCTAATTTTGAACTTTATCTATATGGATTCATATTGTAAATATGTTTTTGTTTCTTCTTTCATTCAAATTGTTTTTGTTGGGTTCATTTATATTGTTTCATGTAACATTTATTTTTGAGAGTGAGAGAGAGAATTGTACAGCATGAGCAGTGGAGGGTCAGAGAGGGAGGGAGACACAGAATCTGAAGACAGGCTCCAGGCTCTGAGCTAGCTGTCAGCACAGAGCCTGATGCAGGGCTCGAACCCATGACTCGTGAGATCATGACCTGAGCCGAAGTCAGATGCTTAACTGACTGAGCCACCCAGGCGCCCCTGGATGTACTTCTTTTTGATGCATATGAATAAGTGGAAGTAGGATAGGCAAAATATTTTTCCAAATTGTTGTAATCAATACACCACCACAGCATATGGTACATCGTCCCCAGAATTTGGTATTCACATCTTTCTCATATTAGCCGTTTTAGTGGATGTGTATGGTATTTCATTGTGACTATCCTGTGCATTCTCAAGAACGGGCTCAGCACCTATTCGTATATATTATTAGCTGTTTTGATGTCCTTTTGGGGGAGGGTATTAAAATCTCTTGACTGAATAATCAGTCATCTCTTACTGATATTTCAAAAATATTTTGGACTTCACAAATTAAAATAGAGATTATTTTTTCACTTTACCAAAAATGTCTTTTACTGAACAGATATGCTTAATTTTACATATGCAAATTATTAAAACTTTCCTACATGGTGAGTGTTTTCCATGTCCTTTTGTAGAAATCAGTCTACTCCAAGGTAATGAATATATTTTTTTCTCTTTTAGATTTCTTTTATTTTTCACATTGCATTGTTAATCAGCCATATATAATATATCATGTTTTTCCCTTAGGGCTTTCCAGAGGTTTTCATTTTTTTTCTTTTTTTTTTTTATTCTTCAGACGTTTGATTGTCATGTGCTTAGGTATAACCCTCTATGATTATCTCACCTGGAATTTATTGAGATTCTTGTATCTATTTTCATCAAATTTGGAAATTCTATCCTTTATTCCTTTAAATATATTTTTTCACCATTATTTTCTCTTACTCTGAGTCTTCCATAACATTTTTATTCATAAACTAGACATTATTTTAGATATTTCTGAGATTCTAATACATTTTACTCAGTTTTTGTCTCTCCATTCTTCAAACTGAATTATTTCTACTAACTTATCCTCAAGTTTACTAATTCCTTCTTCTGCCACCTAAAATCTTCCTCTGAGCTTATTTAGTATGGTTTTCATTTTGTGTTTTGCATTTTTCAGTAGAAAATTTTTTTTGGTTCTTTTGAGAGTTTCTATTTATTTATTGAAATTCCTTATTTTTCAGTCATTTTCATATTTTCCTTGAATTCTTTGTATATAATTACCTTCAATTTTGAATATGTTTATGATCACTCCTATTTATTTTATTTTTAAAATTACAATAAAATTAATATACAAAGAGGGCCATGGGGAGGAGAAGGGGAAAAAATAGTTAATGAGAGGGAGGGAGGCAAACAATAGAGACAAATACTGAGAACAAACTGAGGGCTGATGGGGGGGGCATAGGGGAAGGGGGGTGATGGGCATGGAGGAGGGCACTTATGGGGGTGAGCTCTGGGTGTTATATGGAAAGTAACTTGACAATAAACTCTATTAACATAGATAAAAAATTAACGTACAATATTGTATAACTTTCAGGTATATAATATAGTGATGCTACAGTTCTACAAACTACTCAGTGCTCATTACGATAAGAGCACTTAACCCCCCTCACTTATTTCACCCTTCTGACCATCTGCCTCCCCTTGGGTAATGACAAGTTTGTTCCTCAGTAGGTCAGAGTCTGTTTTATTGGCTTTTTTTTCTTTGTTTTGTTTCTTAAATTCCATACACATGAGTGAAATTATTTGGTATTTGTCTCTGACTTATCTCACTTAGCATTATACCTTCTATATCCATCCATCTTATTACAAATGTGAAGACAATTCTTTTTTGTGGCTGAGTAATATCCCATTGCAAACATACACCATATCTCCTTTATCCATTCATGGATCAGTTGACAATTAGGCTGCTTCCATAATTAGGCTATTCTAAATAATGCTGCAATAAACATAGGGGTGCAGTAATCTTTTAGAATTAATGTGTTCATATCCTTTGGGTAAATATACAGTAGTAGAATTACTGGATCATATAATAATTCTATTTTTGATTTTTTGAGTAAACTCCATATAGTTTTCCACAGTGACTGCTCTAGTTTGCATTCCCACCAAACGCTCACAAGGGTTTCTTTTACTATATCCTCACAGACTTGTTTCTCGTGTTTTTCATTCTAGCCATTCTGACAGGTGTGAGGTAATATCTCATTGTAGTTTTGATTTGCTTTTCCTTGATGATTAGCGATGTTGAACATCTTTTCATGTGTCTGTTGTCCATCTATATGCCTTCTTTAGAGAAATATCTTTTCATGTCTTCTGGCTGTTTTCAATAGGATAATTTGTTCATTTATGCTGAGTTGTGTGAGGTTTTTTTTTATATATTTAGGATGCTAACCTCTTATTGAATATATCAATATTTGCAAGTATCTTCAAGTCACCAGGTTATCTATGTTCAGTGGATTGTTTTCTTTGGTGTGCAGAAGGTTCTTATTTTGATGTGGTCCCAATAGTTTATTTTTGCTTTTGTTTCAGGAGACATACCTGGAAAAATATTGCTATGGCCAATGTCAGAGAAATTACTGCTTGTGATCTCTTGTAGAATTTCTATGGTTTTTTGTTTTTTTTTTTGCCTCCTTTTTTAAAGTTTATTTATTTTGAGAGAGAGCATGCACGCATGCATGCCCACAAGCCAGAGAGGGGCAGAGAGAGCAAATCCCAAGCACGTCAGTGTGGAGCCTGACATGGGGCTCAAACTCATGAACTGTGAGATCATGACCTGAGCCAAAATCAAAAGTCAGACGCTTAACTGACTGAACCACCCAGGTGCCCCGCTACCTCACTTTTTTTTTTTACTTTATAAAGTTTCATATTTTTTAACATATGTAATTATTTTCCATCATTTACAATACAGTAGTTACAATGACACTCCAAACAGAAAAGCAAAGTAAAAAATCAAAACCCCAACTTCTATTTCATGTAATTAGACTTATACAGAAATTAGAAGGTTAAGTAACAACTAGTTAATCACCTAATTTCACAGCTATCTGAAGTGGCAATCACTATATAGCAGCTTATCTATGATACATTCAAGATAAATGATACAATTTATTACTTGCCCATAA